>NC_067164.1:37331759-37691759 GCF_903995435.1 Acomys russatus | reverse complement strand
ATAATAGCCACTCCAATTGGGGCAGTTTAAAATTTCAAAGCATTCTTATTTTGAATTTCTCTCTTGTTCAAGGATGTTCATCACCTTTTAAAATATTAATAGATTTATATTCCTGATTTGCTGAACTCTCATACATTTTTTATGAGCTGTTTAGTTTTTGAACATTTACATTTTTATCAATTTGTACATTTTAAATATAAGAACTCAGTGGGATGTGTCATTTGCAAAGATTGTGTCTCATCCTGTAGACTGTCTCTTAATTCAAGTAGCAGTTTTCTTGACTGTACACAAGACTTTTAATCTTATACTGTTCCATCTGTGAATTTGGGGTCTTTTTCCTAAGTAAACAGAGCCCTATTCAGAGGTCCTTACCTATGCCCATGTCTTATAATATTTTTTTTTTTTACTTTTTTTAATCTTGCTGTTTTAGAGGCTAAGATATTATATCATTTACTCACTGGGGTGACTTTATCCTTTATCTTTGGTCTATCAGGAAATTTTTGTAGCAGTGCAAATTAAAATCTTACATATAAAAATAATGTACACAGGTTAGGATGTAGGGGAGAAGGAACTCTGATACATTGCTAATATGGATGTAAGTTATTACGCTCATTATGGGGATCAGAAATCAGTATAGAAGCATCTGAAAATAACTAGAAAGAAAATAATCATATTTACCAGATAAATCTATCCAAAGTATATATCTAAGTGCATCCAGAACTACACAAGAGATAACAGAATATTTGGGCACTATTCAAAGTACATACGTCACGAATGCCACCTAAGTGACTGTCATCAGGCAAATACATTGAGAAAACACGTATCTGTATATATGACTACATAAAAATATGAAATCAGTCTTTAAAGGCATATGCCATGTATATTTTTTCACATGCGGAAAAGGAGGAAAAGATTATATAAAAATAAAGAGAAGTGGTTCTATAAGCCAGAAGAAAACAGAGCATCTGTAAGATGCAGCTAAAATTTGATTGGCCAACAGTGGGTCATCTTTTCCCATATCACATTATCACTTTTGAAATTCACTAAAAAAAATTCTTCATATGTTCAGCTCCAAATCCAGAGCTGGGACACCATAATTTCAAAATATGAATAGGTGATAAATAATCAAACATCAAACTATAACAAATTATCTGCAAGTGTATTTTTCAAAAGAAAACATTTGTGTATATATTTTTATTTCTGTAGAAAGTACCTCTGCATCTAAATTTGGCAGTCCCTCGGGAAATAAATGACGGTCTTCATTTGCAGTTACCCTGAGAATTCGTTGGCCATTGCCTCTTTCCAATAGGACGCAGAGGCACAGATCCTCCATTGCGTCAGAGACAGGGAATTTTCATATAGTGCTGCACGTCACACTTAGCCAGGTTTACAGTCCTTCAGACCAGTGAGTTGTGTGTGTAGTGATAGAAATGGTAATTTCATGCAGCTTCCTATTAAGCAGTAAGTTAGCTGAAGATGTAATCGCTAAGATAACATGAAAGTCAGTCATGTATTTGGGGTTAGAATGAAATTAGTAGGAATAGTCCAACCATACTTTTTGTGTACCAAGATTATGGCTGAAATATGGAAGCACACATATACCAGAATCAAGATACACAACTGAGAAAAGCTTTCAAACTAATGCATGGTAAATGTTTTAATATATGTTTATATTGACCTATAAAGACATAATGGAAACTAATTATAAGTAAGATGCAAAACTATTTCAACATTACAGAATATTTTAATGATTATGTGATATTCTTAATATTCAACAACTGAATCCCTTGTGTTTCTTGGCCTGTGAGTCCTATCTCATAATGTGTTATTTGTGCTGTTATCCGTTACTGTATCCTGGGGAAATGTGTGGTACATGTAAATGTTGAAGCAGGGCGAGGCAGAAGTTTCAAATGAGAAAATTCTAAAGTATTACAAGATTAGACATTGATATCAGTCTTGTCAGTGGCACAGAATTTATAAATGAAGCCATTATGTATCCTGTTGTTTTACAAGTATCCGGAAGAACCTTTGAGACCATGATGGTCTCAGAAAACTTTACAATGTTTTATCCTTATATCAGCGTCCAATAAATACCAGGATGCTGAATGTTTTTTCACACCAACATTGGTTTGGTATACTAAGGGCTTTTTGTTGTTGTTTTTGTTTGTTTGTTTGTTTGTTTTAATCTCAGGCTGCTTCCACTGCCCAGAGTGTACTGTCTCAAGTCTCCAGTTCCTTTACAAATTATTTGTCAGTCCTAGTGCTCACATTATCTCCTCCTACAATTTCCTATAAATGACAAAAGGGAGGACATTTATCTCTGAATAACGTTTGATTCTTTATAGTTTTTTTAAATAATAACTTATACTTCGTAAGTTGTGAATAATTTTAGTTTATCATCAGTTCAGAACACATGATCTTATGCATTTTCTACTTTAAATGGCTTAAATTTTTTCATTATGATGATATTTTAGAAAGTCACTTGATAAATTTTTCCCTAGAAATCTAACTAAAATTTTATAAAAGTAATGTTCCATAAAATAAATTCTAATTAAATATGCAATTTATTAATTAAAATTTAATTCTAACTAAAATTTACAAAACAGAATAATTTTAAAATTAAGACTTCTGGAAACAAAATTTCTTAGTTAGCCTCCCACTGCAAACTAGAACACATTTTTACTTTGATCTTACTTGGTAACATGATGTAAATATAAATAATAAATAAAAAGTCTGTGAAATGATGAATATTTTTCTTAATAGGCAAAAGATAATTGCTTTGTGACTATTCTAATAATGCCATGTATACTATCCAACATTTGTTATGACTTTGTTCCTGTGACACACTGTGTGCTAAAAGTTGCTTGATAGTTTCTTTCTTTGGGATATTTTTCCTTCTGCTCATGACCACTTGAAAAACATATTCATGGCATTGTATGTACACAAGGGAAGAAGCAGAAATTTGTTTTTAAAGTATAGCCCATATCATATCATAAATTATCTTTCATATTTTTAATTTTAATTTTTTTAATTCCTTCACATAAAAGGGAAAAATAAACATGGGTGCCTTCATGATCACTTCTCCCTCTCTCATTTTGTGTTTTTCTTACTATTCTGTAACACATACATTTTCCCATTTCTACCAAATTGTTAGCAAATGTTAGTAGTGTCTATCTATTTTTAAAACCATGAAAATATTCTATGTTGCTGTCAGGGACAGCTTCACCAAACTGCTCCTAATGAAACTGTATTGGAATGGAAGTGGTGTCTGGAATTTCACCAAAAATGCACCATTTCAAATTCTTCTAAGAAAAACAATTGAATTCACCCATTTGTTATGTGGAAATATTGGGGGAGACAATATAATCAATCATAAAATAAACTCACCAGGAATCTGTTAGTTTCATATTTGTTGGAATGATTTAAATAGACCCAATAAACAAATTCTAGATATTGATAAGTGCAAAGATAGCTTCTGTGGATAAATAGTAAATACAAAATACATATTATTATTTGTGTGTCATTAGATTCTACTTTACAAATTAATTAGGAGGAAACTACAAGCTATCTTAGTTTCTTGCATTAGACAAAACATCGGAATTTTCAAGCTTTATATTACTATAATTATTCACTTGAAAACCGTGATATTTATAGAACTATAAATTCTGGTTTAATACCGGATCAAGATACTTTAGAAATATACAGCATTTGGGGGTTTGTTTACAACCAGACTACAGTTCGACCTTCCTCCTTTCCTCCCATTCCCTCCCTGTCCCTCCTCTCCCCACCCCTATCCACTCCTCCCCACTTCTCCTCAGAAAAGAGCAGGCCTCCCATGAATACCAACCAGCCTTGGCATATCAAGGTTCTGTAAGTATAGACATCTCCTCTCTTTTAAGGCTGGACAAGGCAACCAGTAGGAGGAAAGGTCCCAGAGGCAGGCAACAGAAACAGATCCTGTTCCCACTGTTAAGAGTCCCACAAGAAGACCAAGCTACCCAAATGTACAGAGGGCTAGGTCAGTTCCATGCAGGCTCCCTGGTTGGCAGCTCCTTCCCTGGTTCTCCCTTCACACTTGTCAGGAGTCATAGAACGTGAGAGTGAAATCATATTTTAAAACAATCAGAGCTTATGGTAGCAGGTTGGACTGTTGACTCAGTTTGATATTTGTGTGTTTTCATGTTTCCCAATGATTTTTCTAAGGACTTAACTCACAGCATCACCATACGGACCCAGCAATAATCTCTTATTATGTTGCCATTTATTTAAAGTATTGGTTCTTTTCCTTTCTCAGATCTTTTGTATATGTGTATTCCTAAATTAGAAATTTTAAGACTACGGGGAATATATGGTGTTATCTAATATAACCCCAAAATTTTAAATATCACACAGTTGAAGAAAGAAAAGAAGACATAGGAAAGATGAACAAAGGTTAATATTAATGAACCTGAAATCCTATCTCCCAAATGACCAATATTTCCTCTATACATACACAATTATACTCAACTCTTTAAAATAAAGGAAATAATTGTTATCTTAAGCATACCAATGATGCAGAGGACAAGATCATTGGTAAACTCTAAGATATATCTTTTAATGTATATGGGCATTGATTATACATCTGAGTAAGAAAATGTTCTATGATGGAAAAGAAACAACTCATAAGTGTGTACTTTCTCTACAGTTTTTTGTGGACATGATAGAATAAAGGAGACATGAAGAACCAGTCTGTGGAGATAGTGTTCATTTTGCTGGGACTGACAGATGACCCTCAGCTACAGATTCTGATTTTCCTGTTTATGTTTTTCAACTACATCTTGAGCCTGATGGGGAACTTAGTGATCATCCTCCTCACACTGCTGGATCTTCGCCTCAAGACTCCAATGTACTTCTTCCTCCGGAACTTCTCTTTCTTAGAAATTGCATTCACATCTTCCTGCATTCCACGGTTCTTGATGAGCATTGTCACTGGAGACAAAGCAATTTCCTACGGAGCCTGTCTAACTCAATTATTCTTCTTCTTTCTATTACTAATCACTGAGTTCTACCTCCTGGCTGCCATGTCCTATGATCGCTATGTGGCCATCTGCAGACCACTGCACTACCCCATCATCATGAACAGCAGAGTGTGCCACCTGCTGGTCCTCAGCTCCTGGGTGACTGGGTTCTTATCCATCTTTCCCCCTTTGATGTTGGGACTCAAACTGGATTTCTGTGCTTCCAAAATTGTTGATCACTTCCTATGTGACACTTCTCCAGTCCTCCAGCTGTCTTGCACAGACACACGTTTCATAGAATGGATGGCTTTTGTCTTAGCCGTAATAACTCTTGTCATCACCTTGATCTTAGTGATCCTCTCCTACACACTTATCATCAAAACCATCCTAAAGTTCCCCTCAGCCCAACAACGGAGAAAGGCCTTTTCCACCTGCTCCTCACACATGGTTGTTGTGTCCATCACTTATGGGAGTTGTATCTTCATGTACATGAAAACATCAGCCAGAGAGAGGGTGGCTTTAAACAAAGGTGTGGCTGTGCTCAACACCTCTGTGGCCCCTTTGCTGAACCCTTTCATTTACACCCTAAGGAACCAGCAGGTGAAGGACGCTTTCAAACATGTGCTTCACAGACTGTGTGCTTCTAGAAACAGGGAAGTAAGATTTAGGCAAACATAGCATGTGTTGGGGACATGACTGAAAACAATGAAAATTATCAACTAATCCATGGTGGCCTATGACATCTCTCTCCTTTACTACTTAAATTATAGTAAGTTTTCTACTTCCTCTATGTTCATCTTCCAGAATAGATCTTCTGAATTACTGGGAGGAAACTGTGTCTTCAGTCTATAATTTGCAATTCTATCTTTGCTCCGAAATGTCTTTTTCATAAATGAAAAGTTTATTTATTAAATGTTTTGTACAAGTAAATGCTGTTAGACATAGTAAACTAATCTATATGTATATTAATCACTAAGCATTTTATTTGCAGTATAATATTTTGCACCACTGAAAATGGAGATAAGCACAGAGCATGAATTTAATCTATAATTAATGGACATTGTTGTGGAAAATAACTGGTAAATCTGAGTTGATCTAAATATTAACTTTGTCTTGTAGAAGGACGCATACCCATGAGGACCCTTGTGAGATGAATAAAGAAAATAAAAATGGAAGGGCACTGTGATGAGACATGTGAAGGATGGAAAAATAAGATGTTTCTCTAGATTCATAATCATTAGGAATAAGTTTTCAGCATAATAAGATCATTTTGTCAATAGTATAAATGTAAAAAGAATACAGTTTGTGTGTCAAAGAAAATTAATGATCTTTATTCTAGAGTAAAACAAGCTTATCTTGCCTTTTGTTCCACTGAAGCTCTTTTCTTTTAGTAACAGAAAAAAGGAATATATAAATCAAATGGACTTATTAAATACATCAGTGGAGGCATCAGGAAGGTAGATACATGAAAGGTGGGGCATCTTCTCCATGGACTTCAGCTATTACCTGATGAAAGTCTGAGCTTTTGTTAACAGAAGCTACTAATTTGTTAATTTGATTGATTAAATTAAAATTGAAATTTTAATATTTTTATGCTTTTATTGAAAATAGACATTTTTTTGGTACAATGCATTCTGATTTCAGTTCCCTTCCCCTACTCTTCCCAGTTCCTACACATCTTCCTTCCCGTCCTGATCCACCTCCATTCTGTCTCTCAGAAAACAAACAGGATTCCAAGACTAATAATAAAACATAAGAAATAAAACACAAACTAACACATCATAATAGAACAAAACAAAAACAGAAGAGAAAAGAGTCCACAAAAAAAAAATAGAAGAAACAGATATAAGTGCAGAAAACCTAGTTGGTCAAACATTCAGAATTCCCATAAAAACACTAAGTTGGAAGGCATATTTATGTCAAAACTTTTTATCTAGTGGTCAGAGGATTTATCTTTGACAGAGAAGTGGACAAGGAATGGCTGGTCATGGGCCTAAGCTACCAGAGATAAGGTTGTTATCCCCTGTGTCTGCAGTGTTTCCACCTTCCCCTGTCACTGACAGTCTAGTCAGCCTATCGTTCCTAGGCAGACAACTTCTTCCCAAGAATTCTCATTGACAGTCAAATAATTTGACTTCAGGCTTTAATGCCAATTGCTCTTATTTCTTCATAGTTATGACTCTCAGAAACAAAAATAATTTGTGAAAAGAGAAAACACAATACCTTTATACCCCTGAATGAAGACATTTTATGCATAAATTTAAATTTTCTAAGCAACTCAGCTGTCACAATCATGAATATAAGTCATAGAGACTTTGCTTGACAAACTCCCAGAGACCTCCGACTGTACATCATGATCTCTAGACATCCAGAACAGCTGTTGAGGTTTTGCTTGACAAAGCTCCAAAGATCTCAAAGATGATCACCACTGCCCTTAAATATATGTATGGTCCAGGTGTAATTTTGTCTGAAAATCTGCCTCTTTCTCCTGAAACTGTCTTTTCTCTTTATTTCTGAGCCCTAATGAAAATCTTACAGGGAAAACTTTTCCCACTGAGAATGTTGAAAGACGGCACCTGGCCAAAGGATTGTGACAGTGAGTTTTTTACTCTGACCGTGAGGACACAGGAAGACACTGCATGAAAGAATGTTAAGACCTTGACATAATTCCTGGCCACATACTGTTACCTGTAGAAAAGTTTCTTTAGAATCTACTTTGAGAGCAATAGAAGGTGGGCTTGGAACAACATTCTTTACAGATATTTTACACTAGAGGACACCTTGGTAGTTAACTTAGGCTTGGATATCACACCTGTTGGTTTGGGGGTGGAAGTAAGCCAAGTTTTTTTCTTTATTAGAGAACATTTAGCTCAAGCTATGTTAGTAGGACATTCTTGTAAACAGAATGACTTTATCCTGGGGAAATTTATGATTAAACTTTCCCAAGTATTGTTTAAGAAATAATAATCAGGTTATGCTATTGCTTGGAAATTAATTTTTGCTGTATGCTTTATTGTAGGTTAAACAGAACTTTTCATGTTTCCTTGTTAGAATATTCTCTTGCTTTGTTGATTTTTGAATGCCCTTTTGATTATAAAAGATGCGAATAACATGATGTGATCTGTAATGAAAAAGAATTCAACTTCATTCTAATAAAATACTGTGGTTGGCCAAAGGAGAATGGCAAGCAAGTAACCAACATGTGAGAGTAAGCTAGAGTGAAATGGAACAGCATGTAAGAGAGATAGAAAGATGGGTATCAACAAGAAAGAAGAGAGACAGAAAAGTAAGAGAACGGCAAGGAGTCAGACAGACAAAAAGCAAGACAGAGACAGATAGGGAGACTAAAAATATAGTTCTCCTGGATTTTAAGACCTTACTTGTACCACATATGCCTCAGTTTCCAAGTATTTATTTTTCCTCCATTCCTTAACCTCTACTCGACAACTAGCTCCTCTAGCTAGCTGCTCAACCAACAGCTGGTTTCCCTTAGCTATTCACTGCCTGCTCATTTCTCCCTTCCACAGATCCGCCGCTCTTTGATCCTTTTCACTGTTCCTGGAGCTGGTCCGCAGGAGCAGCATTCAGCTTCAGTCAATTTTCACCAAATGAATCATGTATCTGGCTTATAAAATGGCATACAATTATTTTAGCAAGATACACTGGACAAACATTCATGCAGAAAGGACTACAAGAAGCACAATAATAACTGTTTTCCTTAATCCTTTTCATTCATCGTTATAGATTTTTAAATTACATACACAGATATATCTTTCATTATGATATTTTTATACATATGTGTAGTTATAGTTCTCCTGATTAATCTTCACACTGCTCACCCATGTCCTCACCACTCTCCCTCATCTCCACAAATATTCAGTGCCCTGTATTAGGATTTCTTTTGCTTATATAAACACACAATGAAAGTGCTGTTCATCATTGAAGTAAGCTAGGGCAGGAACTTAAACAGGGCAGGAACCTGGCAGAAGCCATGGAGGATTGCTGCTTCCTGCCTTGCTCCTCATGGTTTGCTCAGCCTGATTTCTTATACAACCCAGGCCACTAACTCAGGCATGGCAACACCCACAATGGGCTGAGCCCTCCACCATTGATCACTAATTGAGAAAATACCTTCCAGCTGGGTCTCATGAAGGCTACTCCTCAACTGGGGCTTCTTCCTTTCTGATGACTTTAAGTTAATTAAGTTGACACATAGACCAGCCAGTACAACTGACCCCTTGTCAAGTTAATACACAAACACATCACTGTTAAGCCACCACACTTCTTTCCTGGACATGTAAAACCAGACAGTGTAACCCCCTTTTGCTTTCAAGGCTCATGTTCTCCATTACTCACTTTTCCCTACCTCCCTTAAAGCCTGTCTCTACATCCTCTCTCTAGCCACTCCCCTGATAACTCCCATGTCCTTTTGTAATTTAAGTATCCACAGTTGATCTTTCAGTCACTATAGATAGCCTTGTCCCTTATGAAAATTTAAGTGAAAGAAAAACTCAATTTGAGTATTATATCTTGACTTTCTGAGTTCACATAAAAAACTGAGGCCTCCCATGCTATACTTGATTTCCTGTGCTGATGTGATGTGGCAGCCTGTCTGTTGCACATTTTTCTTTGACGGATCTCATTCTCTTTTGACACTGTGTTGGTATTTTTCTTCTTTCAGAAACACACAATAATGAAGTATTACTTCAATCAGTGTGAAAAAGAGGTATAATGCAGTGACAACTCTTCAAACATTGTCTCTTTCCAGAATGTACCTTTGTTACGTGTGTGGCTTGAAGGTCTGCCAAACAGGGATCCATCAAATTCTCCTCCAATGTTTTAGGAAAAAAAAAAAAACCTTAGAAGGAAACAGAACTCATGGGAGTCAGGAGGTCACAGCAGATGGTGAAGCCAACTGTGAAGAGGTGAGAATGAAAACTCACTACAGATTGGGTTAGTGTGAGGGCCTAATGAAAGGTCTGGGTTGCTCTCAGTTATACAGATAGAATACAGTTCATTTTGGCTATTAGGTATCTCCAGTCCTGGTTGTGCAGCTTAGGTAAGACTCTGGCTATACAGATAATGTAAAGGGTTTCAGACAATTGTGTATGATTATGAGATTATTTCTATTTTGTATAACTATTTTGTTACGATTATGGAGGGGAGCCCTGGTCTGTTAGGGTCATTTAAATTGCATGCCACTTCTGGTACTGCTTGTAGGAGCTTGATGTAGCCTGGCCCAACAGATAATACAGAACAACAGACTATTAATCACTTCAAACCCCCTCCCTCTTTCTCTCTGCCTTCATACAATAAGTCTCTTTGTACCAGATCTCTTGTGCGGCATCATTCTTTATATATTACAGTCAGGACCACAGTTTCCCAGAGGGCAGCCTAGACTCGTTTCAGTTTCTACAGAGTAAATGCTCGCTGAAATCACCATTATCATGGGTCCCTGGCAGAGAAGCAGTTCTGCAAGAATTTGAACCTCAGACTTCCAGACTTAAGGTCTGGTGCCTTACCAAGGGAGCCATATGAGACATCTGGTCTCCCTGCTGCTAACACCACTATTTAGTTAATGTTTTTATTGCTTAATAGCAGGTAGTCTTAATTATACTGACAAATGACTCCTGGCTAGGGGCTGAGTACCGAAATTTTAATCTGTCTTGTCTGAAATGCCTACTCTAGCTGAGAGAAATGGGAGTTTTAAAGAGAAATCTCAGTCCCTTTCTTTCTTCGAAGACTACATACTGTAAGGAAGTGTTAGGAACATAATGGAAATCAGTGAGTGTTTTGTGTTGGGGGTATGGATTTGTTTATATTTCCACAGGAAACAAAAATTTGTGGAAACCATTGAAACCAATGAGGCTCAGAGTTTAGCAGGGAAGGTGTTCTGAAAATTTTGCCTGACCAGCCACTGCCTTCCCCCGCCAGCCAAAAAAGAAATCCTAGACATGAAACATGCAGCACCTAACCACTGACAGGCCTATGTGCAGGATTCTGGTCTCCTGCAGCACAGAGCCATGCGAAATGCAGAGCAACAATGGGCTTTTGAGCAGGACTTTAAGACAGACTATGCTGAACACTGCATCCTGCATGCCCAAGGTGGGGATGAAAGCCAGGGGTTCACAGAGCTGGGGGTAGAGATTTAAGAACTTCAGCAAGGAGCTTCAGAACCAAAGATGTTGGAAGATAAAATAATCCAGGTATAAAGCTTCAAGGAGCAGCACCCAAATTACAGGAATGAGAAGCATCAGTGTTAGGATTAATCTCAGCTGTAGATATGCTCCTGAGAGATCCATAGAAAGATTACAGCAGACACAGGGTGACCTTGGAAGCAACATTGGACTGCAGGCGTAGTAGCTAAAGCAAATGGCGGAAATGTAGTGTGATTTATTTCATGTGCGTGGCACCTTAAAGGATCCCCAATGGCTAAGCCACTGACTCTTTGGGAATGCTTAGCCATTAGGACTGCATGACCCCATGACCTTTAGTGTCAGCTGCCCCTTGGACTTCTGGAAACAGGAGAGAGTAAATAAATGGTTCAGAGGCTGAGAGAGATGGAGTAGGGTCCAGGAGACAGAGGAGTAGGACTGGAGAGAGGCAGGAGAAGAGTGCCAGACAGTGGGAATAGAGAAGACAGTTGATGCAGGAAGATAGAAAACTGTACAACTAAAAAAGGGAAGAAAGGAGACTGAGCAGAGTGAAAGTAAGAGGCAGTTGAGTCAGGAGAATTTGAGTTGAGACACAGAAGTTAGAAGAACCCACAAAGATCCACACAAAGTATCCAAAAAAAGTTACAATTCAACTCTAGGATTTATTTTCCTTTTTATATTTTAGTGGTTCATTCATCATTATTAAATATTGCGATGTTATCTCATGACTGTGTATTTACTGTGGTTTATGTTACTGTTGATATCTAGCTTTATTCCAAAAAAATAGAAAGTGTGTGGAGCTATTTGCACTTTCCTATATTTGTGGAAACTTGCTTTATCCCTCAATATGTGGCAAATTTTAGAGAACACCTCTTGGTCTTATGAAAATAATGTATTTTGTAATGTGAGATGAAATATATTGTAGACATCTGATAGCTCATATACACAATGTTTTTATACTTTTACAGCATTGGGAATAATCCTTGGAATTATATTTAGTAGCATTTGTTTTATGAAACTAGGGGGACCCAAGAGTTTGATGTGTTTACATTGTGGATTGTTATGTCCTTTTCATTGTTTCTTCCTTTGAACAGGATAAATTGATGTGTTTACCTCTTCTTAAAAGTTTTAACTGGAAGTCTTTGTTTTCAAATATCAGAAGAGTAGCACCTCTTGTTTTCTGGCTCTATTTGTTTTTTGTATCTCAGCCTATCAGAATGTAGTATCCATCTCCGATGGTGAGGTGAGTTTCTCATATATATATATATATATATATATATGTTCAAAGTACACCTTTAATATCCTATTTAGGGTTGGCTTGATGGTCGTAAATTCGTGTATCTTGCTTTTGTGAAGCTTTTTCTTCTCCTTCAAATATTAGGTTGCTTTTCTGAGTATTGTAGTCTAGTGTAGTATCCACAGTACTTCAGAACTTGATGTATACCAGTGATAAAAAGAGTAAGCCTTTTGGATTTTAGAATTTCTTTTGCAAAATCAGCTGTTATTCTGAAAAACCTGCATTTGCATGTTGCTTGATGCTTCTCTGTTCCAGTTGTCAATATATATATATTTTTTTGTTGTTATTGTTTTATACATTCAGGATTGTTTTTTACTAGTTTGTATTTAAGAGAATTTTTTCTCTGGCCCTTCCAATTTGATGTTTTATTTGGTTTTGAGAAATTAACCTCTATGATTTTACTGAAAATAGTTTCTGTTGTCTTGACATGAATTCTTTCATTGCTGATCACTTGTATTGTTTTATTTTACTGTGTCCCAAATAGTGTGCATGTTCAATTCCTTGTTTTCTTTAGGTTTATTGACTTACTGATTGACCTGACTCCACTACTTCATTTTTTGTGTGTGTTAAGCAAATAATTTTACTCTAGATAATAAAGAGAAACTCTACCTAGACTATAGATATCATTCACTTCTTTAAGTGCTAATTTTCTCTCATTAGAGAGTATTTCCTTTGAACTTTTTACTAGACTGATTGAAATATTCAAGCTCTATTTCAGATTTCTTTTATTCGGTAGATTTTTTCCTTTGTTAAATTATATTTCATATTTTATCCAACTTTTTATGCTCTTTTGATCTTCTTTCCAGTGTTAAGTTTTGTATATCATAGTTGACAATTTGTATATATATAGACAATATTTCAGTCAGGCATCATTGTTGAAAGAAAATCATGGAGAACAAAAACTGTATCAGATCTAAAATAGTATTTCAAAGCTTTAAAATTTTTAATCTATAAAAATTTACTTTAAGCATGTACAAGACTGTAATCTGGAAACTGTCCTTCAGTCTTGATTTTCATTGGGCATGCTTCCATGTAAACATGAAGGGGCACTGCTGATCTGAGTCAGATTTTCCCTGTCATCTCCAAAAAAATCAGTTCTTAAGTAATTTATTCAAATTACATCCCAATTGTTATCCCCTCATTTGTATCTTCTCACTGCCCCCTCCCTGTCTCATCCCATTCTCCTCCCCTAGGTCTGTGACAGAAGGGGACCTCCTCACCCATCATATGATCACAACCTATCAGATCTCATCCTGGTAGCTTTGTTACCCTTCCCTTGAGTGCCACAGGCCTCCCCCAAGGGGAAGTGGTCAAATAGGGGCCAACAGAGTTCATGTCAGAGTCAGTCCCTGCTCTCCACACAACTGTGGCGAATGTGCTGTCCATTGGCTAGATCTGGATAGGGGGTCTAGGTTTACTGCATGCACTGTTCTTGGTTGGTACAGTAGTTTGAACTGACTTCCCTGGATCCAGATCCTCCAACCTTAATGGTCTTCTTGTGGGTTTCTAGGACCCTCTGGATCCTTCTATTTCCATATTCTCCCTTACCTCTCTCACCTGAAGTCCCAATAGAAAACCCCAGCATCTACCCGAATCCCCCACAAAATGAAGACTCTTAGAGAACATCTCTGTTGAGCTAGTGTACAGTTATAAGTATGTACCATGTGTATCTTTCTAGGTTTGGGTTAATTCACTCAAGATGATCATTTCTAGTTCCATACATTTGCATGCAAATTTCAGGATTTCCTTGGTTTTAAAAGCTGAACAGTATTACATACTATAAATGTACCACAGTTTCTTTATCCATTCTTTGACTAAGGGACATATACATTGTTTCCAGGTTCCGGCTATTATGAATAAGGCTGCTATGAACATGGTTGAGCATATGTCCTTGTGTGGTAGAGCATCTTTCGGTATATTCCAAGGAGTGTAACAGCTGATTCTTGAGGTAGCACTGTTTTCAATCTTCTGAGAAAGTGCCAGATAGATTTCCAATGTGGTTGTACTAGTTTGCACTCCCACCAGCAATGAAGGAATGTTCCCCTTCCTCCACATCCTCACCAGCATATGCTGTCACTTGAGTTTTTTATGTTAGCCATTCTTATGGGTGTAAGATGGATCTCAAAGTCATTTTAATTTGCATTTCTCTGATGAGAAAGAACACTGAGCATTTCTTAAAGTGTTTCTCAGCCATTAGATATTCCTCTGTTGAGGATTCTCTGTTTAATTCTGATACCCTTTTCTTACTTGGGTTACTTCGTTTGGTGGTGTTTAATTTCTTGAGCTCTTTATATACTTTGGATATAAGTTCTTAGTCAGATGTAGGGTTCATGAAGATATTTTCCCAGTCTGTAGGCTATCACTTTGATCTGTTGACAGTGTCTTCTGCCTTACAGAAGCTTCTCAGCCTCATGACATCCCATTTATTAATTGTTAACCATAGAGCCTGAGCTGTTGAACTTCTGTTCAGGAAGTTGTCTCCTGTGCCAGTGAGTTCCCGGTTCTTCCCCATTTTTTTTCTAACAGATTTAGTGACTCTGGTTTTATGTTGAAGTCTTTAATCCATTTGGACTTGAGTTTTGTGCATAGTGATAAATATGGATCTACTTGCATTTTTCTGCATGTAGACATCCAGTTAGACCAGCACCATTTGTTGAAGATGCTATCCTTTTTCCATTGAATAGATTTGGCTTGTTTGTCAAAAATCAAGTGTCCATAAGTGTGTGGATTTGGGGGGGGGCGGTCTTTGATTTTATTCCATTGGTCAATCAGCCTGTAGCTATGCCAGTGCCATGCTGTATTAATTACTGTTGCTCTAAAGTACAGCTTGAGATCAGGTATGGAGATTACTTTTGAGGATCTTTTATTGTACAAGATTGTTTTTAGCTATTCTGGTTTTTTTGTTTTTCCATATGAAGTCGAGAATTGATCTTTCAATGTATTTTATAAAGTGTGTAGGTATTTTGATAGGGATTGTATTGAATCTATAAATTGCTTTTGGTAAGATGGCCATTTTTACTACGTTAATTCTCCCAATCCAAAAACAAGGGAGATCTTTTCATATTCTGATGTCATCTTCAATCTCCTTCCTCAAAGATTTGAAGTTTATTTAAAACAACTCTTTCACTTGCTTTGTTAGAGTTACACCAAGATACTTTATATTATTTTTGATATTGTGAAGGGTGTAATTTCCCTAATTTTTTTCTCAGCATGATTATCATTTGTATACAGGAAAGCTACTGACTTTTTTGAGTTAATTTTGTATCCAGCCATTTGCTGAAGGTGTTTATCAGCTATAGGAGTTCTCTGGTGGAATTTTTGGGATCACTAATGTACACTATCATATCACCTGTGAATAGGAATGATTTGACTTCCTTCTTTCCCATTTGGATCCCCTTGATCTCCTTTTGTTGTCTTATTGCTCTAGCTAGAACTTCCAGTAATATATTGAAGAGATATGGAGAGAATGGGCAGCCTTGCCTTGTTCCCAATTTTAGGGGAATTTCCTTGTGTTTCTCTCCATTTAGTTTGATGTTAGCTATTGGCCTGCTGTATATAGCCTTTATTATGTTTAGGTATGTGCCTTGTGTCCCCATTCTCTCCAAAACTTTAAACATGTATGGGTGTTGCATTTTTCAAATGTTTTTTCGACATCAAAAGTGGTGATCATGTTTTTTTTCTTTCAGTTTGTTTATATGGGGGATTACATTGATGGATTTCTGTATATTGAGCCATCCCTGTATTCCTGGAATGAAGCTTACTTGGTTATGGTGAATGATATCTTTGATGTGTTCTTGGATTTGGTTTGTGAGTACTTGATTGAGTATTTTTGCATCAATGTTCACAAGAGAAATTGATCTGAAATTCTCTTTCTTTGTTGGGTCTTTTTGAGTTTTGGGTATCAAGGTGACTGTGGCCTCATAGAATGAGCTTAGTAATGTTCCATGCATTTCTATTTTGCCTTTTAGTTAGTTTGGCTACTGGATTGTCTATCTTGTTGATTTTCTCAAATAACCAACTCCTGGTTTTGTTGATTCTTTGAATTGTTCTCTTTGTTTCTTATTTATTGAATTCAGCCCTGAGTTTGATTATTATTTCTAGCCATCTACTCCTCTTGTATATTTCTGCTTCTTTTTTCCTAGGGCTTCCAGATATGTCATTAAATTGCCATTATGAGATGCTTCCAATTTCTTTATAAAGGCACTTACTGCTTTGAATTTTCCTCTTAGAACTGCTTTCAATATGTTCCATAAATTTGGATATGTTGTTCCTTCATTTTATTGAATTTTAGGAAATCCTTGATTCTTTTTTTATTTCTTCTGTGACCCAGTTGACATTAAGTAGGGAGTTGTTTAGTTTGCAGGTGTTTGTAGGGTTCTTTTTTTTTTTTTTGTATTTTTGTTGTTGTTGAAGTACAGCTTTAGTCAATGATGATATGACAGGATACAAGGCATTATTTAATCTTCTTGTATCTGCTGCTGATTGATTTGTGACCTACTCTATGATCAATTTTGGAGAAGTTTCCATGAGGTGCTGAGAAGAAGGTATAATATTTTCAGTTTGGGTGAAAAGTTCTGGAGATTTCTGTTAGATCCATTTGATTCATGACATTGGTTAGTATCATAATTCTCAGTTTAGTTTCTGTTTCATTGCACTATCCCTGGATGAAAGTGGGGTGTTGCAGTCTCCCACAATTAATGTATGGGGATCAATGTGTGGTTTAATCTTTATTAATAGTTCTTTTACACATATGGGTGCCCTTGTATTGGAGCATAGATGTTCAGAATTGTAATGTCATATTGATTGACTTAACTTTGGTGAGTATAGAATGTCCTTCCTCATTTCTTTTGATAAATTTTGGTTGAAAGTCTATTTTATTAGATATTAAATGGCTACACCAGCTTGCTTCTTGTTTCAGTTTGCTTGGAATAGCTTTCTCAAGCCTTTTACCCTGAGGTAATGTCTATCCTTGGGGTCCGGAAGTGTTTCACAAATACAAAAGAATGTGTGGTCTTGTTTATGCATTCATTCATTTAGTCTGTGTCTTTTTATTGAAGAATTGAGACCATTGATGTTGAGAGATATTAATGACCAGTGATTGTTAAGTCACTTGATTTTGATGTTGGTTGCAGTAGTGTTTATGTGGTTATGTTTTGCAATGGTGATATTATCTATTTCTTGTATTATTTTGGTTGTAATTTATCACTTTGGGTTGGTTTTCCTTCTAGAAACCATAAGGACTAGATTTGTGAATAGGTACTGTTTGAATTTCTTTTTGTCATGGAATATCTTGTTTTCTCCATCAATGGTTATTGAAAGTTTTGTTGTGTATAGTAGTCTGGCTTGGCATCTGTGGTGTCTGAGAGCTTGCAGGAAATCTTCCTTCTGGCTTTTATGGTCTCTGCTGAGAATTTGGGTCTAATTCTGATTGATTTGCCATTGCATGTTACTTGGCTTTTTTCCCTTACTGCATTTAATATTTTTTCTTTCTTCTGTACACTTAGTGTTTTGATTATTATGTGGCAGGAGGATTTTCTTTTCTGGTTTATTCTATTTGATATTCTGTAGGCCGCTTGTATATTTATGTGCATCTCTTTTTGTAAATTGGGGAAATTTTCTACTATAATTTTCTTGAAAATATTTTCTGTTCCTTGGAGCCAGGTGTCTTTTCTATCCTCAATGCCTATTATCCTCATGTTTCTTCTTTTCATGGTGTGCTTAATTTCTTGGATGTTTTGTGTCAGGAATTTTTCAGATTTACCATTTTCTTTGATGGTTGCTTCAAGTTCTGCAATTGTATCTTCTACTCCCAAGTGTCTTTCCTCCAACTCTTGAATTCTGTTAGAAAAGCTTACCTCTGCATTCTCTGCTTTCTTATCTAAGTTCTCTCATTCCTGGCTTTCTTCTCTCTGTGCTTTTATCACTGTTTCCATTTTCATCTTCAGATTTTGAAATGTTTCATTGATTGCTTTCATCTGATTGTAATTTCCGGAATTCCTTCCAGTGCTGTTCTATAGACCTCTTTAATGTCTTCAGTCTGTTTGGCTGCATTTTCCTGCATTTGTTTACATATCTTATCTGTTTCCTCCATTATCATCCTCATTAGTAAGAATTTGAGGACTTTTTTGTGCTTCATTTGTGTTTGAGTTCTCAGGGTTGAATTCTTGGGAAAGCTGGGATCTTGAAATGTCATATTGTTTTATTTTGTTGTTTTTGTTTTTATGCTGGTCTATAGTCATCTTGCTGTTTCTGGATTCAGGAGGTAGTTTCTGGTGTCCTTCACTGGTCATTGAGAACTGGTCATTAGGGAGTGTATCTAGATTGAGGGCCCTCACCTATGGAGATCAGGAAACCTTTCTCTGGATCAAGCAGGTGACCTGATTTCAGCTCCATGGCACTCTGTTCCCTACCCTGGGCTCCCTACTGGGTCAGCAGAGGCAGGAGCTGTTGCTCTGCAGCCCAAGGATCAGTTTGAGGTACTATAGATAAAGCAGGTTATCTTGCCTTTGGCTAGGATTTCAAAACCCTGCCCTCAAGCACTAGAGTTTTGGGTGTCTAGGCTCAGTCCACCCTAGACTTTCAGAAGCCCTGATGGTTTGTGAGAGTTGGCTAGGTTTCTGCCTAATCCATCCTGACAATGGGGCCTGGGTCAGCCCAACCTAAAAGAGCAAGTACTGCCCTCTGTCTTGTGGTGGTTGGCTAAGTGTCTGCCCATCCCTTCAGGCAGATTGAGTCCTGTCTGGGCATGGGAATTTTTGCTGGGTTGGTGACAGCTGGCTAGACTCTGCCTGAGCTTGAGGGAATGGCTGCCTGGGCTGGGGCAGCTGGCTAGATATTTGCCTAATCCACTCAGGCCAGTGGAGTCCCTCTCCAGAGTATGGGAGCCTCTGCTGGGATGTGGCATCTGGCTAGGCTTCTGCCCAATCTTTTCAGGCCAGTTCAGTTCTGGCCAAGTGTGTGGGAACAGTACAAGGACGTAGCTGGTTAAGTTTCTGCCCCAATCCATTCAGACCACACCAACTGAGATCAGTCCATCTGAGAGGGCAGCTATGAAGCTATCACTAGAGAACATGTCCACGGCCACCTAGGTCTCCCTGTAGGCACTGTGTCCCTCCACAGATGGGCAGCATGATCTGAGGTCAGATCTATCCCAGATCCACAGAGTCTGCTCCCCCTGGGCCAGCAGACAATGAAGCTGTTTCTCTGTAGTGCACTGTTTACTGAGAGAGTAGGAGAGAAAGAGCTCAGGGACTGTATGGCATGGTAGGCTGTGCTGACCTTTGGATATTATGTCTGCATGGTTGTTGGCCCCTGTGGCTTTCTGTGCATTGGCGGGGCAGTCTGCAGTCAGATCCACCCATTTTCCTGAGTTTTTGCCAGGACAGCAGCTCCAGACTCTCCTGCTTCCCTGCCCACAGTTCAGTCCCAGATACCAAGTTCTTTATATAGGGCAGGGATGCAGCTCTGAGGTGGGTACAGGGATACAGACTCTGGGGACTGTGCACCCTTCCATCCATGAGCCAGTTGGATGGTCCCAGGCCAGACCCACCTGTGCTTTACACTGTGTGGATCCCTCTCACCTAGGGCTCTCCATGTCTTATGGACTGTAGCTCACAGCACGGTCTCTAGTCACATCCTGGAGAACAAATATATTGTGTGATCAGTGCCACCATCTTGGATCCCCACCTTGCTCTTGGATTAATAGATATTATGGTATTTGTATCATAACCATTTCTCAAAACCTATCATAAGTTATAAAATAATAATCATACAAAATTACTAAAGTGATCACCACTGAGCTACATATGTATCATTTACAAAATTATTTTTTATTATATTATTGAAAGAGAACTATGAGAAACAATCTATCAAATACTCATGTCCTTATTATATTGCTTATTACAAATAAAGCATAAGCTTCAGTAATAAAGAAATTGAAGATAAATTAAGATGCATGAGAACAGTGGGGGAAATGAAGAGAATCTGTTTGTTTGTTTGTTTGTTTGTTTGTTTTTGTCATTCTCAATTCTTTGCTAAATTATGTTGAAGTAGAAATTATTCTTCCTACATGAATTGGTACAATAAATAATTAAGGCAGTAGTTTTCTTTAGCCAGCTAGTTCCTTAATGACAGACACAGAGGGACTATGGTTTCCTTTTAAGCTGCAAGTAGTATGCTGGGTGGAATATGAACTATTCTAATCCTAATACCTTTAAAATCTGCATATAACCCAATAACTTGGCAATCTGATGACTCTCTAGGGGCGGCTTCTACTCCATCAGTCTCTTTCTCCAACCATGTCTGGAGAACATCCTCATCTTCCCCAACCCTCTCCCAATAAATCCCACCTTCCATTTCCTGTCCTACTGACCAGCCAATTTTTCAAAGAGCTAAGGTATTTCTCCACAATTTCCCCTTTTAGTCTAATAAAATCCTCCCCTTTGTATATGCATTTATATTATTATACATATGTACAATAAACTATATACAGCAAGAAGAACCATGGGACAATCAGAGATTATATAAATGTTGCATTCAAAGTTTTTTGCTTATTTGTATTTTGAAACCTTGAAGAATACATCTTTACTATCTTGGTGCGTCTAAAATTTGGAATGAAACACAGTAGCTATCATATCTCATCTGTATTAACTGAAAACATCTATCTAGAGCTAAGACATCTTAGTTCCTAAACAACTAAGCTTAATCGTAAAAGTAATCTATCTGGTCGTCAGCTCCATCAGAGACTTAACAAGGAATAAAACTAATTACCTGAGTAAAGAGGAAGTGCAGGTTAGAAGCTTCAAAAATTTAAAAAAAAAAAAAAAGACAGAGACAGTTTGCTGCCTGAACAGTTACCCAAAAGTCTCTATAATATTGGAGCATCATCTTCATCCTTCTGACCCAGTATTTCTGACAGACATATTTTTGGGGCAGAAACTGCTGAGTACTTGTTTAATCTGTCTTGGCAAAGATTGGCTGTCAAGTCCACCTACATCAAAGCTTGCCCATTTCTGGCAGAATAGTCTCTGTAGTTCTGTTGCTTTCACCTTCATTATCTCATTAAGGGATTTGAGGCACAGGTATCTTTGTGTCTTTAGATGTTTAGGTGTTATATTTTACTGAGTGGTACATAGAGTTAATAATGTATATTCACTGAAAATGGTGTGAGTTGCATTTCTCCTACATAATACTGGGAGAAGTTATGATGATGAAAGCTTTTATAATCTGAACTGAGAGAGCATCTTGAAGCTCTGGAGCATGGTGTCTGTGATATGAGGGAGGGGGTAAAAAGTGCAGGTGTGCTATGTGTGGAAGTCAAAGGAAAACTCTTGGGATTAAGTTCTCACCGTGGGTTCCGGGAATCAAACTCAAATGCTCACCCTTAACACAAAATGATCTTGACTCCTCTCAAGATAAGTGTTTCGAGGCCTCTTTACCTATTAGCTGTGCTCACATTGTAATATATGCAGTTGCTTAGCACCCTTGTAGAATTTAAACATGCTTGTACCTTTGTCTTCTTCCCTTTAGTGTATTTTTAATTTTTAAAATTATTTAATTACACTTTAAGATTATAATTGTATTTCTTTGCTCCCTTTTCACTGTTCTAACCTTATCATGTGTCCTTCCATGCTCTCTTTCACATTTACATCTCCTTTTTTACAGAAACTGTTGATACATGTGTATTCTATTTTTTAACCTCGGCATGAATATGTTATCTTCAAATATTTTCCCTTGAAAATTCACAAAAGTCACTCCATATGCCCCACAATATGTTTGAGACATTTAATATAATGATAAATTAGCATCACATAAAAAGAATAAGTGTTTGTGTCTTTTACATATATTGAAGACTACTTACCAGATGTTAATGAGTGTGTCCATTACTAGAAAAATATTGATATATATTGTAGTGACATTCAATCAAATAAAAAATCACAACAAAAAAGTTGCTACTATACAAAGTGCATTTTATCCAATGCAATGCTTCTGCAAATGGGCCTGTAATAAACAATAATATAGACCCATAAAAGTACCGTTGGAAAGGAGTTGGAGGAAGTTAGGTATTGCAGAGTGCAACTGTGTGAAAGTAGAAAGTAAGGTGGAACTGAGGTACAGAGTAATTCAGAAATAAAATCCTCTACATGAAATAACTTCTGGCAGAGAAAACACAATCATAAAAACATATGAAATAGATTTTCAGTTTTTAAAATGTATGGTTGTAGTTTATATCAAAATTTTAAACTTTGTGTTTTGAAAAACCCAAAGTCTTTTGTACTAAATCCCAGAAGACTTCCTTCACCTGCTGGTTTCTCAGTGTATAAATAAAGGGGTTCAGGAGAGGAGCAATGGAGGTATACAGTAAAGCTACCCCTTTGGACACAGTCACTCTCTCCCTCGCAGAAGGTTTAATATACATAAAAATGCAACTGCCATAAGTTATGGAGACAACAATCATGTGGGAAGTGCAGGTGGAGAAGGCTTTGGTCCTTTGCTGTGCAGAAGGGAAATTCATAATAGTCTTAATGATGAAAGTGTAAGACAGACTCACTAGTACCAGTGTGACTGCAAGTGTCACCACGGCTAAGATGAAGGACATCATTTCTAGGACATGAGTGTCTGTGCAAGAGATCTGTAAAATAGGTGATGTTTCACACATAAAGTGATCAATTATTCTAGAATCACAGAAATCCAGCTTTAGACCCATGGCCAACGGGGGAAAGATGATCAAAAACCCAGTCACCCAGGAGCTGAGGACAAGTTGGTGGCACACTCTGCTGTTCATGATGACGGGGTAGTGCAGTGGTCTGCAGATGGCCACATATCGGTCATAGGACATAGCAGCCAGGAGATAAAATTCTGTGACCCCCAGCAACAAGATGAAAAACAACTGAGCTGCACAATTATTATAGGAAATAGTTTTGTCTCCAGTCACAATGGTTGTCAAGAATCTGGGAATACACACTGTTGTAAACATGATTTCCAAAAAGGAAAAATTACGGAGGAAGAAATACATTGGAGTCTTAAGGCGAGGGTCCAGCAGGGTGAGGAGCACAATGAGCAAGTTCCCTAACAGGCTCATCGTATAATTGAGAAAGAGAAAGAGAAAAACCACCATTTGCAATTGTGGGTCATCTGTCAGTCCTACAAGAATGAAGTCAAGTTCCATCGATTGATTCCTCATCCTCATTCATGAACTTTATCAAACAAACATGGGAAACCAAAAAAAAAAAAACAAACAAACAAACAAACAAGTAAATATCTTTATGTGTATTAGAATTTATATACCCACACTGAAGCATAAAGAGAGACAGGTTATAAAACTCAATTATAAAATGTTTTCTGACCTGAAATTTCAGGTGGCAATATTATATTCCATAGGTTAATTACAAACTTGTCTTACTCTGTTCTTTCTCAATGTTATTCACATAATCCCCTGCAAGAAATGGAAAAGTATTTTCACAAATGCAAATTAAAGCAAATGGTGTCTATTGCCATGAAGGCCATAAGCTTATGATCCCTCTGCTGGAGCTTCTGACGTAGCCTGGACTACAGACTTGTGCCACCGGCTCCAGCTTATATGTAGTCTTTTAAAAGCAGTTTTTAAATTATAGTGAAGTATAATTACAATATTTCCTCCTTCTATTTCCTCTTTATAAACTTTCCCATGTTCCCTGCTCCATTGTTTTATTTAAAATATGTTTCCTCTATTTTCTCCAGTACATGTATAAGCCTAAATATATAAGAAAACCTGCTCGGTTTGTATAGAGTGAATTTTGTATGTTTTCAGGGCTGATAGTTTGTGTTGAGAATTCAGTTTGATACTCTCTTCCCTTTAAATGAGTTTGCTAAATCTCCTTTGCAATTTTCGTTTTTATTTATTTGTCTTACTAATATTTTCTTTCTGTATGCTAGCTTTATGAATGAATTTGGGAAAAAACAAAACTGTAGAAACATAAGGGAATTTTCTAAAAATCATTATTTTTTAAATGGTGTATTTTTATTAGGAATTGAGCAATATGTACTTAAAAATACTTTCTCACTATTCTCATATATTTTAAAAATTCATAGGAAAGTGTCACATGCATATAATAATAAAAGCTATATTTATTACAGTAACAAGCATTCAGAAAAAGTAGTATTTATCACTTTTTGTATTATACTTCTACTGAGTCTTAGGGCCATTTTTATTTGGCTCTACATGGAGGCATTACTTCTTGACACAGTAGGTATGCTAATATAGTAATTACTTTTTATTAAATATTTTCTGCATATACAATAAACTACCCACAGCAAGAGGAACCATGAAACAATCTACATATACATTTATATTATTACACATATATACAATAAACTACCTACAGCAAGAAGAACCATGAAACAATCAGCTATTATATAAATGTTACATTCTTAGTGTTTTGGCTCTTTGTATTTGGCAGCTTTGAAAAACATCTTTCCTATCTTGATGCACATAAAATTCTGAATATAAATCAGTATCTATTGTATCTCATCATGAACAACTTAAAACATCTATCTAATCATTATTAACGAACACATTTAAGACCGACTTCTTAAGATGTTCAGGATTTAGCTACTGAGTACTTACAAGCTGTCATCAAGTGAACATGCTTAACACTTTCCTGTTATCCTTAATGCTCATATTTGAAAAGATTGCTAGTTACTTCTGAATGCTGTAGGTTTAACAGGCTTAGAATTATTCTATTACAAAATGACAAGAATTGCTTATTAATGCATTTTCACACCACTTCATAAAACACTCAAAGAAAAACAAATAGTGATATATAAAAATAAAGTACATTAGTTTATCTATTAAAGCATAAACTCAAAATGCCTACCCCTTAAAACATTTTATAAAATATAAAATTGTGTACTCCAAACACAGTTCCCTTAATTGAACTTACTGTACATTTGACTTAGTTTCATATTATAAAATTAATTTAAAATCAACATGAACTCACTTTTTGTGTCTGTTAATCATTCTGCTTTGTTAAAGATAATTTCAATTATTTAGACAATATTTATTTCACTACTTAGTAGGAATATTCATTACTAGGGATTTTTTTTTGGTCTGGAAAGGCACAATACATAGTGTATTTCCACAAAGAATTTCCACATTCCTTCAAATTCACATTTACTATGGAAACTTCAGATTATGATGAAAAATTTAGCATGTGCCACCTGATAGACTAAATTTTGTGTAATTTAATTCTTAGCATTGAGAACATTGTCATTCCAATACTCCAATTAGATGTCATTGTTAAAGATGAAGTAAAAATCAGAGCAATAAGAAGAATATGAAATCATAGCTGAAATATACACAATTCTTAAATCAAAGAGGTGCCTCAGAGCCAACTCTGCACTTGTGAGGACTCTAGCTCTACTGTTTCCCACTGCCTATTAACTCAGGGGATCTTCTGAAATTACAGCTGACTCCTCTCTAGGGATTACTACTACAAAGTACTCATTATTGGTAATAAAAGATACAAGATGTATCAAAGCTTTAAAAAAAATCATCCCAAAGGAGTGTCATAAGTGCCTTAGAAAAGTCAAAAAAAATCAGAAGCATCAAGAGTTCACTGTAGTTGCTATATATTTCCAAAATTAGGCCCATATTGGGTTTTACAGTTTGTAACTACATTCTATGCTTCTATACACTGTATTTTAATTATTTTGGGTTGATTTTCTTGGTTACATTACATTACATACAAACTAATAGCTGTTACACTGGTACCTATGACTTCATCAGACTTGAGATTTTGTCTGAGTTCACAACACCAGATTTGAAGCGTAACTCCACCCACCCCCAAATCCCAAATTAGGCAATTACCAAACACTAAAAGAGTAGCTGTACCAATAAAAGTCAGTGCCACTACTGATCTAACTAATATACCTTGCTTAGCACTTGTACAGTATAGCACACAGGGTCAATAACTGAAAAATTGCTCCATCATTCTTTGCAATGGCTTCTTTAGCTCCATCCACCATTATTCAAAATGTCCATCATGGATGGAATGTTTCCAACACAGTCCAGATTGATTTCTTCACTGTCTCCAACCAAATTGTGCTGTGTCTTCTGAACTATTTAGTTCTAGCAAGCAAATAGCAACTATGTCACTAGCCTCTATCATGCCAGGGCCCTCTAAAGACTTTGTGACCAACAACTCATAGGGGACAACCTCCTCCTGTCACTGAGATGCTCATTTAACTAGGATATTGCTTTCTGGAGGGACTTTCCCCACCCTCCTAGGACATCTTGGGTTTAAATGCTGTATTAAGATTTTCAGACATAGTCTGTCGTAGAATTTTCTCGAATACCAGTGTGCATCCTCTTTGCCTTACACAGTTCCTTTAGTCTCATTTTCTGTTTTAGTAATAAAACACCCAACAAAAGTAACTGAAGCAAGAAAGGGTTTATTTGGCTCTCAATCCCAGGTCATAGTCCATCACTGGAAGAAACTCAAGGGAGCAGGAAGGGGAAGCAACCAGTCACATTATATCCATTATTAAGAGCAGAAAGCAACAAATCAGTGATTGCATGCTAGTGCTAATTTTATGCTTTTCATTCATGCCCATGAATTGGTGCCACCCATATTCAGGGTAAATATGCCCACTTTTGGTATCACAATGAAAATAATCATCCAATGACCTGTACTCTGGTCACCCTAATCTAAAAAATGCTTCACTGAGACTTTCTTTTCACTTGGTTCTAGATTATATTGAGTGACAAATAGTTAACTATGATATTCATTAAACTCCCAAGAATTCCGAGGTTGTTGCCAGCCCTTGCACTCTTTGCTAACCAATTTCCTATCCCTGATATTTTATGTGTACTTGGGTGCCTCTCAAATGAGTTTACCAGCCTGTAAAACACTCAGACAGCATTCTGCCATCTAAACAGGCAATGCTAGAAAGCAGGCTCCTGGGCCATCATTCCATGACATATAATGAGGTAATGAAGATAAAGAAGGAAAAAACGCTGGAAGTGGAAGATCTTCCATTCTAAAACAGTATCAGTTGATTTGGGGAATCAGAAACTGAGCACACAGCCCCACCACACAGTGAGAGCAGACGGAGGATATGCAGAGGCCCACCAGATGTAAGATGCCCACAGCCACTACCATGTGCAAGTGTGTGGCAGACAGATGGGAGATAAAGAGAGGCGGAACAGTTTAAGCATCAAGAAAAGAGATGGAACTGGACATGTGAGGGTGGAGAGGAATAGCCTGTTGTGAGTAGCCAGCCCACCACTTGAGGCCATGATGAAGTTCCAGCCCATGCTGCCATTAAAGGCCATGTTTGGCTGCATGACCATGCAGCAGCAGTAGTAAGTGTTAATGTCTATGACTCACATTAACACTAAAGACCATGAAGACATCCCTGGTCTGGAAAGCCACCTGAGACCATGTAGATGTCCAGTGGCTGTGTAAAGCTGAGTCCGCCCCTCACTGGCAGCTCACTCTGGACAGCTCATCAGCTCGTACCAGGTGCATCATTTGGGAGAGGAGACCCTGCACCTTGGACCTACCACACATTTTCCAAGAGGTGGTGGGGGAGGATGCCCATCCTCCCTTGAACTTTGCCAGCTGTAGTAGTCAGTAGAGCTGTCCTGAGGGTTGTGAGATCGGGAGAGCTGTCCAACTTTAAACTGCAGCACATTAGAGAGAGGGTGCTACACCGTCCCTGACAACATAATAATAAAAGAGACACAAGTAAGCTAGCCCCTCACATGCTGCAGCACTCAGGAAAGTGGACCCTGGACCTTGACAAAGGATCACAATAGAGCTGGCCCTACTGGCTTGAAGATGGGTGAGCCAGCTTGGAATGCATGAATGAACTAGTCTGGAAAATTCTAGAGATATTTACTCAGTGATACAGGTGCTGGAAAGTTGGCAGGCTAACTAACTCAGCTAACACCAAGTGACAGATCCAGGGCTTTGATTTGGACAACTCCAAAATCTACCTCATCTATGCACTGTTGAGGCATGTGAAAGGGTCAATCCTTCAGATACAAACATCCTTGATCGCCATGACACTATTCAGCTCTTACCCTTAAGAATAAGATGCCACACAAGTATGTTATGGAGAGATGTATTTGGGAAATGGAAGGAGAGAAGAGTTAGGGCCTAATTGGCCCATGAGTGTAGAGAGAGACAGTGGTGGAGAGAGGGAAAGAAAAAGGAGTACTCCTTAGACAGAGTGCAAGAGAGAGAGAGAGAGAGAGAGAGAGAGAGAGAGAGAGAGAGAGAGAGAGGTGGACATTTGGTCCTTTTATATCTGGGGACTCTGGCACTCACCTGTTAGTGGGCTGCAGATGATGACATCAGAGGTTGCTAAACAACCTAGAGGCTAGTCAGGTCAACGAGCAGGCTAGCGGATCGGCTCGTGAACTAATAGCAACAGCAGTATAACTGAGGAGAGTCCTAGTGAGGATTCAGTATTGATGGAGTAGTAGAATCCAGAGGACTCGAACCAATTGTCAAACGCAATGAATATCTGTAAGGAAAAATGTATGGACAAAAGTTTCTACTGTTGGACACACTACAGTGTCCATGATAAGATATTTTGTATTATTTGTTTTGTTTTATCTATTTTTATGTTTATTTTTTATTTTCTTTTCAGGGGGGAAGTAGCTACAACAGAGCTTGGATATGAAGAAAATCAGTTGGACAAGGGTGGTGCATGATGCGAAACTCACAAAGAATCAATAATAAGAACTTTTAAAAATGAAGGTTGAGAACACATTAAAGAAGATGATGGCAGCAGGGTGTGGTGGCACATGCCTGTAATCCCAGCATTCCCTACCACCCTGACTCCCCACCCCTGAGTCTATTATTCAAAATGATGCATTTTTCCTTAAAGGTACTACAAAAGTTTTTTCTTAATAATGGATAATAATGTCCTTACTAATCTAAAAGATGACTATATATCAATCTTAGGTTTATATAAGGAGAGGTGATGTCATACTGCCCTGAAAGGCCAGCCAATTCCTTAGAAAGTTGCCTCCTACAGGAAAACTGATGCCAATAAATGTTTTGGCCTAGTAGGACTATTCTATTAACCAACACAATCAAAACACAAAGGCTATGAAAGTATAAACCCCAATTCTATATGGAAAAATGGGCAGGACAAAGATAGCCAAAACAAAGGTAAAAACCCAGGGACAAGATGTCTAGGGTATGTTTAAACTCTAAAATTAAAATGGAGCTTATGTAAATTGTGGCTATGAAGGCATAACCACCCATTCCATCAGGAAAAAAAGACAGGACAAAAGTAGCTGCAACAAATATGGAAACACAGGCCCAAGCTTCTAAACAGTTACAAGAGGCCTCAGATATGCTTGAGCTAAAACTAAAAAGGAGTTTACATAAATTTTACTTAAAATATAATGCTTTTTCTATTGCTCAGGGCAACCACCTTGTCTCTTTAAATTGAAGGCCTTCTCTCAGGAGACAGGTAGTGGCTTTGCCTAATACAACATGTGCTCAAGAGCCCAAAGCAGTATATTTAGATCTGTACAACCTGGTATGATTTCAACTTGGTACTGATTGTCTATGTATTGCCAATATTTCTTGTTGGCTATAAATTCCCCATGAGGTGTACATGCCACCCTTTCATACGGCATTAATAAAGATTTGCAGATGTCTTCTGCTCATACAAAGATCAGAAAGCCATACTTATTTACTCTGTGCATACTGCACATCTTGTACATTTGTAATTTGAGGACTGTAAAATGCTTGCAATAAATTATATGTTTTCAGAAGAAACAAACTAGACACTAATGATGCTGGATCAAAATTGACAGGATTCATCTATCAGCATGCTGAAATGTGTTTCAGCATCATGTATGTTCCAGCTTCAATCTCTTTGGCTGCTGTTCCTCATCAGAGTTGGCTCCCTGGAGAGCTTTGAAGAAAGATGGTAATCTCACTTAGTCCAGGATTTTAAACTGTTCCAAACAGGACTTCAATTAGCCTGAAGTTTCTCAACATTTAGAGACTGGATCACAAATGTTATTGCTAGTTTGCTTAACAATTTTTCATATTGTATTTGGACCCCTCATAAAGGCATTCTTCACCCCAAAATCAGTGCAAGACAACCTTAAAAATGATGCCCCAGTTTCCTTAAGGGGGTTATATAGGATTTTGGTTGTGTTCTTAGCCTATGGATGTTTATTTTCATTTGGGAGTTGGTTATACATTATTAAGGGTCTTATTCAAAGAGTAAACAAAGGTAGACTCAAGTTTTTCTCTCTTCCCTTTTCTCTCTTTATTTCATTCTTTGGTATGGAGATAGGGATTGAAAATGAAGAAGGAGGAATGTAAAAAAATATTTACACCTAATAAGACAAAAGGTAGATTTTTGAAGGTAGCCCTCAACTTAAGACTTTAATTGTAATTCTCTGGTTATTTTTAATTCATTGGTATAGAATTTTATATGTTGGCATAAAATACATTTATTTTGATACACTGTTATAGAATTCAAAATTAAGGTTATTTTGACACACACATTATATACAAGTTAATATGAACACACTACCACAACCAACATCAAAATAAAGACCTAACAGTCACTGGTTATCAATCTCTCTCAGCATCAATAGTCTCCTCTCCCCAATAAAAAGATTCAGACTCAGAACGGATCCATAAGCTTGAGCCAACATTTCACTGCATTCAAGAAACACACCTCAACTACAAAAATAGACATTACCTCAGAGTAAAATGCTGGAAAAATCTCTTCCAAGCAAAGGAACTCAAGAATCAAGGTGGAGTAGCCATTCAAATATCTAATAAAATAGACTTTCAACCAAAATTAATAAAAACAGATGAGGAAAGACACTTCATCCTCATCAAAGGACAACTCAACCAAGATAACAACTCTGAACATCTATGCCCCAAACACAAAGGCACCTACACTTATAAAAGAACAATTACTAAAGCTTAAAACACACACTGATCCTCACACATGGATAGTGGAAGATTTCAGTACCCCCTTCCACCAAAAAATAGGCCTATGACAAAAAGTCTATGACAGCATATGTCTAAATGTTAAAATAGCATTTAAAGAATGAGCAAAGTTATCATATGAGGATGGGAAAAGTACCTCCAGAAAGTAATACCCTAGTTAAGCATGCATCTCAGAGATAGGAGGAGGTTGTCCCCTATGAGTTGTTGGTCACAAAGTCTTTAGAGGGCCCCAACACAATAGAGACTAGTGCCGTCCTTGCTCTTTGCTTACTAGAACAAAATTGTTCTGAAGACACAGCATAATTTGGTTGCAGAAAGTGAGGAAATCAATCTGGACTGAGTTCTAAACATTTCATCCATGTTGCACATCTTACGTAATGATGGATGGAGCTAGAGAAGCCACTGGAAAGAATGATGGAACATTGTTACTCAGCTATTGACCCTGTGTGCTATACTGTACAAGTGCTAAGCAAGGAATACTAGCTACAGCAATAGTATCACAGAGTTTCATGGGTATAGATAGTCTTTTGTGTTTAATAATTGCTCAGTTTGGGGGGGGTGAGGAAGTCTTGAGGATGGATATAGAGATGCACAGGAAGTTGAAAGGATGGGCATTGAGGTGAACGTTGTTTAAGACAGCATGGGGACAGAGAAAAGGATTTTCCCTTTGGAGATGTGAGCTGAGTAGGGAGAGCTTTTCCTTCTGGGACATCAGCTGAAAGGAAAGTCAACGGGGCACTTTCTTTTCCTCTCTGGGCTCACAGGTGTTTGCCCCAGCATCTGCTCCTGAGTCCATATTGGTATAAATCAAATAATTTGGATTTTCTTTACAACATGTGTTTGTATACCACATGATTTCAGTGGAAATGAGGACAAGAGGAAAGTCTTGTGCTTCCTGGTACTGGAATTACATACTTTTGTGATGTCACACGTGCACTAAAATTCATGCCAACGTCCTCTGGAGACACAACCAAGATTTTAACCATAAAGCCACATTTCTGGCCCCAATGATATTATTCTTAATGATGATTTGAAAAATATAATACAAAAACACAATGACAAAAACAAAAATAAATAATGCTACACCAAAGTGAAAGAAAACAAGCAAATCAAGGCAACATAATTAAAATACAGTGTATAGAAGCATAGAATGTACTTACAAACTGTAAAACCAAACAAGAGCCTAATTTTGGACATACGTAGAAACTATAGTGAACTTTTGATGCTTCTAATATTTTCTTGACTTTTGTCAGGTGCTTATGACACTCATCTGGGATGATTTTCCCAAAGCCTTGATACACCTTGAATCTTTTATTACCAATAATGAGTACTTTGTAGTAGTAATCCCCAGAGAGGAGTCTGCTATAATTTCAGTAGATCCCTTGAGTTAACGGGTAGTGAGTACAGCAGAGCTAGGGTCCTCAGAAGTTCACAGTTGGCTCTGAGGCAACTCTTTGATTTAAGAATTGTGTATATTTCAGCAATAATTTCATATTCTTCTTATTACTCCTGATTTTTACTTCATCTTTAAGAATGACATCTAATTGGAGGGTTGGAATGACAATGTTTCAGTGCTAAGAACTAAATAACACAAAATTTAGTCTATCAGGTGGCACATGCTAAATTTTTCATCAGAATCTGAAGTTTCCATAGTAAATGTGAATTTGAAGGAACGTGGAAATTCTTTGTGGAATACACTATGTATTGTGCCTTTCCAGACCAAAAGAAACCAGTAATGAATATTCCTACTAAGTAGTGAAATAAATATTGCCTAAGTAATTGAAATTATCTTTAACAAAGCAGAATGATTAACAGACACAAAAAAGTGAGTCCATGTTGATTTTAAATTAATTTCTTAATGTGAATGTAAGTCAAAGGTACAGTAAGTCCAATTAAGGGAACTGTGTTTGGAGTACACAATTTTATATTTTATAAAATGTTTTAAGGGGTAGGCATTTTGAGTTTATGCTTTAATAGATAAACTAATGTACTTTATTTTTATATATCACTATTTGTTTTTCTTTGAGTGTTTTATAAAGTGGTATGAAAATACATTAATAAGCAATTCTTGCCATTTTGTAATAGAATAATTCTAAGCCTGTTAAACCTACAGCATTCAGAAGTAACTAGCAATCTTTTCAAATATGAGCATTAAGGATAACAGGAAAGTGTTAAGTATGTTCACTTGATGAAAGCTTGTAAGTACTCAGTAGCTAAATCCTGAACATCTTTAGAAGTTGGTCTTAAATGTGTTTGTTAATAATGATTAGATAGATGTTTTAAGTTTTTCATGATGAGATACAATAAATACTGATTTATATTGAGAATTTTATATGTATCAAGATAGGAAAGATGTTTTTCAAAGCTGCCAAATACAAAGAGCCAAAACACTAAGAATGTAACATTTATATAATTGCTGATTGTTTCATGGTTCTTCTTGCTGTAGGTAGTTTATTGTATATATGTGTAATAATATAAATGTATATGTAAAAATATTAATAAAAAATAACTTAAGTATCATCACACCCAATGTGTCAAGGAGTAATACCTCCATATAAAACCAAATAAAAATGGTTCTATGACCCAAGAGAATTATAATACAAAAAATAATAAATATTTCCAAATTATTATTAGTGTAATAAATATAGCTTTTAGTATTATATGCAAATGACAAATGCTGTGCATTTTTAAAATATACAGTAACAGTGAGAAAGTATTAAGTATGTATTCTGCAATTGCTAATAACATTTAAAAAATAATGATTTTTGAAAAATTCCCTTATGTTTGTACAGCACTGTATTTTCCCAAATTGATTGATAAAGCTAGCATATGGAAAGGAAATATTAATAAGACAAATAAAAAGGAATAAAAATAGCAAAGGAGCTTTAGTAAACTCATTTAAAGGCAAGAGAGTACCAAACTGAATACTCAATACAAACTGTCTTTATAAACAATGAGCAGAGTTTCTTATGTATTTAGGCATATATATGTACTGAAAATAGAGGAAACATATTTGAAAAAAATGGAGCAGGGCACATGGAAAGTTTATAAGAAGAAATAGCAGGAATAATATTGCAATTATACTACACGATAATAAAAACTGTTTTTTAAAATTCACAAATAAGCTAGAACCGGTGACACAGGTCTGTAATCCAGGCTACGTCAGAAGCTTTAGCAGAGGGATCATAAGCTTATGGCCTTCATGGCACTAGGGGCTATTTGAAAGGGAATGTTTTAATTTGCATTTATGAAAATACTATTCCATTTCTTGGAGGGGATTATTGAGAAAGAACAGAGTAAGAAAGTTTGTAATTAACCTATGAAATATATATAATATTGCCACCTGAAATTTCAGGTCAGAAAACATGTCCCAATTGAGTTTTTATAACCTATCCATCTTTCTGCTTTACTGTAGGTATATAAATTCTAATACACAAAAAGATATTTACTTGTTTCTCATTTCCTATATATGTTAGCTAAGGTTCACAAACAAGGATGAGGAATCAATCGATGGAACTTGACTTCATTCTTGTAGGACTGACAGATGACCCACAATTGCAAATGGTGGTTTTTCTCTTTCTCTTTCTCAATTATACAATGAGCCTGGTAGGGAACTTGCTCATTGTGCTCCTCACCCTGCTGGACCCTCGCCTTAAGACTCCAATGTATTTCTTCCTCTGTAATTTTTCCTTTTTGGAAATCATGTTTACAACAGTGTGTATTCCCAGATTCTTGACAACCATTGTGACTGGAGACAAAACTATTTCCTATAATAATTGTGCAGCTCAATTGTTTTTCTTTTTGCTGCTGGGGGTCACAGAATTTTATCTCCTGGCTGCCATGTCCTATGATCGCTATGTGGCCATCTGCAGACCACTGCACTACCCCGTCATCATGAACAGTAGAGTGTGCCACCAATTTGTCCTCAGCTCCTGGGTGACTGGGTTTTTGATCATCTTTCCCCCGTTGGCCATGGGTCTAAAGCTGGATTTCTGTGATTCCAGAATAATTGATCACTTTATGTGTGAAACGTCACCTATTTTACAGATCTCTTGCACAGACACTCATGTCCTAGAAATGATGTCCTTCATCTTAGCCGTGGTGACACTTGCAGTCACACTGGTACTAGTGAGTCTGTCTTACACTTTCATCATTAAGACTATTATGAATTTCCCTTCTGCACAGCAAAGGACCAAAGCCTTCTCCACCTGCACTTCCCACATGATTGTTGTCTCCATAACTTATGGCAGTTGCATTTTTATGTATATTAAACCTCCTGCGAGGGAGAGAGTGACTGTGTCCAAAGGTGTAGCTTTACTGTATGCCTCCATTGCTCCTCTCCTGAACCCCTTTATTTATACACTGAGAAACCAGCAGGTGAAGGAAGTCTTCTGGGATTTAGTACAAAAGACTTTGGGTTTTTCAAAACACAAAGTTTAAAATTTTGATATAAACTACAACCATATATTTTAAAAACTGAAAATCTATTTCATATATTTTTATGATTGTGCTTTCTATGTCAGAAGTTATTTCATGTAGAGGATTTTATTTCTGAATTACTCTGTACCTCAATTCCACCTTACTTTCTACTTTCACACAGTTGCACTCTGCAATACCTAACTTCCTCCAACTCCTTTCCAACAGTACTTTTATGGGTCTATATTATTGTTTATTACAGGCCCATTTGCAGAAGCATTGCATTGGATAAAATGCACTTTGTATAGTAGCAACTTTTTTGTGTGTGATTTTTTTATTGACTGAATGTCACTACAATATGTGTCAATATCTTTCTAGTCATGGACACACTCATTAACATCTGGTAAGTAGTCTTCAATATATGTAAAAGACACAAACACTTCTTCTTTTTATGTGATGCTAATTTATCATTATATTAAATGTCTCAAACATATTGTGGGGCATATGGAGTGACTTTTGTGAATTTTCAAGGGAAAATATTTGTAGATAACATATTCATGCTGAGGTTAAAAAATAGAATACACATGTATCAACAGTTTCTGTAAAAAAGAACATGTAATGTGAAAGAGAGCACGGAAGGACACATGATAAGGTTAGAACAGTGAAAAGGGAGCAAAGAAATACAATTATAATCTTAAAGTGTAATTAAATAATTTTAAAAATTAAAAACACACTAAAGGGAAGAAGACAAAGGTACAAGCATGTTTAAATTCTACAAGGGTGCTAAGCAACTGCATATATTACAATGTGAGCACAGCTAATAGGTAAAGAGGCCTCGAAACACTTATCTTGAGAGGAGTCAAGATCATTTTGTGTTAAGGGTGAGCATTTGAGTTTGATTTCCGGAACCCACAGTGAGAACTTAACCCCCAGAGTTTTCCTTTGACACCCACACATAGCACACCTGCACTTTATACCCCCACATCACTGACGCCACCCCCACAACTTATCAGATGCTCTCTCAGTACAGATTATACAAGCTTTTTTCACCCTATCTTCTTCATGTATTATATAGGAGAATGCGACTCACACCATTTCTCAGTGAATATACTCGATCAGGTCTGTGTACCTAATGATAAGATGTAACCCCTAAACATCTAAAGACACCAAGATACCTGTCCCACAATTCTCTCAATGAGATAATGAAGGTGAAAGCGACAGTAAAACAGAGAGAATTCTGCCAGAAATGGGCAAGCGTTGATGTAGGTGGACTTGACAGCCAAACTCTGTCAAGACAGGTTAAGCAAGTATTCAGCAGTTTCTGCCTCCAAAATATGTCTTTCAGGAATACTGGGTCAGAACAGTGAAGATGATGCTCCAATATTACAGAGTTTTTGGGTAACTGTTCAAGCAGCGAACTGTCTCTATCAGTTTTTTCATTTTGGAAGCTGCTAACCTGAACTTCCTGTTTACTCAGGTAATTAGTTTTATTCTTTCTTAAGTCTCTGATGGAGCTGAAGACCAGATAGCTTACTTTTACAAATAAGATTAGTTGTTTAGGAGCGAGGATGTTTTAGGTCTAGATAGATTTTTAAGTTAATAGAGATGAGATATGATAGCTACTGTTTTTCATTCTGAATTTTAGAAACATCGGGATAGTAAAGATGTTTTCTTCAAGTTTGCCAAATACAAATAAGCAAAAAACCTTGAATGCAACATTTATATAATCTCTGATTGTCCCGTGGTTCTTCTTGCTGTATATAGTTTATTGTACATATGTGTAATAATATAAATGCCTATGCAAAGGAGAGGCTTTTATTAGACTAAAAGGGGGGATTCTGGAGAAATACCTTAGGTGGATATTGCAATTGTCAATAAAAAGCTGTTTGAAAAATTGGCTGGTCAGTAGGACAGGAAATGGAAGGCGGGGTTTATTGGGAGAGGGTTGGGGAAGATGAGGACGTTGAGAGAGAACATTGCTGGAGAAAGAGACTGATGGAGTAGAAGCCGCCCCTGAGAGTCATCAGATTGCCAAGGTATTGGGCTATATGTGGATTTTAAAGGTATTAGGTTTAGAGTAGTTTATATTCCACCCAGCATACTACTTGCAGCTTAAAAGGAAATCATAGTCCCTTTGGGGAACTAGCTGGCTAAAGAAAACTACTGCCTTAATTATTTATTGTACCAATCCATGTAGGAAGAATAATTTCTATTTCAATATAATTCAGCAAAGAATCGAGAATGACAAAAATAAGCAGGTTCTCTTCATTTCCCCCGCTGTTCTCATCCATCTTAATTTATCTTCATTTTCTTTATTACTGAAGCTTATACTTTATTTGTAACAAACAATATAGTAAGGACATGGGTATTTGATAGATTGTTTCTCATAGTTCTCTTTCAATAATGTAATAAAAATTCACTTCGTAAATGATACATATGTAGTTCAGTGGCGATCACTTTAGTAATTTTGTATATTATTTTATAACTTATAATTGGTTTTGAGAAATGGTCATGATACAAATGTGATAATATCTATTAATCAAAGAGCTAATGGGGGAAGACATACTTAATTATTCCATGCATCCTGCACATTTCATACATTTATAATTAGAGGACTTTAAATTGCTTGCAAGAAACTATATGTTTTCAGAAGAAATAAACCAGACACTGATGATGCTGCATCAAAACTGACAAGATTTGTCCTCCAGTATGCTGAAATGCTACACGTCTGTTCCAGCATCATGTATGTTCCATCTTCAACTACTTTGGTTGCTGTTCCTCATCAGAGTCTGCTCCCAGGAGAGCTTTGAAGAAAGCTACTGATCTCAATTAGTCCAGGATTTTAAACTGTTCCATGAAGGACTTCAGTTAGCCTGGAATTTCTCAACATTTAGAGACTGGATCACAAATGTTATTGCTAGTTTGCTTAATAATTTTTTTCTGATTGTATTTGGACCCCTCGCAAAGGCATTCTTCACCCCAAAATCAGTGCAAAGCAATGTTGAAAATGATGTCCATTTCCCTTAAGGTGGATTGGGTATGATTTTTTGTTGTATTCTTAGTCTATGGATGTTTATTTTCATTTGAGAGTTGGTTATAAGTTATTAAGGGTCTTATTCAGAGAGAAGACAATGGTAGACTGAGTGATTTCTCTCTTCTCTTTTTCTCTTTTCTCTCTTTATTTCCTTGTTAGGTATGGATTGAAAATAAAGGGGAATGTAAAAAACACAGATAATAGGACAAAAGATAGATTATTGAATGTACTCCTCAACTTACGGTTCTAATTGTAATTCTCAGGTTATTTTTAATTCATTGGTATAGAATTTTGTATATTGATGTAAAATACATTTGTTTTTTTATGTTTGCTATAGAATTCAAAATTAAGGTTATCTTTGACACACAAAATTATTTACAAGTTACAAGTTAACATAAACACACTACCACAACCAACATAAAAATAAAAAGACCTAACAGTCACTGGCCATTAATCTCTCTCAGCATCAATGGACTCAACTTCCCAATAAAAAGACGTAGACTAACAGAATGTATTCATAAACATGACCCAACATTCTGCTGCATTCAAGAAACACACCTCAGCCACAAAGATAGACATTACCTCAGAGTAAAAGGCTAGAAAAACATCTTCCAAGCAAAGGAACACAGGAGTCAAGGTGGAGTAGCCATTCCAATACGTAATAAAACAGACTTTCAGCCAAAAGTAATCAAAATGAAGAAGGACACTTCATATGCATCAAAGGATAACTCAACTAAGATAACATGACAGTTCTGAACATCTATGCCTCAAATACAAGGCCATTCAAGTCTGTAAAAAGAATCATTAATAAAGCTTAGACCACACATTGATCCCCGCACATTAATAGTGGGAGACTTCAACGCCCCTTGCCACCAAAAGACAGGTCAATGAAACAGAAGCTAAATGGAGAAATAATGACACTAACAGACATCATGTATCAAATTTATCTACCAAGTATCTACAGAACTTTTCACCCAAACACAAAAGATTATACCTTCTTCTCAGCACCTCACTGCAACTTCTTCAAATTTGAGCATGTAGTGTGCCACAGCGCAGGCCTCAAAAGACACGAGAAGATGGAGGCAATACATTGCATCCTATCAGACCACCATAGACTAAAGCTGGGCCTCAACAACAACAGAAACAAGAAAAAGCCTAAAAACACATGGAATATTTGTGCTAATACATAAATTGGAAAAACTGATCTGATGTATAACAGGGTGTGGAGGGAAGAACAGGATCAAAATACATTTAAACTCAAAAATTGCTTTAATAATAAAAATATAATAAATGCACTACATGATAAAGCTTCATGATGAACCACTCAACATATTTGTAATTAGGTTCTAAATATGTCAGCAAATTGATGTGCGTTTCATAGAATTTAATTTCCAGGAAACAAGACAAGAGGAAATTTATAGTATAGGAGACGTCTTTTGAGGTCAGTTCTACACCAGCCTAATTTTCAAGGACCTCACCATGTATCTTCACCATGCTTGTCTGGGGTACACAACATAGACCAGGCTTGCCGCGAACAGGCTTTGCCTCCTGACTGCTGGGATTAAAGGTAAACACCAACACACTACACCCTTTTCACATTATGTTTTCTCTTTTAATGTCCACTTGAAATAAGACAGAATTATGGAACCACAATTTCAAATGTGAGTATGTCATTATATTCAAATACTATAGAAGTCTGTTATCCATACTCTGGAAACAATGATTTAAGAAAGTAACAGGTGTGTGTGCGTGTGCGTGTGCGTGTGCGTGTGCGTGTGTGTGTGTGTGTTGTTCAGAAGTTTATTTTATAAAAAGCATTCCTATACTATACAATTGGTGAATCCCCCAGGAAATCAGGTAGTAGATCCTAGCTGCACTGAGAATTCTCTATTCTTATGAGATTTTCCTGTAGGACACTAACAGGCAGAAACTCTATGGTCTCACAGGGCAGTGAAATTCCATCTAACACTTTTTGTCACATTCAGCAAGATTTATACCACTTGAACTGCAGCACACTATAGAATACAGAGAGATGGGATAGACTTTTCATGTAAATGCGAGATGAATTAGGCAAAAATATTTCTGAGAACATCTATTTGGCATATGTTTAGTGGTAGACAAGGGATCGTCTGTGCTTTGTATTCACAGGGGTGGTGACCTGCTAGGAAGCGAAGAAAGCATCTGGGCAGCAAGCTTCTGAGGAAAGCTGCTGAAGAGTAAAAGGTTAGTTTTTTACCATTTACATTTGATTTGTGGGTAATTGCGCAACATTCATAGTCAATAAAATTATGGAGTAAAATGGAAAGAAGCTTTACAAATTTAACACTCTCTAACATTTCATCGAGCAAACTGAACATAATTGTGTTCGTTAGCCTGTGCCATTTTATTCTGTAGATTCTTTTTAAAGCACAAGGCTAAGTGCAAATGTGAATGTTGTGGCAGGACAAACCAGCAGTTTGGTGAGATGGAATCCTGTCACATGATTGTGTATTTGTGCCAGTGTTGTCATTGTGATCATTTGTGTAAATTTTGTAATATTTCACAGACATCTAAGACCCAATGGTTTATAATAAACATGGGGGATTACAGGTACTGTATTCTGATAAATCATTTCTGAACTATTACTGTTCCTTCATTTTCTCTGTTTACCTATGTAGAATATTGTCTAATTCTTCAGTTTATTTTACATGCATCATATACACTGTTTTAAAACCTTATGCCACTAACACAGTGGAGACTTTTCAGTTTCTTTTAGCTCTTTGTTTTTTTCATGTGTTCTGCTTATAAACAATATTATTTTCAGTAGAAGTTGAAATATTCCTTATAATATCTTCAATTTAGTAGACATTATCTTACATAGATTCCAATTAAAATTTGGTTTAATTATTTTCAAAAAGCACAAGTAAAACCCAGAAAGAGATTTTCTTTGGGTGCTTTCATAAATCTTATGAGAAGAAATGTGTGTAACTTGGCTTTTAGGAAGAATTAATTTTTAAGGCCTGTTCAGCGTCTTGATGCAACTGAAATTTCAGAGCCCTATCTTTGAAAATAGCCTGTCTTCATTTGACCTCTTCTCTCAAATACAACCTGAATATGTTTTTTATGTTTAAAATCTCCTGCACCATGAAACATGCAGAAACCGACAATAGTAAATTTTACATGTATGCTTTGAGTAAAACCAAGTGTTTCTATTTATTTAATTGCAAGGTACCCTAATATTTAAACATCATTATTGTGTTATGGCATCTGAACCTTCAGACTATCTCATCAGTAGTCCTAACATCTATTGTGAATTGAAATTTATGACATAATCTTTCTTTTCCTCTAGATCATGCTGACTTAAAATATATTAATATTATTACTTATAATTTAAGAATAAACTATTTTTAAATTGCTTATTCACAGCTATAGTTTTTTGGGGGTTTGTTGCTGTTGTTGTTGCTGTTGTTATTGGTTTGGTTTGGTTTGGTTTTTTGCTTCAGGGTTTCTCTGTGTAGTCGCTCTAGCTGTCCTGCAACTCACTCTGTTGACCGGCCTGGCCTCAAACTCAAAGAGATTCACCTGCCTGTTTCCCAAATGCTGGGATTAAAGGTGTGTTCCACCACCACTCAGCTCATAGCTACAGTTTGAATCATTTGAGTTTTAACACTATGAATTATCCTAATTTATAACAATACACTGTTTACCACTGGGCTTCTTTGATGTTTATTTTCTTTACTTTAAATTTCTCTTCCCATGACACATCCTAAAGACAGTTCCTAAATCTGTGCCTCCTCTCTATTCAATAAATCACTTCATTAGACCTTACATGTTTTTAGCTCATAAGAAGGCAATAAGAAAAAAAAAAAAAAAAAAAGAAGGCAATAAGCTATCTCCAGCCCTTTACATCATCATTGAAAATTTATAAGAAAATTTGGTCTGGGATAAGTGGCACCTAAGGTAAGTGCCATCAGAGAGAGGGGTTAGATGTCTTCCAAAGGGCCCAAAGTAAAGCTTATTCCCTCGGAGCTACCTGAAACTCAGGATCACAGCCACAAGAGAAATTACCTGCTGGGAGTGATGCTCCATATGCCAGGACTGTTTAGCTTATGCAAGGCTCTGCCGTCTAAGCTCATAACCAAGAACTAGACATCAGGTGTCTGGTGTTTTGACCTGTTACTTCTTAAATAAAATAGGCAAAGTCATTGAGATAATTGACATAATCTGGGCTCATTTCAATTAATGTGTGTTTTAAAAGCCAAACGGAGCTTGCCCTAAATATGTGGCTTGGGCTCTATTTCACACTATCTAAAATTAGTCAGAAAGCAGACATTAAAAAGGAATGGTGCATTATTTAGCTTTGTGGATTTTCCAGTTAGGCACAAGGATTAAAAAAAAAATGGTTGTACTCATATCTTCCAACATTTTTAATATGTTTTAAATAAACCTGTGATTATCGAGAGATACAAAGAATATGTATACGCTGTATAGATAGGAACATACACAGCCCTAAGATATGAAGTCGCTTTGCCGGTATACTTTTGATATCACTTTTTTAATGGCATCACACATTAGATACAGTTGCTAATTCTCCTGAATGACCTTTCTTCCCTCAGTGGTATGAGCCAAAAGATAGTAGTGGGAAACTGTATCTCGCAAACAGTATTTCTTATTGAAAATGGCATTGATTACACAAGTGAGACTAATAGTATCTCTTTTAATTTCAGTTACTTTTAAGGTCCTAACACTATGTGGTCATCATTGTCCTCACTGTGGACATTTACCTGGCTACTATTTTGGAAATTCCTTCCTTACAATTAATTATGTCTGAGAAATTGTGTCTTCTTTTGTATAAAATTCTGTCCAATTATTGGGGCCACTGTGAATAAAAGCATTTTGTAAAAGCATTTTCTCACTTAGGAGCAAAGTAGCTTGCGATATTAATGAGATTAAGCAATGCTAAACATTGAATACGTTTTTGGAAAAATATCTGAAATAAAGATGAGAAAAACACTCATGCAACTGGAAACCTATTGTTTAAATGATCATCATGCCTTCTTAAACAGAACAGGGGCTGACTCACATCTGCACATGGCAAGCATGAGTTCTTCTAAAGCTAGTAATGAAGATGATGAAATGATCATGGGAAGAATTTAATTTCACTGCTGAAACCATGTGTACATTGATTAAACTTATGAATATGAAATTGTCTATGGCCAAAAAGGAAGGAATGACTTTTCTTAGATGTGATTTTAGTTTAATATCTTCTATAGATCTGTTAGAACAAAACAGAAATGAAGAACCAGTCTGTGGAGATAGATTTTACTTTGCTGGGACTGACAGATGACCCTCAGCTACAAATCCTGATTTTCCTGTTTCTGTTTTTCAATTACATCTTGAGCCTGATGGGGAACTTAACAATCATCCTCCTCACGCTGCTGGATCCACATCTCAAGACGCCAATGTACTTCTTCCTCCGGAACTTCTCCTTCTTAGAAATTGCATTCACCACAGTGTGCATTCCCAGGTTCCTGACAAGCATTCTCACAGGAGACAGAACAATTTCCTACAATTTTTGTGCAGCTCAATTATTCTTTTTTTTCTTACTAGGGGCCACAGAGTTCTACCTCCTGGCTGCCATGTCCTATGATCGCTATGTGGCCATCTGCAGACCACTGCACTACCCCATCACCATGAACAGCAGAGTGTGTCACCTGCTGGTCCTCAGCTCCTGGGTGACTGGGTTCTTAGTCATCTTTCCCCCTTTGCTCTTGGGACTCAAACTGGATTTCTGTGCTTCAAAAACAATAGATCACTTCGTATGTGACACTTCTGTCCTCCAGCTGTCTTGCACAGACACCCGGTTAATAGAATTGATGGCTTTTGTCTTAGCTGTGATGACACTCATCATCACCTTGATCTTAGTGATCCTCTCCTACACACTTATCATCAAAACCATCCTAAAGTTCCCCTCAGCCCAACAACGGAGAAAGGCCTTTTCCACCTGCTCCTCACACATGGTTGTTGTGTCCATCACTTATGGGAGTTGTATCTTCATGTACATGAAAACATCAGCAAGGGAGAGGGTGGCTTTAAACAAAGGTGTGGCTGTGCTCAACACCTCTGTGGCCCCTTTGCTAAACCCTTTCATTTACACCCTAAGAAACCAGCAGGTGAAGGATGCTTTCAAATATGTGCTTCATAAATTTTTTTCTCCACAAAACAATAGGACAATTTTTAGACATAAATAACATGTTGTTGAAACATCAATGGTATAATGGACAACAGCTTTCAACAGCACTGGTTGTATTATGAGCCATTTCATTCATTGTTTAAGGCACACTAAGTTTATTCTCTCCAGATGTTCCTTTCGTATTTTATTTCAGCATATCCTCCTACCTGAGAAGTGTGAGTACCTTCTCAAAACCAGAATCATAAATTTATGTATACACATAAATTCTCTTCTCCTAACTTTATATGTTTTGAATATTTATTCAAACAAAACTTGCTAGATTTAAGATATTAATCAGGCTATTTTGCATAGCGTAAAGGAAAGAGAGATGCTAACTATTACACAAAATAATTGACCTTATCAAAACAAAGTAAAAATTTAGTATCTTGATAAATGAAAATAATTTTCAAAAATAGTAGATCACTGATGATGAGCCTTGAAATTTAATTTTAAAATATTTTGGTCCTTTCATGAGTGATGTAAAATATGCCAAGTAATTGGAATTTTGCTGAAGAGCATTCTTCTGTAGAAGTATGTTAATGGAAAATATGTATTTTTGTTAACTTAATTAGATGATAGTATGGTTTAAAGTAATTCAACTGTATAATTCGTTGCCAATTGGTATATTGGATTACAATGTATAAATTTTGAAGGATATGGTAACCCAAGATAGATATTCTATATAATAGTAATTTGTACCTCGATTTGAAGAAATTTCTATTAAATGAAATCAGAAATTAAAATACTCTTATAAGTTCTTCCTTTGTCCGTTTTTGTAAATAATGTATATCTTAAAACTCTACTATGCAATCAGTTTTGTCCAATGCATTGGACACGTGTGCACACGCATGAACTAGAGGGTACCTCAGTGAATTACTCCCTCTGCCTATTCCAGTCACTGTGGGCACCATCCATCTCAATCTGGAAATCTTGGGTATCTCTACATTAGGCTTTCCTTCAAGGACTCTCAAAAACTACAATTGCACAGTTGGAGTTTATGGACGCTCTCTGCATTCTCTGGTTTCTATTCCCTACTCTTCTCCATGAATCTGCTCTGATCTTTTTTAGCAGAGTGGTCTTCTCATAGAACCAACCTTCCTCTCTTTATCTCAATAGTTGATAATTTCATTTCCTGAGCAATCAACCCCAAAGAATGATGTGGGACACTTCTGGGTAGGGTTGAAGTCTGACTTCTCCCAATAGCTGTTTTGTGGATCCCACTCCACTTGGTCTGGTAATCCCAGATTTTGTAAGGAGTATCACATAGTGCTCAAGGAATACTACAGGCCAAACCCTTACCTGATAAGGAGCTTGTTCAAGCACAGGGAATTCCTAGCAGTACCCTACCCTATGCTGAGAGATCCTAGCCTCCAGCAAATGCCCTAGAAGTCACTCCCTGATCCACAGAATAATTTAGTGTTTTCTCCTTCTTGTGATAGAACCCCTTGTTACTGCAAGTAAATGAGGTACTGTACCATTGTACATAGATTGAGTTTCCTCACACCCTTAGTCCTAATGAATCAAACACATTCACCCTCAAAACCCCTCCCTACTGCTGAAGGTCTATAAATAAAGACTGGCTGCTTGGTGGCTCTCTAGTTCACCATTTTCCACTATGACCACCTAAAACTCCTTTTATTGGGGTTGGGGGGTGATCCGCTACTGAATTCCCAGCGGTCAGGCAGTGATAGCAGAACTATCTTTGCAGCCACTGGGGCCTGTTCCACTACTGATGCCAGTTAGCACCATGCTTATACCCAGTGATGTGCCACCAGGCCTGCATCTCACTGGACCTGCCTGCCACCAGGTTTTAGACATCTGCCTGCTTCCTCTGCTGTGATTAGCATAGCAGCTCAAACAAGGAGCCTTAACACTTTGCTATTGTCAGAGTTTGTGGGGATCCCATGTCTCCACTTCCATTTGAGAATGGTGGTTTCATTCTAAAAGAGCACAACTGTAACATTCCATGGGGAAAAAAAACTCAATTTTCACCTCCCCCAGAGAAACCATGGCTTAGTGCCCCTAGGCCATGAGCCTCACCCTGAGTTCCCTAATCATCCCCCCCGAACAAGGAAAAGACCTTGAGACCTTTGGCCTCCAGGTCCCTCATTTCTTCTCTGGAGGCATGCACTGCCTGGACCAATGCACTGGACATGGGACACAGATCCCCTGCCAGTTGTCGGACACCCGCCACCTGACACTGAAGGACAGAATGAATCATTCACTTCAGTGGGTATAAAAGTTATAAGAAGAAATAACAATTCCTGAAAGTCTTATTTTTCTACTTGCCATTATAGAAAAATTAAACAGAACATCTTCTTGAAAAGCAGCCATGGATAACTGTGTTACTATGCCTTGGAAACTAAACTGACCAAGGACAACTCTCTAGGCAAAGTAGCTCTAAAAATCTGGCTTTGTATAAAAGCCAAAAAATTTAAACTGATTCTAGACAATCAATGTTTGTATTTTTAGTGAGTACACCACTAGAAATATATAATTTGATACCACAGTACAATGTATACATATATATAAACTATTGATTAATTAAAATAACTAAAAATTTAATTTAAAGGATGAAAATATCTAATTGATGGTGTCTATACTGATATTCATAGAAATCTTATTGTCTATGGTATTAAAATGCCCCAAAATTAAGCCCTTAGGAGAAATCAAATAAATTGTGTACACATATAAACTGAGAATTCTCAAAAGAGGAAGCTCAAATGGCCCAGAAACATGTTTAAATGGTCAACATTCCCACTCATTGGAGAAATGCAAACCACAACTACTTTGATATTTCACCTTACATCAATCAGAATGGCCAAGGCCAATAAAACAAATGATAGCGATGCTGGTGAGGATGTAGAGTAAAGTAGCACTCATCCACCATTGGTGGGAGTGAAAATTTATGTAGTTACTATGGAAATCAGTGTGGACATGCCTAGGGAAGCTGGGAACAGGCCTACCTCAAGCCACTCTTGATCATATACCCAAAGAGTGTTTCATCCTACACAGAGACACTTACTCAACCATGCTCATTGCAACTCTGCTCATAATAGCCAGAAACTGAAGCAAAACTCCATGTTTCCCAACAGAAAAAAATATAAATAAAGTGTGGTCCATTTATACAAGGGGGCATTATTCAGCTATCTAAAGTAAGGGCCATTTGAAAGTCAGCATCCCTTATCTGCCTGCAGTGCACACACACACACACACACACACACACACACACACACACACACACACACACACACACACACACACAATCTGGTTGCAATCTAAACATTTTGATGTACACCAAATTAGGATGTGTAAACTTTGCACTCCAATATTCTCTGATTGGCTAAATAATGTTGTTTACAGCCAATCACTAAGCAGAATGGAGGTAGGCAGACCTTTGTTTCCCAGGATGAGGGTCTCAGATAGTTGCCACAAAGAGAGAGAAGCCAGAAAGGAAGGGAAGAAGGTGAATGAGGACATGTCCTGATGGGACAGATCCAGCCGAGACAAGATGGCTTACGGAGAAAATGAAGCTGGGAGATAGACTAGATTAAAAATTTGTTTAAGTCATGCTTGTCTAGTTATTGTGCCAAAGATGGTTTATGTAAACCAATATGTCTCTGTCATGATTTTTCAGGGAATAGCTGGGTCATAGAATAGACCTAAAGAGTATAATAAATATTTGACAACTTTTATATATAATAGTTAATTACATATAATACTCATAATAAAATATGATATATAATTATGTGCAATATGTGTGAATTTTCATATTGTGCTGTATGTCACACTTAGCCAGGTTTACAATACTTCAGACAAGTGAGTTGTGTGTAGTGATAGAAATGGTAATTTCATGCACCTTCCTACCAAGCATTAAATTAGTTGAAGATGTTATCTCTAAGAGAACATGAAAATCAGTCATGTATTTGAGGTTAGAATGAAGTTCGTAGGAATGGTCCAATGACACTTTTCATTTACCATGATAATGACTGAAATATAGAAGTACAAATTTACCTGAATCCAGATGCACACCTGAAAAAAAGCTTTTTTTTTTATTTAAGTAATTTATTCAGATAACATCCCAATTGTTATCCTCTCATGTGTATTTTCCCACTTCCCCTCCCTCCTTCTTTCATCCTATTCCCCTCCCTTAGGTCTGTGAAGAAGGGGACCTTGTCTCCCACTATAAGATCAAAGCCTATCAAGTCCCTTCCTAGCAGCCTGCTTACTCTTCCTCTGAATGTTACCAGATCTTCCCACCAAGGGGAAGTGGTCAAATAGGGGACACCAGAGTTCATGTCCAAGTCAGTCCCTACTCTCCACACAATTGTGGAGAATGTGCTGTCCATTAGCAAGATCTGAATAGGGGTTCTAGGTTTACTGCATGCATTGTCCTTGTTTGGTATAGAAGTTTGAGCAGGCCCACCTAGGTCCAGATCCACCAGACTTAATGGTCTTCTTGTAGGTTAATAGGGCCCTCCAGATCCTGCTATTTTTCCATTGTCCATTACTTCCCTAACCTGGAGTCTCAATAGGAAGTCCAAGTATCTATCCCAATCTCTGGCTAAGTCAGGACTTTCAGGGATATCTCTGTTTGGGCTAGTGTCCAATTATAAGTGAGTATATACCATGTGTATCTTTCTGGGTTTGGGTTAACTCACTCATCATGATCATTTCTACTTCCATCCATTTGCCTGCAAATTTCAGGATTTTCTTGTTTTTAATAGCTGAATATTATTCCATTGTATAAATGTACCACATTTATCCATTCTTTTTTTTAATTTAATTTTATATTTTTTTATTAATTTATTCTTGTTACATCTCAATGGTTATCCCATCCCTTGTATCCTCCCATTCCTCCCACCCCCCATTCTCCCATTATTCCCCTCCCCTATGACTGTTCCTGAGGGGGATTACCTCCCCCTGTATATTCTCATAGGGTATCAAGTCTCTTCTTGGCTACCAGCTGTCCTTCCTCTGAGTGCCACCAGGTCTCCCCATTCAGGGGACATGGTCAAATGTGAGGCACCAGAGTACGTGAGAAAGTCATATCACACTCTCCACTCAACTGTGGAGAATATTCTGACCATTGGCTAGATCTGGGAAGGGGTTTAAAGTTTATCTTTATCCATTCTTCAACTGAGGGACATCTAGGTTGTTTCAAGGTTCTTGCTATTACAAATAAGGCTGCTGTGAACATGGTTGAGCATATGTCTCTGATGACTAAGGACATTGAGCATTTCTTTAAGTGTTTATCAGTTATTCGATATTCCTCTGTTGAGAATTCTCTGTTTAATTCTGATACCCTTTTCTTACTTGGGTTACTTGGTTTGGTGGTGTTTAATTTCATGAGTTCTTTATATATTCTAGATATTAGACCTTAGTCAGATGTAGAGCTTGTGAAGATCTTTTTCCAGTCTGTAGGTTGTTGCTTTGTTCTTTTCAGCCTCATGAGGTCCCATTTATTACTTATTGACCTTAGAGACTGGGCTGTTGGAGTTTTGTTCAGAAATTGTGTCCTGTGCCAATGAGTTCCAGGCTCTTCCCTACTTTTTCTTCTAATAGACTTAGTGTGTCTAGTTTTATGTTGAAGCTTTTAACCCATTTGAACTTGAGATTTCTGTATGGTGATGAGTATGGATCTACTTGCATCTTTCTACATATAGACATCCAGTTAGACCAGTACCATTTGTTGAAAACGCAATCTTTTTCTATGGAATATATTTGACTTCTTTGTCAAAAATCAAGTGTCCATATGTGTGTGGATTTATTTCTTGGTCTTCAATTAAAATCTATTGGTAAAACAGCCTATTTCTATGTCATCACCATGCTGTTTTAATTAATTTTGCTCTGTAGTGCAGCTTAAGATAAGGTATGGAGAGTCCTCCAAGGATCTTTTACTGTACAGGATTGTTATAGCCATTCTGGGATATTTGCTTTTCAATATGAAATTGAGATTTGATTTTTTTAATGTCTTTTAAAATTGTGTAGGTATTTTGATAAAGACTGCATTGAATCTGTAAATTGTTTCGGTAAGATGGCCATTTTAACTATAATAATTCTCCCAATCCATGAACAAGGGAGATCTTTCCATCTTCTGATGTCATTGTCAATCTCTTTCTTCAGAGATTTGAAGTTTTTAAAACAAGTCTTTCACTTGCTTTGTTAGAGTTATTTCTAGGTACTTTTACACTGCTTGTGGCTAGTGTGAAGGGTATAGTTTCCCTAATTTCTTTCACAGCACGATTGTCATTTGTATACAGGAAGGCTACTCAATTTTTTTATTTAATTTTGTGTCTAGCCACTTTGCTGAAAGTGTTTATCAGCTGTAGGAGTTCCCTGGGATTTTGTAGGTCACTTATGTACACTATCGTATCATCTGCAGATAGAGATAATTTGACTTCCTCCTTTCCCATTTCAATGCCCTTGATCTCCTTTTGTTGTGTTACTGCTCTGGCTGGAACATCAGTAACTATGTAGAAGAGATATGGAGAAAGTGCACAACCTTGCCTGGTCCCTGATTTCAGAGGAATTTCCTTGAGTTTCTCTCCATTTAACTTTATGTTGGCTATTGGATTGCTGTATATAGCCTTTATTATGTTTAGGTATGTGCCTTGTAACCCTGATCTCTCCAAAACTTTAAACATGAATGGGTGTTGCATTTCGTCAAATGTTTTTTGGCATCTAAGGAGATGATCGTGTGGTTTTATTTCCTTCAGTTTGTCTATATGGCAGATTACATTGATGGATTTCCATATATTGAACCATTCCTGCATGCCTGGAATGAAGGCTACTTGGTCATGGTGAGTGATACCTTTGATGTGTTCTTGGACTCAGGTTGCAAATATTTACTTGAGTATTCTTGCATCAATCTTCATAAGAGAAATTGGTCTGAAATTCTCTTTCTTTGTTGGGTCTTTGTGAGGTTGAGGTATCACGGTCTGGTACAATTCTGCACTGAAACCACCTTGCCCTGGTTTTTTTTTTTTTTTTTTTTTTTTTTTTTTGTTTTTTTTTGTTTTTTTTTGTTTTTTTTTTTTTTTTTTTTTTAGGTTGGGAGATTTTTTTTTTTTTATTAATTTATTCTTGTTACATCTCAATGTTTATCCCATCCCTTGTATCCTCCCATTCCTCCCACCCCCCATTTTCCCATTATTCCCCTCCCCTATGACTGTTCCTGAGGGGGATTACGTCCCCCTATATATTCTCATAGGGTATCAAGTCTCTTCTTGGCTACTTGCTGTCCTTCCTCTGAGTGCTACCAGGTCTCCCCCTCAAGGGGACATGGTCAAATGTGAGGCACCATAGTACGTGAGAAAGTCGTATCACACTCTCCACTCAACTGTGGAGAATATTCTGACCATTGGCTAGATCTGGGAAGGGGTTTAAAGTTTACCTCCTGTATTGTCCTTGGCTGGTGCCTTAGTTTGAGCGGGACCCCTGGGCCCAAATCTGCCTATCATATTGTTCTACTTGTAGATTTCTAGGACCCTCTGGATCCTTTTATTTTGCTGTTCTCGGTTGGGAGACTTTTAATGACTGCTTCTATATATGTAGGAGAAATAGGACTATATAATTTGTTTATCTGATTTTGATTCAACTTTGGTAAGTGGAATTGATCAAGAAAATTGTCCATTTCTATTAAATTTTCAAATTTTGTGCCATATAAGCCTTTGATGTGGGACCTTATGATTCTTTGTATTATGGTCCATTTTCACTTCTGATTTTGTTGATTTGGACAGTCTTTCTCTGCCTTTTAGTTAGTTTTGCTAACAGTTTGTCTATCTTGTTGATTTTCTCAAAGAACCAGCTCCTGGTTTTGTTGATTTTTTTGAATTGTTCTGTTTGATCTTAATTTATTGATTTCAGCCCTGAGTTTGATTATTTCCAGCCATCTACTCTGCTTGGGTGTTTCTGCTTCTTTTTTTCCTAGGGCTTCGAGATATGTCATTGTGTTGCCTATATGAGATGTTTCCAGTCTCTTTATGAAGGTACTTAGTGCTATGAAATTTCCTCTTAGCACAGCTTTCAATGTGTCCCATAAATTTGGGGATGTTGTTCCCTCATTTTCACTGAATTTTAGGAAGTCCTTGATTATTTACTTATTTCTTCTTCCCTGACCCAGGTGTCATTAAGTAGAGAGTTGTTTAATTTCCATGTGTGTGTGGGCTTTTTGTTATTTCTGTTGTTGTTGAAGTCCATCCAGTTATATGGTGATCTGATAGAATACAAGGTATTATTTCAGTTTTCTTGAATCTGTTGAGGATTGCTTTGTGATCTACTATATGATCAATTTTGGAGAGGGTTCCATGGGGTGCTGAGAAAAGTGTACAGACTTTTGTGTTTGGTTGAAAACGTCTGTAGATATTTGCTAGATCCATTTGATTCATGAAAATAGTGATTAATGTCATTGGTTCTTGATTTAGTTTCTGTTTCATTGACCTATCCTTTAGTGAAAATGGGGTGTTGAAGTCTCCCACTATTAATGGGTGGGGATGGATGTGTGTTTTAATCTTTATTAATATTTCTTTTACAAATGTGGGTGCCTTTGTATTGGGGAATAGATTTTCAGAATTGTGATGTCATCTTGGTTGACCTTATCTTTGATGAGTATGAAGTGTCCCTCATCTCTTTTGATTAATTTGGTTGAAAGGCTGTTTTACTAAATTTTAAAATGGCTACACCAGCTTGCTTCTTGTGTCCATTTGCTTAGAATACCTTTTCCAGCCTTTCACCCTGAGGTAATGTCTATCATTGTGGCTGAGATGTGTTTCTTGAATGTAGAAGAATGTTGGGTCTTGTTTACAGATCCATTCAGTTAGTCTGTGTCTTTTTATTGGAGAACTGAGGCCATTGATGTTGAGAGGTATTAATAGTCAGTGGCTGTTAAAGCCCTTGATTTTGATGTTGGTTGCAAAAGAGTGTTTGTGTGGTTATGTCTTTGCAAGAGTGAAGCTATCTATTTCTTGTGTTATTTTTCTTGTAGTTTGTCACTTTGGGTTGGATTTTTTTATCTTAGCCATTCTGATAGATGCAAGATGGTATCTCAGAGTCATTTTGATTTGCATTGCCCTGATGACTAGAGACTCTGAGCATTTCTTTAAGTGCTTTGCAGCCATTCAGTATTCCTCTGTTGAGAATTCTCTGTTTAGTTCTGTACACCATTTTTTAATTTGATATTTGTTTTGGTGGTGTTTAATTTTTTGAGTTCTTTATATATTTTGGATATTAGCCCTTTCTCAGATATAGGGTTGGTAAAGAACATTTCCCAGTGTGTACACTGTTGCTTTGTTCTGTTGACAGTGGCCTTTACCTTACAGATGTGTTTCAGTTTCATGAGGTTCCATTTATTAATTGCTTATGTTGGAGATTGATCTGTTGGTGTTCTGTTCAGGAAGTTGTCTCCTGCGCCAGTGAGTTCAAGGCTTTTCCCCGCTTTTTCTTCTAACAGATTTAGTGTATCTAGTTTTATTTTGAGATCTTTATTCCACTTGGACTTTAGTTTTGCAGGGTGATGAATATGAATCTATCTGCCTTTTTTCTACATGTCGCCATCCAGTTAGATCAGCACCATTTCTTAAAGATGCTATCTTTTTTCCATTGTATGGTTTTGGCTTCTCTGTCAAAAATCAAGTGTCCATAGGTGTGTGTGTGTGTGTGTGTGTGTGTGTGTGTGTGTGTGTGTGTGTGTGTGTGTGTGTGTTTATCCACCTGTCTGCTTCTATGCTAGTACCATGCAGTTTTTATTACTGTTGCTTTACAGTAGAACTTGAGATCATGGATTGGAGATACCTTCAGAAGATCTTTTGTTGTATAAGATTGTCTTAGTTATTCAGGGTTTTTGTTTTACCAAATAAAGTTGACAGTTGTTCTTTCTAGGCATTTATAGAATTGTGTTGGCATTTTGATGGGCCTTGCATTGAATCTGTGGATTTCTTTATGTAAGATGCCCATTTTTCACTAAATTGATCCAACAGATCCGTGAGCACGGGAGGTCTTCCCACCTTCTGATGTCTTCTTCAATTTCTTTCTTCAGAGACTTGAAGTTGTTGTTGTTGTTGTTGTTGTTTCAGGTCTTTCACATATATAGTCAGAGTTACATACACCAAGATACTTTATGATTTGGGGGGATCTTTCTCAGACTATTTCTCTTTTGTAAAAAAGGAGGGTTACTGATATTTTAATTGATTTTTTTATCCAGCCACTTTGCTGAACGTGTTTATCAGCTGTAGGAGTTCCTTGGTAGAATTCTTGCAGTCACTTATGTGTACTATCATATCATTAGCAAATATGGATACTTTGACTTCTTTCTTTCAAATTTGTGTCCCCTTGGCCTCCTTTAGTTGTCTTATTCCTCTAGCTAAAACTTCAAGTGCTATATTGAAGACATATGAAAAGAGCTGACAGCCATGTTGTGTCCTGAATTTCAGTGGAACTGATTTAAATTTCTCTCCATTTACTTTTATGTTGGCTATAGGCTTGCTGTATGTTGCCTTCACTATGTTTACGTATGTGCTTTGTATCACTAATCTCTCCAAGACTTTACATTAATAGGTGTTGGATTTCGTCAAATGCTTTTTTGGCATCTAAAGAGATGATCATGCATTTTAAAAGATGTGTTTATATGATGGATTACCTTGATGGATTTCAGTATATTGAACCACTCCTGCATGTCTAGGATGAAGCCTACTTGGTCATGACAAATGATATTTTTCTTTATTTTTTACTACAATTTATTCAGATTACATCCTGATTGTTATGCTCTCACTTGTATCTTCCTGTTCCCACCCTCCTACTCTCTTTTGCCCAATTCCCCTCTCCTAAACCTCTGACAAAAGAAGATTCATTCCCCATCATGTGACCACAGCCTATTGGGTCTCATCCAGATAGCCTGCTCCCCTTTCTTCTGTGTGATGCCCGGCTTCTTAACCTAGGGGAAGTGATTAAGGGACACCAGAGTTCATGTCAGAGGCAGTCCTCACTCTCCCCACAACCATGGAGAATGAGTTGTCCATTGGCTAGGTCTGGACAGGGGAATGCTCCTCCATTGCTGGTAGGTGTACAAATCTGTACAGCTACTTTGGAAATCAATCTGCTACTTTTTCAGAAAATTGGGAATAGTGCTATCTCAAGAACAAACTATACCACTTTGGGCATATGCCCAAAATTGCTCCACCATACAACAAGGACATTTTCTCAACTATGTTCATATCAGCATTATTTGTAATAGCCAGAATCATGAATGACATTTTAAAAGATTTATTTATTTCTTTATTTAATGTATATAAATGCTCTGTCTGCATGTACACCTGCAGGCCAGAAGAGGGCACCAGATCACATTGCAGATAGTTGTGAGGCACCATGTGGTTGCAGGGAATTGAACTCAGGACCTCTGGAAGAACAGACGGTGCTCTTAAACACTGAGCCACCTTTCCAGCTCCATGAATGACATTTTTATGTGTTCTTGGATTAAATTTTCAAGTGTTCTATCGAGTATTTTTGCATCAATATTCATAACTGAAATTATCTTTCATTTTGGGACTTTGTATGGTTTAGGTATCATGGTGACTGTGGCCTCGTAGAATGAGTTTGGCAATGTTACTTCAGTTTCTATTTTGTCCAATTGTTTGAAGAGAATTGATATTAGCTCTTCTTTGAAGGTCTGGTAGAGTTTGAATCCATCTGGTCCTGGGCTTTTTTTTCCAAGTATTTTGATGACTGATTATATTTCCTTAAGAGAAATAGGACTATTTAATTTGTTTACCTGATCTTGATTCAACTTTTATAAGTTGTATCTATCAAGAAAATTGTTGATCTCACTTAGATTTTCAAATTTTGAGGCATATATGTAAGACCTAATGATTCTTTGGCTTTCCTTGGCATCTGTCATTATGTCTCCTTTTTCCTTTCAATAAGCAAGCCACAATCTGTGTAACCACTGGAGAGAAAGGGGGAGGTATGGCTCTCCCTAAGAAGGAGAAATAAAATAAATACTTATGGATGAAAATAGTGGAGAAGTGGAACAGGAAAAGCAAACGGGGAGTGGAGAATAGAGGGGATAGAAAGAGAAAACAATGAGAAGCGTAGCTAATGCTAAGGACCACTTGAGAGGCTGTATGGGATCCCAATACAGTAAAAGCTTCATAAATTATAGGAAGACAATATGAAATATATCACCGAAAATGGGAAATATGAAGCCCCAACTGTCCATCTCTTGTCACCAAATGAAGTTTTCAGTCCTGGAAATGGATTACATCTCATCGAGTTGTTGGCCAAAGGGTCCCCACAAATTTATACTATTTCCAGGGATGTTGACTGCTCTCCACCACTGATTGAAAGGCTCTATTGCTGAAGAAACCATCTACACACATCACTGAGAGGTGAAGCTGGTATCTGTAGAGTCTTCACCTTACTGGCTTGTGTTCATAGTCCTGGAAGGTATTCTGCTCAAAACCAAAGGAGACTCTTTGTTTCGTCTTACTCTGATTTTTTGTTGTTGTTTTATTTCATTATTGTTCCTTATGTGGTCATTTGTTTTCTAAAAAGAAACAAAGTATCTGGATTCAGATAGGAGGACAGACAGATAATGTCTGAGACCAGTTGAAGGAGAAAAAATCATAACAAGATATATTATATTAAAAATCTATTTTCAATAAAAAATAGAGCTACAAAAAAAATAACCAAAAACTTAAATGTGAAAAGAACAGCATAGGAAAATAACATGGATTTAGGGTACATAAATGAAAAATATTACTGTCTGCTATCCTTACTTTTTGAAATTCTAATAGCAATATAAAAATATCATTGGAATATCCAATTGGTTGTGATCTAAAGATAAAAAGTCCTTTCAAGAGAAGAGCTGAGTTCGTAAACTATTTTTATTTCACTAGGTGAAGGCATATCTACACACATGTGTTTCCTGCCTTGTTAATCTGCTTATGTGCATCGCACACTTATGTCTGAAAGACATATTAGGTAAGGAAGTTTAAAAATAATAAATAAATATATCATTAATCAATTTACTTAATAACTTTAGAGCCTGATCACAGCCCCCTGACATTATATTTTATTTTTTTTATTAATTTATTCTTGTTACATCTCAATGTTTATCCCATCCCTTGTATCCTCCCATTCCTCCCCCCCCCCATTTTTCCATTATTCCCCTCCCCTATGACTGTGACTGAGGGGGATTACCTCCCCCTGTATGTGCTCATAGGGTATCAAGTCTCTTCTTGGTAACCTGCTGTCCTTCCTCTGAGTGCCACCAGGTCTCCCCCTCCAGGGGACATGGTCAAATGTGAGGCACCATAGTATGTGACATTTTTAATTTAGTAATTATTCACAAATCATCTCTCATTAACTCAGCTAATGTAACAGTTTGAGTCTTGTGCAAAATAGCTTCCAGACATTTGTACACAATTCAGAAGAGGTAAAGATTCTAATCACAAATTATCTCTCATTTGCTCAAACATTACAAGGTAATTAAAATTTTAAGTTATTAATTACCTATTATACTATGAATTTTCAAAATTAACCAGAAAGCCTAACACATTTTCTTTTAGATATGACTAGAACTACTTATAAATAATAACTATAACTTTAGTCTTAAAAATTAATATTTTCCATAAAATGTTTACAACTATAATTATAAATATATAATATTTAAAGATAAATATATGTATACAAAGATGAAAGTATATATTCATAGATGGAAAAATCACAGTAATGGATAAACTGTGATATTTTCTTTTAATTAAAAATATTACTGTTTAAAGATTTTTGTCTCAACCATGTGTCTATGTGCAAGTGGGAGACAACAGCAGCTCTGATAGAGATTGAAGAAAAACTTGTGGAAGCCATTTTGTCCTTCTCTCTTGTAGGTCCAGGGATCAAACCCCAATAGTAAGAACTGGCAATAAAGGCCTTTCCTGCTAAGTCACATTGCTGGCATTTAGTTTCTTCAAATAAAACACACGTGAAAAGTAAAAAAGAAATAAGTACAATTCATGTTAAGGGATAATTTTAATTTCTTTGTAAGTTATCACAAATGCAGAGTAGTATTATAACCTTGCATCAAATGATGTATCAAATATAACATAAAGTGAAACAATAGTTTATAGTCTTGGCTAACTAGAATTTAAAAACTAATTGTGTCTTTTGTGGTTGTTGGAATTAGGGATAAAACAATTCCCTTTGTGTGGGGGAATACCTCTACTATTAAGCAAATCTCTAATTCACAATTCAATTTTTTTAGAACACAAAAGGAACATTGAAAAAATAAACTCAAAATCTCTCAGTTATCACTGTGAAACCAAAAAGATGAGGTTTTTTTTTTTAAGCACTAGGCATCTTTAAAAAGTATTAGCTTATATAAACTGAAATAATAACTCAGTAGTAGTGTACTGGCCTAACAAGTGTGAAGTCATGTTTGAATAATTTCATGCTACACACACACACACACACACACACACACACACACACACACACACACACACGTTCTATAGAGCAAATTTTTTCTTGGAGATGTGAAAATGAGTAACAAAGAGAAGAAATTGAACCAGAATTATTTTAGGAACAATTGGTGTTATTTAAATCTCCTTTCTTTATTTCCTTCATATAATTAAACAGAACAGTCATTTCTTAGAGAGCGATGCAATCCGTTGTATCATGTTAGTGAATGCCTTTTTCACTTGCTGATTCCTCAAGGTGTAGATAAAAGGATTCAGAAGTGGAGCCACTGAGGTATTGAGCACAGAAATTCCCTTGGAAATAGACACTCTCTGCTTGACTGACGGTTTAACATACATGAAGATGCAGCTGCCGTATGAGAGGGATATCACGATCATGTGAGAAGAACATGTAGAGAAAGCCTTCTTCCTCTGACTGGCTGAAGGGATTTTTAGAATTGTCAGGGCAATGTAGGTGTAGGATATTATCACCATGACCAACGTGAGTAAGAGTGTCACCAAGGCTGAGACAAATGCCATCATCTCCAGGAGCTGTGTGTCTGTGCAGGAAAGCTGCAGGAGAGGAGTGGTGTCACAGTAGAAATGATCAATAATGTTGGAGGCACAGAAGTCAAGATCCAAACCTAACAGGAGCGGAGGAAAGATGATTAAAAATCCAGCAAGCCAACAACTGAGGACCAGCTGCACACAGACTTTATTGTTCATGATGGTCATGTAGTGCAGGGGCTTGCAGATGGCTACATATCGGTCATAGGACATGGCTGCCAGCAAGTAAAATTCTGATGATCCAAGCAGGAAAGCAAAAAACAACTGAGCAGCACAGCTGTTGTAAGAAATGGTTTTATCCCCTGTTGCCATAGTAACAAGCAATTTGGGAATACATGTAGTAGTGTAGGAAATCTCTAAGAAGGAAAAATTCCGAAGGAAAAAGTACATGGGGGTCTTCAGGTGAGTATCTACCAGGGTGAGGGTTATGATGGTCAGATTGCCTGTGATGCTGAGCATGTAGGTAAGAAGCAGGAAGATGAATAACACAACTTTCCACTGTGGGTCATCAGTCAAACCTGCCAGGATGAAAACTGTCACCCTCGTATGGTTCTTCATTGGGATGCTCTGATTCTCAGCTGGTCCAAGATGAAGAGAGAAGAGATGGGGAAGAGATTAGCACTATGGAACAATACTAGTGACACATCATGATGAAAAGTACCATCAGCATTGCCAAAGCCATATTTCAGACAGACAGACATCTCTAAAGAAGGCTGTACCAGGAAAATAGTAGTTTATAGCTTAATGGTAGATGACAGAAATTAGAATATTCATTTTTAATTTTACTCTAAAACAATCTATATGATGGTATTACCTGTTGCTCTCCTTTAAGATCATTAATTATCAGGAAATTAAAGGCACTGGAAGACAAAAAAATGTTGTTGTCTTTCTTGAACTTATAACAGAGTTAGAATGCAAGTCATATTTCTTGTTTACTTAAAGAGGTTTAATTTTCTACAATAATAAATGTTTTCACTAACATTAGTCACATGAAATATAGTGGTCCCTATTTAGAAAAAATTGAGAAGAGAACAGAGAGAGAGAAGGGGTGGGAGGGAGAGGGAGAGAGCAAGTGTCACAGTTTATTAACCTCATCAAGCTGAAATGCCTGATTTCCACGTCACTGCCTCCACAGCAGTGACCAAGTTTCAAAACTGAAAATTCCTGGGGTAATTTTTTTTTACACTTTTTATTACTATGTCCGTTGTTTTTGCTTCTTTTGCTGCCTTAAGTTTTGTTGACCTTCTATTTCAATACCAATTCAAGAGGGACAGTGTGATATTATCAAGGTCTGAAGAAGACATTGTAATTATTGTTTATTCATTTATTTATGGTGGAGACAAAGTCTCGCTGTTTAGCTCTGGGTGTCTGAAAGTCACTGTGCAGGCCAGTCTGGCCTCAAATGCGTAGGGGTCCACCTGCTTCTGTCTTCTGGTGCAGGGAGGAAAGGTTTATTACACTATACCTGGTCTCCATTTTGGTTTCTTATGCTTCAAGTACAAAGAAAAAATGAGTCTTGAGATACAAGTCCACTGCAGAAAGGAGAAACGTGTAAATATAGTTTTACACACTTATATGAAGGAGGACTACTAAAGCTGCTTAAAAACCTGAGGTATAGGAGCTTTAGGGGTGGAAAAATGAGCTTAAAGAGTAAATTATTTCAGGGTTAAGAAAAATAAATTGGTATCTAAAACAAGTGTAAACTAGTATATTTTAATTTTTCTTTATGTACTTCTAATGCTTACATTTTTGGGGTCATCTTATGAGGAGATTGATGGCATAAATGCATGACCTGCAAAAGAAGAGCATTATTTGGTAAATTAATAAGTAGAGTGTGTTGCGGTTAATTTGCAAGTGTGACCTAATAATGTTTATTATTAGGCCTATAATTGTTATTACAGCAGTATTTTCTAACCCACTAGCAATCAGTCAACACACAGACACCTGTTATATGTTAAAATAGCCTTAGTTAACCTGGGGCAGGGCAGATATTAATATCCTAAACTACTTCCTATAGTGGAGCAAGTATGGGATACTTGCCCAGTCCCATGCCATTGCTTCTAATAACGCCTATTATCTACCTCGAATCCATAATCCCAAATATTTGCTAATGTTCTTCATCTGGGCCAAGTCTCCATCCATGCCAGCCATGTGCTTCTCCTCCACCTCGCCCATGATGGTACAACCTTCTTCTCCTCTCCTCTCCTCCAGTCCCTTCCCCCAAAGACTCGCTCTTTCTCCCCTAGCCCTGGACCCTTAACCACTCCTATCCCATTTGCCCTGCCCAGGTGTGATGGCCTTTTATTGGTCAAACAGGTTAGGCTCTTAGGCAAAGTACAGGTGGGGCAGAGAGAGAACAAGCAGTAATTAGCGTCAAAATACATCAGACCAACCTCCAACAATAGTGCATTGTCAAACAGCATTAATCAAATTATAGTTTGTGTGTTTTCTCCTCACAAAAATATTAAAATATCAATATTACAGAACAGGGGGTATAGTTGAATACCAGAGTTGCTTGACTAGTAAAAGAGACTCTGTACTTGTTAAGAGACAAGGGGTTATGGAGAGAACAGAGAAAAGCAGAGAGAGTGGTAACCGTGAGCAATTATATTGACAAGTAGATGTACATTGCTGAATATATCAAAATAGCATTACTAATAAGCAAAATTGCTTACATTTATGTAGCTAGTAAGCTGACCATCTAGTATGAAAAATAATGATTATGTCTTAAGAAAACTTCTTTTTTTTTTTTTTTTTTTTTGGAGGGAAAAATTTTTAATTTCATTCTTTTTTTTTTAATTTATTCTTGTTACATCTCAATGTTTATCCCATCCCTTGTATCCTCCCATTCCTCCCTCCCCCCCCCCCACCATTTTCCCATTATTCCCCTCCCCTATGACTATTCCTGAGGGGGATTACCTCCCCCTGTATATTCTCACATTTGACCATGTCCCCTGGAGGGGGAGACCTGATGGCACTCAGAGGAAGGACAGCAGGTAGCCAAGAAGAGACTTGATACCCTATGAGAAAACTTCTTACCTGGGAGTCTTCATTATTAGACACATATATGCTTACATGTTTATGAAGGTCATGGCATCTTATGACAATTCTTTTTGCCTTAAGGATATTACATTAATTATGTGTACCTCTGATTTACATGTCATTACTAATAGATGTCACAAATAACCAAATTAAGGCACCCAAGTACAAAGTAAACTTGTTTAAGATAATATCAAGAAATGTTTACCGGAAACATTTAGATTCTATGACAGGTCTTAGAATGAGAGGCAGAAATGGGACAAAATATTCATAGGTTGGTGAGGAGAACTGAAGCAAAGTGCAGGGTAAATCACAATCTACTTAGAAGCAATGAGGAGACTTCTCCTGTCAGAAACATGCGTACTGTCACAGTCAACAAGCAAGGATAAAGAAGATCACCATTTTTTATTTAAATAATTTATTCAGTTTGAATCCTGATTGTTTATCCCCTCATTTGTATCTTCCCATTCCCCTTCCCCACTTCTTTCACCCTGTTCCCCTCCACCAGATCTCTGACAGAAGGGACCTCCTCCCCCACCATATGATCACAGCCAATCATGTGTCATCCAGATAGCCTGCTTCCCCTTCCTCTGAGTGCCAAAGATCATCACTTCTATTGGACATTTCCTCACATTCACAAAGTCATGAAAGCATCTCTTACAGGTTCCTCTTGTTTGCAAAGATTAACATAAAGTTCATAAACGTAGGAATTCATATATTTAAACCACAGAAATCGCAGTATTATTACTTAAGATCATTTATCCAACTTCAATCACATGTACCAATGATTCCACAGACTATTCTGAAAAAGCAGAATTCACATTGATCTATGACTGAACTTTTAAAGAGTTGTGTCACCAATTATGAGTATTGGGTTAGTCTAAAACGGAAAAAGAACTTAGTTCTAAATTATCAATACAGTAAAAAGCTTTATTCATCTTATTTTCTTTGAGCTAAACTTTAAATGTGATTTTTAAAACATCGATGCTTTAATGGAAAAATTATCAAAAATACATCAAATACACCTAGTAGCCCAATTAGGTGTGTACGAAAATCTAAAAGATATAAACATTTATCTGAAACACACATGCTCAAATACCATAATGAGGCAGAAATACTGTCATGGATAAACTTGGACCTGACTCTCCAAATTAAATTGTTTGGCTTAATTGAGGATATGATCATAAACATTTAACTCCTCTCTTAATGTGTCTGACTTTAAACTACAATGTATAATGTGTTTTTCCTTACCTAGTAAGACAATCTTGTAGATGATTTCGTTAGCAAATGTTTTGCAGGTAGATTTTTATGCTTAAGTCCTTGTTTAGTGGAGTGATCTGTTCTATGTATTGAGTCATAAACTACGTATTGCTCACACAGCCATGTAAAAATAAATCAATCCTAATCTTAGGAAATTATAATGTTCTCACTTCCTGAACTGAAACTTCAAGAGATGATGAAAATTCTCATGAGAATTTGAAATTCATAACAACATTCCCCCAAGAAACAACATTTTTCATGTTATCCAAATGTAGTCCCCAGACAATCTGTATTTTTAAAACATAATAAACTTTGAGAAACTAAACTGTCTCCAGAGACTTGAATGTAGATTGCTCTAAGAAGTGTCTGCTATAACATTTAAGAAAACAGTTATTAGTGAGGCTCCTAAATTAATCTAATTATCATGTTCCTGTATTAGGCTTAAATAGTTTTTCACAACACTTATGTTCATTGGTATATCTTAGGGCTCCCAATTTAGCTGTATGTCATTAATAAGGCTGATAATATAATTAATCTAATCAATTTTAGACCACAAGTTATGTGTCATATATAGTCTTTTTGTGTCACTAATAGGCTGTTGAAGATGTAGGTACCACCAGCACTAGGTTGAGCCTTCCCACATAAGTTACTAATTAAAAACAGGCTTACATAGAGATCATTCTTTTGGAGGCATCTTCTAAGTTGAGGACCCTTCTTCTCAAATGACTGTAGCTTGTGGCAAGTTGACATACATTAGGCAGCACACTTCTCCAAACATCTCAAAAGTACTTAAAATAAATACATATACATTTCTTTCCATACCTTTAAAGGCAAAGATGTCCTTTACCTATAAGTTTACCAATCCAGGCAGTTTGTGAAGGTATGACTTCATTTGTTTTCTCCCATCACAGGTTCATCACACAGGATTCTTACATAGAATGTTCAGGTGTAATTCTGATGGGTTTGTCTTTGTATATGACTTGACCTTTTTCTCTTGCAGCTTTTAATATTCTTTCTTTGGTCAGTACATTTAATGTTTTGATTATTCTGTGGCAGGAGTATTTTCTTTTCAGATCAAATTTATTTGGAGTTCTGTAGGCTTCTTGTATGTTCATGGGCATTTCTTTCCTTGGACTGGGGAGGTTTTCTTCTATGATTTTATTGAAAATATTTTCTGTGCCTTAGATTTAGTCTTTTTATAGTATCCCAAAATTCTTGGGTATTTTATTTCAGGAATTCTTTAGTTTCAATGTTTTCTTTGATTGATATATCAATAACCTCAATCATATCGTCCACACTTGAGATTCTTTCTTCCATCTCATGTATTCAGGTGGTGTGCCTAATGTCCATAATCCTTGTTCTCTTCCCGGTGTTTTCCAACTCTAACATTGCCTAAGCTTGCATTTTCTTTTTGCTCTAATTCCCTCTTTAGGCTTTGAATAGTCTTAATCATTTCTTTCTCCCTTTTGATTTTTTTTAATCCTATAATTCTTTATGGGATTTATTCAGTTCCTTCATCTATTTGAATGTATTTTCCTGTCCTTTTTTGAGTGATTTATTTTCATCTTTCAAAGCTTCTATCATTTTCTTCACCTTGTATTTAAAATCTTCTTGTGCTTCATGGGTGTTTGTATCTCCAGGGCTTGCTGTGTTAGGATCACTGGTTTCTGGTGTTCTTATATGTCTCTTAGCTTTGTTGCTAGTCTTTTTGTGTTGTCCTCTAGGCATCTGGTTGTCTCTGGTGTTAGCAAACCTAGAAGTTCCTCCAATGAGGTTGCTGTCTGTGTCCCATGTTGGTCAGTAAAGAGAGATTTAATATTAATTTTGTTTGCCTGGCCTCCCAGAGGCCTCCTCAGGATGTTGGGCAGTGGATGTTAGAGCCTGCACCCAGCTCAGCTCAGCTGGTTTCCCTAAATATATCCCAGTTGGGTCTAGCAGGAGAGTAGTGGGATGATAGATTCCAAGCCCAAAGTTTCTGAGGTGCTTTACAATCTTTTTCAAGATGGCAGGGCTCTGTCTATCTACTGTGCTCCACATGGGCTAGGTCAGTATGCCACTGGCTGGCAGAGAGAGATTGGAGTTCATAGCTGCTCATGAAGCAGCAGCTAATGTGGGGTATGGCCTGCACAGGTCTCTGCTCTGTAACCTAGGTGGATCAGGCCAATAGGCTGTAGGTGGGTGGGGTTAGATCAGGACCATATGCTGCTATCAGGATAGAAGCTAATGAGGATTGTGCCCCAAGCAGGTTTCTTGTCAGGCTGTTTGCTTTGTTTAAGCAGTATTATTCATGTGAGTGGGCAGAGACAGACCAAGGCCTGAAGTTGTTCATAGGATGGTGCCTAATGGAGCCTGGATTCGGCTCTGCCCTCCACAGGCCCTTTTGAAATGGCAGGGCTATGCTTATCTGCTCTCTGACCCAGTTAGGCTAGGCCAGCAAGCAGCTGTGGGCCTGAGAGGGATCAGAGCTCAAAGGTATTTGGGTGCCCCTTGCTCTTTCTCAGGAGGCAGCTAATGTGCATTGCTTCTGGTGCCAGGATTCAGTTCTGCCTGTCCATCACTCCCTGTCCCAAATCTGGCAAGCAGTAGACAGGAGGTGAGAGCCCTAAGCTGCACAAACAACTCAATTTCCTTCTGTACCAATCCAGCAAGCAGTAAATGGGTGGTGAGATCCCTTACCTGCATGGATAACCCGCAGTCCTTCCCAAGATGGCGGCTAATGTGGGCTGTTCCTACAGTGCTCCCCAAGATGGCAGCTAATGTGGGATGTCGCTAGGATTTTTCTGTGGGTTATCTGGGTGACCAGGGGTTGGATCCACTCATGCCCCACACGATGTGGATCCCTCTCACCTGGGAATCAGCAGCTCTGGTATTTGGTAGCTCTCGGTTTGGTCTTAGATCGCTGTGCAATCCTGATTTTCCCGCTATTCAGATACAGTGTGCAATCGCTGCTGACATTTTGGATCTCAGTCCAACCATAGCTTTATTTTAACCCTCTGATAAAATGTATCAGGTATCTAAATCAGGAAAAAAATGCTATTTCTCAGGATAAAAAAAAAACACACACACAGTGTGAAGCTCATGTTTGTATCAGTTCTTCTTTCTCAAATTGTATTAGGAGCAATGCAAGTGTAGCCTAATTTATCTGTATTTCTGTATTATACCTGAGGAGTGCCAAACTTAGAACTCCCTTCAGATTTTAAAGAGATTGACATAAAAAACCTCTTATATATTGACATTCTATGAGACATTACCTTTATCTTGATCCGTTTGTCTCTTTTCTCTGATACATAGGGGGATATCTCTGACTTTCAGGCTAAAGTATATTAGAAAGTTTGTTAAAATAAAACAAAAAACCAAAAAATGTATAAATAATCTTGGCTAATGTATTTTCCATCAAATGATTATGTAAGTAGACCTTTAAGGGGGGTATTTATCTCATTTTGAGGTATCTCATACCTTGAGTTGATTACTACTCAATACATATAGGAATCAAAACATCACAATGTTTTGTATAACTGTATATATATATATATATATATATATATATATATATATATATATATATACACACACACACACGATTATACAATGTATAATGTATATACATTATACATTGTGTACATTATACATTGTGTATATGTAAATGTATATAATGATATACTTTATTATTATGTAAAATGGTATACTTTATTATTATAATAAAGTATAAAGGTACTGATTATTTTTCCAGCTTTATTAAAATTTTAGTATATTCTATATTCCCATAAATATATTATTTATAATCAAATCAGTGTATATATGTTGTTAACATACACTTTCTTTACTGGTAAAATATGTGACTAATACCAACTGAAAAGACAACATATAAGAAAAGCAAGATTACATTTAAGTAATGTTGGGGGATGGTCTGATGTATTTTGATGCTAATTAATAAAAAGCCATCCCATCTGGGCAGGGCGGAGGAGATAAAGGTGTGGCTAAGGTTCCAGAGGGAGAGAGAGGAATCCTGGGAAGAAGAGGGAGAAAGACCACAAGGAGGAAGCAGGGTCCTGAGAGGAGAGGAGTAGAAGTCCACCATGTTAGCTGGAAGAGAAACATGTGACAGGCGTGGATGGAGATTTGGCCCAGATGAAGAACATTAGCAAGTATTTGTGATTATGGATGGGAGATAGCTTGATAGAAACTTAGAAGCAGATGGCATGGGATTGAGGCAGGGATCCCATGCCTGCCCCACATGGGAAGTAGTTTAGAGGATTAAAGTCTGCCCTGACCCAGGTTAATTAAGCTATTTTAAAATATAACCAGTGTCAGTTTCTTCATTGATCACTAGCTGGACCTAGAAAGGCCTACTGACAATACAGATAATTTAAAAACATTAAGTGACACCCAACATCGAGCAGGTATCCACACTCTTTTTTTTAAGACTTTAATTTTTTCTTTTTTTTTATTTTTATTTATTTTTTTATTAATTTATTCTTGTTACATCTCAATGTTTATCCCATCCCTTGTATCCTCCCGTTCTTCCCTCCCTCCCATTTTCCCCTTATTCCCCTCCCCTATGACTGTTCCTGAGGGGGATTACCTCCCCCTGTATATGCTCATAGAGTATCAAGTCTCTTCTTGGTAACCTGCTGTCCTTCCTCTGAGTGCCACCAGGTCTCCCCTCCAGGGGACATGGTCAAATGTGAGGCACCAGAGTACATGAGAAAGTCATATCCCACTCTCCACTCAACTGTGGAGAATGTTCTGACCTTTGGCTAGATCTGGGTAGGGGTTTAAAGTTTACCGGTATCCATACTCTTAAAAACCATATTTTGCCATAGTCCAAATGGGGTGAATAGGTCCCAAAGAGCATCCATGGGCCAGAGCAAAGATGGCTACATACACATGGCCAATTGGAGAGGCAGAACTAGGAGGCTGACAGTCTTCTAAACTTGCCTAGGAAATAGAGTTAACTGCCTAAAATAATAAAATAAAAACTGCTATGGCCCCTTTTCAAGGCACCATGGCAGAAGGCTCCTGGGTCTCCATTGGCTTTGCTTTGGTCTTTATGAATTTGTTTGCAATGTGCTTAGTCATAGTCACACTTCTCCTTACCCTCTCTGAAAAGGTTCAGGGAGAAAGGCAGAGAGCCGAGAAATGGGAGGCTAAGTTACTAGCAACCAGAAAAGGAGAAGGAATTGAATTCTTCATAGAATTGATAGAGGCTGGGATTCAAAGGCCCACCAAAAAGAGGTAGCAATAACTAAATTCCAAGGAATGATGGACAGGATTTCACTAACTGAAGCCTCAATTGGCACAAATGGACCCAGGGCTTAGACTTTTCTGGTCTCGTTGCTTGAATTGTTGCTGAGATTTTAAAATTTTTGACTAAATTGAGATGAAATCGTTAAAGAGGGTGGTAATGGCACCAGCCAGCCATTAATCCCAGCACAATAGAGACAAAAGCCAGGTGGGACTCCTGAGTTCCAACCTGGCATCCACAGGCTTGACCATCTGCTGATAAGATAAGTCACCTGCAAGAGGCTACTTAGGATTTAAAGTGACATTTTTTGGCATCTTCCTTTTTCTTAATAATAAATTATATGTGCTTACTGATCTAAAAGATAGATACACATCAATCTGAGGTTTACTTTTTTTTTTTTTTAAGGTAATAAAATGCTTTTTTTTTAAGCCAGCCAATCTCCTTAAAAGTAAAAGGTCTGCAAGAAATATGGGTAAATCAGCCTAATAATATGTTTTGTTGGTCAAAGTAAAGACCAAGGTTGGACAGGGAGACAGACATGAAGCTGAGTGGCTTCCATGTTGAGAAGGAGTGAGACAAAAACACCCACAATAAATGTAAAAAGCCAGGTACAAGATACCTACAGCCTAAGAAATATATTTTGTTGGTCAAGATAAGGACCAAGGCTAAAAGGAGAGACAGACATACTGTTATACTGAGATTACCCAGATCATCAGACCCCCAAAAAGACTACCAGGACTCAATACTGATGCAGTATACACAGTGTCCTGTATTACAGGCTCAGAGCTTCAGATCACCATCCTCCCTGATGGAGCAGGATAGAAAATGGGAGGGCAGGAGGAATGGGAGGATACAAGGGATGGGATAACCATTGAGATGTAATATGAATAAATATATAAAATAAAATAAATAATACCGGAGCTTCAAGGGTAATGGATTTATAAGGAAAAACTATAATTAGGGGTTGGGGTCACAGGAAAGTAAGGAAAAATCCGTAAGCAGGGGTGTGAGTCTCAGGAATGTCGACCTTCAGGCAGGTTGGGTTGAGGAGGCTGAATCTCCAGGGAAGTTGTTTTATCTCAGAGAATCATTGGGCATTAATTGTATCTAATTGTTCCGGTGGCAGGTCTAGTTTATGTCAGTACATGGTCTTTCCCAGGACGCAGGAAGTAGTGAAAACACCTGAGGACAACTTCTCACAGACCACGGCATTAATTATAAAATAAAATTTACATATAGGATATGGCATTAATTTTGCCCCTACATTCCCCCCTGTGACAAGTTCATTGAAGGCCCAATCATGGGTCTTCCTGAAACTTATTTCTCTGAGTCAGCCTATTGTAGGGCCAGGTACTGTGCCCTCATGACTATTAGCTGGATGGTACCCAATCTTTCTTTGATATAAAGAAAGACACAAAGCATGACTTGTTAAAACAGAACTAAGAGTCTGTTTTCTTATAACCATTAGCAGCAGGAATCATGGAGACTGAGGAGGATACCCTCTTCAGGACACCTAGTGGAGGCAGAAGAACACCAACCCAACCACAAAAACCAATGCCTGTGCCCACCTGAGACCCACCTCAGGGGATAGAGCCAACCCTGACCCTATTAAATACTCTGCTATGCTAGCAGACAGGAGCCTAGCATACCTGTCCTCTGAGAGACTCCGCTTAGCAGAGGTTCAAAACAGATGCAAAGAAACACAGCCAAATATTGGGCAAACCATAGGGAATCTTGTCAAAAAAGTGTGGGGGGGGGTGGTATAAGGACCTGGAAAGGATAGCAACCACACAAGAAGACCATCAGAGCCAATAACCAGAGCCCACAGGAGCTGGAAGAGACTGAAGCACCAACCAAGAACCATGCATGGACTGGACCCAGCCCCCTACACAGATGAAGCTTTGGCCTCATGTGGCTACACTAGTAAGGGGAGCAGGGGCTGTCTTTGACATGAACTCTGTTGCTTCTCACTTCCCATGGTGGGCTGCCTTGCTTGGCTTCAGTGGATAAAGATGAGCTCAGTTCTAATGTGACTTGATGTGCTCAGGTTAGGGAGATCCCCTTTTCTGAGGAGAAATAGAGGAGGAATAAAGGGAAGAGAGTAGGAGAGAGGGATGGGGAAGAGAGGAAGGAGGGGCTACGATCGGGATGTAAAGTGATTATGTAAATTAAAAATGAATATAAAAATAAAAGAAATATCTAAACATCATATTCCATTAACTGCATAAATTTTCTAATATTGTTCAGCAATACAGATTTTTCAAAATGTTTCTGCAAAACAAACAGATAAGTTATGTGTATTTGTGAGTTAGGAGAGTTTGTCCTAGAGGAAAACATAATGGATGCATCCCTAGAGACAGAAAACTACTGCATCTACAACTAATTAATTTTGGCAACATTTTAATCAAGTTCCTTTGAGATCATTAGTTACTGAAAGATACAGAATAATATGTGTAATGCCAGGCATCATATGAGCCAAAGGGAAGGACTGAGAAGACAACTATTGCTTATGAGTAATTGTTTCAAATTATCCTTCCAATTTCTCTTTGTGTTTTAGAGTTTTTTGTGTGTGGCTATTTTGTGTCTTTTGTTTGTATATTTTCATATGAATGTTGAGTTTTCCCATTTATATTTAGAATTGCATTGGAAATTTGATGGGAATTGCAGTGAATTTCTGTAAGACATTTTTGGTAAAATAACCATTTTATGACATTAATCCCCAAAGCCCTTGAGCATAAGATTTATTTCCATCTTCTGGAATTTCTTCAGTGTCTTAAAATTCTCATTACAAGTCTTTTACTTCCATGGTAAGATTTATTCCAAGATGTTTTTGAGACTATTACGAGTGGGATTGTTTCCCTGAATTCTTTCCATCTTTGTCATTGGCATGTGGGTAAGCTATTTTTTATGCGTGACAAGTTTATCTCTTGCTACCTTGTTGGAAATGTTTACCAAATTTAGGATATTTTGTCCTTTGTATCTCATATTTTCTATAATTTACATCATGAAGGGATACTGGATTTTATCAAATGAGATGGCCATGTGGTTTTCACCCTTGAATCTATTTATGTGATGGTTTAAATTTACTGGTTTATGGATGGTGAATCACCCTGTATCTCTGGATTAAAGTCAATTTGATCTTGGTAAATGTGCTTTTTGATGTGTTTATTTTTAATAGATTATTTTTGTTACTTTTTATTGTTTTTAAAATATTGTTTTAAAATATTTCCTCTCCACTTCCCCTCCAATCTGGATCCAATCCATATATGTCTCTTGTTGGAAAATAACAGGCATCTGAGGGGTAAATATAATTTAAAAAACTAATCATAACATAAATTTTGAACAGATCATATGAAAACATATTTTATAAGCTCTGTGTTTGTGTGTGCGTGTGCATATCTCTCTCTCTCTCTCTCTCTCTCTCTCTCTCTCTCTCTCTCTCTCTCTCTCTCTCTCTCTCCCTCCCTCCCTCTGTCTTTCTGTGTCTGTGTCTGTGTGTATGTAGTATAAATATGTACATATGCATATCCATGTGTGTGTCTCTATGTGTGTATGTGTACATGTGTGTGTGTGATGTGTAAAGAGTGTAGTGTGTATGTGAGTGTGTGTGTGTGAGTGTGTGTGTCTGATGAACTGGATCACTATCATTGATATGCTCATCTCAGAAGCCACAAGTTGCCAAATAAAAAGCTCAGTGCAAGTGCAGCATACTTCCATAGAGTTACTGGACAAGGAAGTCTTGGAGACCTCCCAAAACAGTACAGGTTGTTGCTCTTGGCTCTCCTTCATAACTTGATGGCAAAACCCTATTGCAGAAGACACACAGTTTGGTGGTAGAACATGTAGAAATTAAGTTGGTACTGCTTAAACAGTTTCTTCCCCGAGGAAAGAAGCCATCAACAACCTTACTCAGCTGTGAGTCCTGTGAGCAAGTGAAGCAGACAGAAAACATGGGCCATTGATGCACAGTGTCCTGGGTGTGATGGGGTAACACACCACTTTCTCACTGGACTCAAGCCTTCTCCACAGGAGGAACACATGCATGGTGTCTGTAATCTGGGCAAGAACTCTGGTTTTGTGTACTTTGTGGTTAAATGAGAAATGCCCTCCATAGGCTCCTGTATTTAAACATTTGTTCCTAGTTGGTGGGGCTGTTTGGGGGAGGTTATGGAGCCTATAGAAGAAGCAAACTGATTGGAACAGGACATCACCGAATGCAAGCTTTGATGGTTTATAACCTCACCCCACTTCCTCCTCCTGCCATAATGTCATTCCTTCCCTGCCACAAAGGGCTTTTATCCCTCTGGAATCAAGAGCTAGAATGAGCCCCTTTTTCCTTATGTTGTCTTTGGTCGTGGTGTTTAATCAAGCAACAGAAGATGACTAGAAGAGAGGTCTAACCAGTGCCAGGAGTGATCTCACTACCATTAGTGACTACATGTACATAGCATACAACTTCCCTCTATGAGGCTATGCTTGGACCTCACTAGAGAATTTTCTTTGTGTGATGGATGGTTGTGAATGCAGAAACTCAGAACTAAGTAAAGCAAAGCAAATAACTTTTATTAGAGTGCTCACCACAAACAGGACATCTGTACAACTACCCTCCCCCACTCCACTGCCACCCAAAGTGACCATCATGGAAGAGGGGGCCAAAAGATCGTAAGAGCCAGAGATCAGAAAATCAATGCAAAATTATGCATTTTGAAAATGGCAGGACTGCTGCAGCCATGAACTCACAGCAGCTATGGCCATCTGCACCGCCGCTGCACTAACTCAAGACAAGCGACATTACGGCTTGAAGGCCTCAGAACCCCCTGTCATTAGCTGAGGCCCTATCGACAGCTGATGGCATATAATAGAAGGACAGTCAGTGGTCTTTGGAGACGTGGTCCTTGGTGGGTTGACCACACTTCAGTCGACAGCCCCACACTCAGGAATAGATGATTATCACAAAGTGCACTTCTCGGATCATTTTTTAAAAGGAGGAACAGAAAAAGGAGAAGCAAGGTTAGGGATGGCAGGTAGATGGATATGGGAAGAGTTAAGGGTAAATATGACCAAATTACATTATAATAATATACAAAATCAAAGAATTGATAAAAATATATTTAAAAGAAATTGAATGTGAATTCTGTAATAAAATCTAATACTTTCTGGCTAAATTGAAGTGTGGGATGTCTACATCCATGCCCTCCCATCAAGGCTCAAGGATCTAAGGCAGAGAGAAGGAGGAAAGATTGTAAGAGCCAGAAGTGATGGGTGACTCCAAGGAAACCATGTCTTCCAGACACATCAGGACTCACAGAGAGAGAACTGGTACAGGCTCAAGCCAGATGGGGTTCTAGAAATAAGAGGGAGAGCACACATGGGTTTTGTGCCCAAATCAAAAAGCTGTCTGCAATTCGTATTTACTTGTAAAGGAAAAATTAGTTTTCTACAATGCAGTCTCACTGTGCATATTATCTACACCTCAGAGCAGGCCCCGAGCACTGGAGTAATTGGATAAAACAAAACCAACTCAATGATACTTTTTAGCGGTGTATGGAGGTGTTTCCAGTTTTTGTTTGTTTTGTTAAAAGATAAAGGTAAATATAACATTAAACTAGAGATCAGGATGTCCTGGGAAACATTGTGGGAGGAGAATATAAGTAAAAATATATTACATAAGAGAAATTTAGTTAAAAATTAAAAATTTATGTTATACAATTTTTTCAGTAAAAAATAAAAATGGTCTTCAGAAAACAGCAAACAAACCAAAACCATCCCACTGTTTTTAGTAAGTCTTAAGAATCTCACCCATAGGCACTTCCTGTCTTTACACAACAGAAGAAGAAATGTAGTTCTCAGTTTCCTGTCACTCAGCTTCACCCATCACTGAGTTGACAACTTGCAGTACATTCTGAAATCTTTTGTAGATCCTGTTTTGAAAATTGCTTTTGCGCTGTGGTCCACTTTCTCCTCTTCTAGCACACCAAACTATACGCAGACTGGAGCCTCCCTTAGTTCCACACAGTACAGAATGAGCAATGCTTCTTCTTTCATCAGTTCAACACTCTTATTTACCTAAAAATAAATTTTATGACACATCGGTCATCATAGATTTGCTCTTTCAGTTATCCCATACTTCTATAGTGCTTTAAAGCCCATAAATAAAGCATATACTATATTTAAAAGTGACAGGAATTTTCTTGTCAGGTACAAATAAATTTTAGAAATTTCCCAAAATGGAATCCACCCTTAGAAAATATCTTACCACACCATAGGTTTCTCAGTCAGGTAGTGACGTCAGTATCTGTGAAAAGCTCTCTGGCGTCATCTGTAACAAATTTAATCTTCCATCAATTTGAACTCACTTTAATGATAAATTTCTTAATAAAGAATAAAAGTATTTTTTTATCTTCTGCAACTTGTTTTTCCATTTAACTTCAGAGTAAATCATTCCTGTAGATTAAAAGTCTACAAAATTTTGTATTGTTTTCTTGAAATATTTTATTTACTTATTTTCATCTCACAAAGTTACTTTCTAGAATTGTACTTAGTCCATGTTTTCTGGCCATGTCATTAGTATATAAATATTAATCTGCTAAGTTTTTTTGGAGAATAAAAGAATAAAATAAAGACAGTCTCCCACAAGATATATTTCTTGTCAACTTATGCTAAAATTCTCATGTGCAGATGTAATAATTATCCCCTTCTCAAGTATTTTTAAATGGATAATTAAGGAGCCCATACATGATCAGATGTTCTAAGACTCTAAAGTATTTTGAAGAAAATGAAATTTTACTATAGGTCTTGGACTCCATTTTCCACCAGCATAAGAAGACTCCCTATAGATACTAAGACTTTTAATTAACTTTCTTATTTTGCTTTTAGAGTTAATGATGAAGATGGTCAATTAGTCTATTTTCCACTAAAAAATCCCCAAGGTCAGAGTAAAAAACAACATTCGTTATTAAAGAACATGACAACCTCCAGTGCAATGGAGACAAAGTCATGTTTATTAAAGATGGAATGAGGGAGTGATTACAATTCCTCAGTTACAACAAAACAGGAGCACAGTACTGTTTGGGAAGACAGTAATTACTTCATTTGTAGTAAAAACAGAACAGTGGATTTAAGGTGACACATTGTGTATTCTTGTAAAGAGGGTAAATATGGATATTTTTTAAATGAGATGGATTTTAATCTGAACAAGCTCTCCATTGAAAGTAATGGAACAAATTGGAAAATATGGGTTAGAAAAAATACTCATTTTGGGAAACTTTTTCACATTGCATTTTTAGACAAAAATAAAGCTCCACAATGTATCTGCAAACAAAACCTCTGTAGAACTCAAGGAAAGTAAGTATTCAGCGTCTGTCATGTTGCACACTATAAAGAACAGTCCTGTCTTGAGCATAGATTTTACCGCCTAACTCCACATTAGAGAAAGTCTGATGTCATCATGGAACTCACGGCTAGTCCATGGATGTATCTCAGAGCTGGTTGTGTTTGTTCATTATAAAAGCTGTACACATTCTGCATTGGTACACATTGCTTTATATTCAAGAATTGGAAACGTAATAGTTAATGTTGGTGGCGGTACTGATTACAAATTACTTCTTACACCAACTAAGCTACTCTGCTGGAACTGGAAAATAACTGAAAAGAAATGTTTTAAATTTAATGTAAAATGTTTACTTGCTGATTCAAATAAGTTTAAATTTAAAACTGTTTTTCCTGCCGAACTAGTTCTATTCAGTAGCACCAAAGAACTCCAAAACTGAAAAATACCACTAAAAAATGATCATTTTAAATTATTTACTTCAAGTCTCATTTTCATTCATTTAAATCCTTAAAATATGCAGTAATTCTGGATGTGGTGGTGCATGCCTTAAATTCCAGGACTCAGGAGACAGAAGCATCTCTCTAAATTCAAGATCACCCTGGACTACATCAGGTATCTCTAACTCACTTGAGGTAATAAACTTATTCATATCAAATAGATGACAATTTGTCTAAGAGCACACCCATGGGACTCCAGAAACTCTGAATGACACTGGCCTTCAACTCCACTGACAAGTACCCAAAGTAACTAAATTTTTCTCTCACTTTGTTTCTTAAATACTTGTAATTACTTTTAACTTCTTATGATAATTAACATTTTATTTTGTCTATTTCTAGGGAATAAAATAATATTAATCTTGTTTTTATCTAGTTACAATTAATGATATTATATCTTAAAAAAAAAAAAAAAAGACCTCCTTGGATCACATAGTGAGTCCCTGAGCAGTCTGGGAAACATAGTGAAATTCTGTCTCAAAAAAAACCAAGCCCCTCCCCTCAAGGCTCAGGGAGCTCTGCAGAAGAGAAGGTGGAAATGGTGTAAGAGCCACAGGGAACTGATGCTTCCAAGAAAACAGTGTCTTCCAGATGCAGCAGAACTGATGCCAAACTGAAAGGCACCGTGGTCGCAAGCACAAGACCTGCGTTGGTTCAGGTCGGGTGGAAGCCCAGCTCTAAGGGGTGGAGTGACCATGGGGTCTATTACCAACCAGGAAATTATTTGCAATTGATATGCACTAGCAAAGGGAAAAGCAGATTTCTACAATGGAGTCTTAGTGCATATATCAACCACAACCAGGGCAGCCTAATGCCCAATAATATTCAGCCAAGAGAAAACAAACATCATGGTTTCTCTGAGACCTTCCTGTTTCATTTTGTCTTGCTTGGGTATTTTTAAAAATCTAAGGCTTTTACACCCACCAGGGTCCAGGGGTGGCTGCAGTGGGACAGCAGAGTTTGCCTGAAAGAGGGTCCAAAGGCATTTGCTCTAGGCCTTTGGGGGCTAGGACCTGGTTGATTCTAGCGTTCTTCTCTGTACTTTAACTCTTAAATTTTTAGACTATTTAGGGCTGCTGGTAAAGGCAAGAAACTCAGAACTGTCTTAATACTTAACTGTCAGGCCAATGGCTCTGGCTGCTGTACATTAACTCTTAAACTCTCAGGCTTGTAGCCGTGATATTTGGGGCCACTATTCACAGCCAGAAACTCTCTCTTGCCTGTGTTTTAACTATTAAGCTCTCACGCTGGTACCCTTGCTATCTAGGGCTGCTGGTTGCGGCAAAGAAAAAGAGAAAACAGTGCATTCCCCCAAGCATAGGAAGCTCCCATGGATCATTCATTCATTAATTGACATAAAGACATAGACAGTCCCATATTTGGTGGGTGGTGAATGGAGGAAAACTCCAAGCAACTAACAACAACTTTATTTCTGAGCTAGGTTTTTCTATGTATGAAAAACATTACTTCATTCAAAAATAGATACAATTGTTGCATAAAATGGGAGTTACAGTAGGACTGTTGATTTTAAGTTCTTTCATTAAAGATATGTCTAACTAGATACTTTTATTATAAGTTTAAAGCAATGATTTTATCTACATGCTTATTATGAGTTCGAAGCATAAGTTTTATATTTTCCTTATTTCAAATGTATATTATGTGTTAAAAGCAAGAGTTTAATGCCAAGGTTTTTCTAAGAAAAAGGTGTCTCTCTTGTGTTCTATACATAACCGTTTATTCTTTGTTTCTTTATTCATATGGTCTTTCTTATAGTGTGCACCTCAGTCTTATCCTTAGGCTAAAGCTAGAATGAATGTATTTCCTTGATTATTAATTAGTTTCAATCTTGTTTTCCTTCTTGGTATGATTCACATGGAGGATTGTGTTAGAGAAAAGTTTGTGCTCTATTGCAGGAGGGCTTAAAGTTATTTGAATCAATTAGAAGCCCTTGTCAGGAATTATATAATCATCTCTAGGAAATCTTCCCAACAGAGAAAGGAGCACCTATGGAGGAATATTATCCTATAGGCAGGGAAAGGCAGTACAGCAACAATAAGCAGTCCTGAGGAAAAGTCCCTGGGGCTTTGCCTAAACCAGGGATACACTCATTCATCAGCCATGCAAAAAACTAGTGGGCTGTCTCCAGAAAACTCTCTTGCTTTTGCCAATCCAGCATTTGATTGCACCCAGAAGCCATTTTTTTTTGTTCTTGTCTGTTCCTTTTGGGGGCGTGTGTATGTGGAGAGAGAGAGAAAAAGAGGGGGGGGGGTAAGTGAGGAGGAGTTGGAGGAAGGGAAATATGATCAAAATATATTAATAATAATATATGGACAATGCTTAGTTTATGGAAACAAAGAAAGTTATTTTTTAAGGTGTATTACTCAAACTGGCCTAAAATATTTCTTGGGATTTAGTAAGACTGGAAGTTCTATTTTCAAAATGTGGAAAAGATAAGTGTGCAAATATTTATCGCAGACAATAATAAAGAATTTTTTTCTAAGTGTAAAAACTGGAGGGGTGGAGAAATGGCTCAGACGTTACGAGCACTGCCAGCTCATCCAGAGGTCCTGAGTTCAATTCCAGCAACTACTTGGTGGCTCACAACCATCTATAATGAGATCTGGTGCCCTCTCTGGCATAAAGGTGTACATGGAGACAGAGTACTGTATACATAATAAATAAATAAATCTTTTTTTTAATCTAAAAATAATTGGAAATGAGTATCTGAAAAATGCAGTTAGATAAGTGCTGCTATTCTCATAGTTCTGACAGATGAGTAAATGTGGAAATTTACAAGGGAACAAAAGCTTCCCGGTTTTCGTTGTCTTGCAGGATTCTTCATATCACCTTCAAATCTTTACAAAACAGAACCTGCCAATTATTATTTTATGCCAGACTGCAAAGATCTAGAAGACACACAGACATGAGAAACCATACATTGGTGACAACTTTCATTCTTCTGGGATTGACAGAAGACCCAAAGTGGCAAGTTGTAATTTTTGTTTTCCTACTTATAACATATCTGCTGAGCGTCACTGGAAATCTTACCATCATCCTTCTCACCATGTTGGATTCCCACCTCAAAACACCCATGTATTTCTTCCTCCAGAAGTTTTCCTTCTTAGAAATCTCACTGACATCTACGTGTGTCCCTAGGTTCCTGTTCAGCATAGTGACCATGGATAAAACTATTTCTGTGGGTGCTTGCCTCACCCAATTATTTGCTGCACTTTTGTTTGGAATAGCACAATTTTTCTTGCTAGCTGTCATGTCCTATGACCGCTATGTGGCCATTTGTAAACCCCTTCATTATACAACCATCATGAACACCAGAGTCTGTTCACTGCTGTTTGGCACCTGCTGTTTCATAGCTTTGTTGGCAATCTGTCCTGGAGTCATTTTTGGTCTGGACTTGGAATTCTGTGGGACTATTATTGAGCACTTTGCTTGCGACTACTCCCCCATCTTGAAGCTTTGCTGCAAGGATACAAGGTCCATGCAACTGGTCAATTTCATTTTTGCCACCATTATTCTCCTGATCACCTTGGTACTAGTAATGTTCTCTTATGGGAAAATCATAAGCACAATTCTGAGTTTTCCCTCTGCCCAGCAGAAGAAGAAGGCCTTCTCCACCTGCTCCTCCCACATGATAGTTGTCTCCATCTCTTACGGCAGCTGCATCTTCATGTACACCAAGCCTTCTGCCGAGGACAGGATGTCATTAAACAAAGGAGTTGTCATAGTCAACCTTGCACTTCCACCGGTACTAAACCCCTTCATATATACCCTAAGAAATAAGCAAGTCAAAGAAGCCCTGAAGGACATCATTAAAAAATGTACCTCAACTACTTCAAAATAGTAGGTTTGTCTTAACTGATGTGTTCTAGTAAGATTATCGAAAATTGTAGGCCACATCAGCTATTATTTTTAACATGTCTATATTTTACTCTTGTGTGGTGGTAGTTACTGAAGGTATCCATACTTGACTCTAAGTCTTCTTCAAGATTTTTATATTTTAGTGGTGGTATCTGTATTCATGTTTTCTCTGATGTGTTGCTGGTATAACTTTATTCTTTAAACTTAATGCTATTGGGGTTTGGTTATCAAACTTTTCCAATATAAAATCCCTATGTAAATATGTCTATGATTTTTTAGCAAATATGTACTTAAAGAAAATATTATATATGGACTGTTTTAATAATAACTTAGTTTAGCCCATAAATCTCTAGGAACCCTCTGCTGGATTTTACTAAAACATACTGAATTTCTGGAAACACATTGTCCTTTCATCCTCCATCTTTTATTCTGTTTTTAATATAATGATTGATATTATTTTCTACATATATATTTTTCTTTTTCCTTTTTAATTCTTCTATTTTTTCATTTTTTTAATTTTTAAAACAATTTATTGAGATTATATGCCAATTGTTATTGCCTCACTTGTATCTTCCCGTTCCCCCCCTCCCTCCCTCTTTCACCTTATTCCCCTCCCCTAGACTTCTGACAAAAGGGGACCTCTTCCCCCACAATATGATCATAGCCTATCAGGTCTCATCTTGATAGCCAGCTTCTCCATTCTCTGAGTGCCACCAGGCCTCCCCACCAAGGGGAAGTGGTCACATAGGGGGGCCCAGAGTTCATGTCAGAGGCAGTCCCTGCTCTCCTGATATCCGTGGAGAATGAGCTGTCCATTGGCTAGATCTGGATAGGGGTCTAGGTGCACTGCATGCATTGTCCTTGGTTGGTACAACAGTCTGTGCAGACCCCCCTGGGCCCAGATACACCATCCTCAATGGTCTTCTTGTAGGGTTCCTGGATAGTCTTTCTTTCATTTTTATAGGCCATCTACAACATTTTCAAATTTTCTTTTTATTCTTTTTGTCTCAAGAAAATATCTAAAAGTCTATATTTGTAAACCAGAATTTTATATATACTCAGCATTAGTACATACTCTTGTAAAATACCCCACACTACTCATTTGGAAGACTTTTGAATTTCTGAAATCAAGAAACTAATAAAACATAAAAGCATCAGCTTGCTCCATGTTCAATACCTGTTCCGTCTCATGCATGTGTCTGTTTCTGCGTCAGACTTATCTGGTGGGGGTTCCTCTGGTGCTGTGCGTTCTGATGCTAATTACTGGCTCCCAAGAACTACCTGCTGCCCTGATGAGCACATTCTCACAAGGGCCTGTCCTTGTGTAAACCTTGCTCTACCTACTTAAAGGTGATTGATTAAAAGGCCCTCACTGGAAAGGGATGAAATGAGGTGGGTGTGGTAAAGGTTCAAGAGCTTTGGGAAGAGAAGGATCTTGGGAAGAAAGAGGAGAGATGCTGGAAAGAAGGAAGGAAGCAGAGAAGTCAGAGTGGGTTAGCGTGGAAAGAGCACATGGCCTTATTGACGTGGATGGAAAAAAGCAGCCCAGTTGAAGAACATTAACATGTTGGGATTATGTGTGAGAAATAGCCCAGATAGGAATGATTAAACCAGATGAGCTGGGATGGGGGCTGGAAAGTGATCATGATAGTTTAGAAGGTTAATATCTGACCAATCCCAGGTTAAATGAGGCTATTCTAAAATATACCAGGTGTCTTGTGTATTTATTAATTGTGGTAGCTGGTTGGATACTACTTTCATAAGGCAGAAACCATGTCCTGGCATCTCCCTAATGTAGACATAAGGCATTATTGTGTAATTAAAATACCGATTTCTGTCCCCCCAATCTCTGTTTGCAATCCTTGTTTTAAGAATCTCCTGTTAATATTGTGTAAATTGTCCCATGATATGCCAATAAAGCAGCTTAAAGCCAATTGCTGATCAGAGGAGAGAACAGGGCTGGACTTTCTGCCAGCCAGAGGAGTTGGAGGAAGAAGTAGTGGATTGAGCCACAGGCAGAGGCCCAGACATATCATGAGAGAGGATCTGGAGCAGCTCCTGAAAGCCAAAGAGTGCAAGTATCACTGAGATGCACACAGGAAGGCAGCCAGAATAGGGTTAAGCATAATAACTGCTCAGTTATTCTGCTGTGAATCTTATTTTAAAAATAAGATAATAGAGTCTAAATTATTTAGGTGATGGCTAGGTTAAGAGAAAACAGAGAAACACAATATTATAAATAAATTAATGAATAAATAAATAAATAAACCCTAATACCCTAAGAAGCTGGATCAGGTAGATTTAACAAGCAATTTGGCAGAAACTAAGTGGTCAGATGAAATGCATTCTACACAAGAGGCTAAGATAAGCAGTTTTTGGGGATCGGCCTGCGACCACCAGGTCAGCCTGGGTACCTGAAAGGGGGCTTGAGAAGGAGAGGGCAGAGACGCGAGAAGAACGGGGCTGTTCTGACCAAAGCTCAGTTTTATTGCTGACAGCCTCAATATATAAAGGCAAAAAGCACAAGCCAACTTCCTTATCTTCAGGGATGTCAAGGCCACCTTGATGTCAAATGGGAAGGCTGATTTCTGAGGAAAAAACCTCATGCTAGGAAAAGTCTCAGGCCAAGAGGAAGTGAAACTCAACTGCAGCCCAGAGGGCAAAGGTAGGGTCACAGCTTTTCCCAAACAAGGCAATGGGCTTGTGGCTTGTTTGTGGAGCCAAAGGCCTCCACAGTTAGCTAGCTGCACAAGAAGGTTTGCACAAGCTTGATCAGAAACTAAGATAAATTAGCTGGGACATCTTGACCTTGAGTTCCTGGAATAGAGTTCGGTAATTTTCCACAGGATTCTTCATCTAGGGGATGAAGTGTTAAACCTGAAGCAGCCTCAGCAAGAATGCAAGATGGAGGAACCTCAGCAATGCTCTGTGCTTTTTAACAAAATTCCTCTAATTTTTTTAAATTTATTTACTTACTTCTTTATTTTATTACAGGCTATTTACCCTGGGGTCTACTTGCGAGTTGTATTTTCAAATCCTGAGAGACTGTTCTTGGAGAGCCTTTTACTAACAGGGAAATTTAAATGTATATGCATGCATTGGAGTCTCAGATTTCATTTATATAGAATATTTTTGCAAGTGGAAATAATTCACAAATATTTTCCATGGACATTAATTGTTTACCGAAGTTGTTTCAATATTGTTTGCTTATTTGGTGGGTTGGTTCCTAATTAGCAATTTTAAGCCCTAGGACAATTTTATTAGAACTTAAAAGCTCTTCCCTCCAGGGCATACAAAGTAAAGTTTACCATCTAGCCAGAGGGGAATGGAGAAAAGGGGGAAAACAAAAACAAAACAAACAAACAAACAAAATCATGGCGCTTGAGTTATGAGTCTGGAAATATGACACATAAAAGAAGGTAGCCACAAAGTTGGGGAGACACTTTTATAGAAAGGGTAAGGAAGCCCAAAGTATCAGAAAAGCATTCTTAGGTTTTGGCCAGTATCAGAAAGAGACAGGAAAGAAAGAGGAGGAGAGGGAGAAAGAAGGGAAGACAGAGAGAGAGAGAGAGAGAGAGAGAGAGAGAGAGAGAGAGAGAGAGAGACAGACAGACAGACAGAGAGATAGACAGAGACAGACAGACAGACAGACAGACAGACAGACAGAGACAGACAGACAGACAGAGACAGAGAGAGAAGCTTTCTGAATCAGTTTTCAGGAAGATGGGCTGACCCTGCCAAACCTTATGGCCTCTCTACTAGTAGCAAATGAACTACGGGTTGAAATTATGAAAATGAAAATAATGATGATGATGATGCATCTCATTAAATAAATCATTGTTCCACTTATCTCTATAGCATAACTTATGTTGAGCCCAACTTTCTATGAGCGGTTCATTGCTAAGTGACTTGCTGTACTAGAATATTAAGTCTCCCCCACAGCCAGAAATTCTGTTATTTTGACCAGGAATTTTCTCTTAATGGAACTTTATTGCTACTCTAATACCCGCCCCCCCCCCCCCGTATCAAAAGGCAACCCTAAAATTATTTAGAACTAGATCAGGGATCAGAATCCCCAAACACTTCTGGCATCTCTGGTTTCTGGTGCCAAGAAGCACAAGCATAGCAGCGGTTTTATTCACAAAAGAAACTGATAACTTTCCTATTGCATCTTTACCCTAAATTCCCACGCCAGTGCTTAGCTCCTGGTTTTGGCACCAGAACCACATCACTCCAAAGAGGTAACACTAACTGTCATTATGGGATTTGGACAATGACAAATCTAACTTCGTGGATTTCAGTGGGGGTGTCTGATGCAACAGTTAAGGGTAATTCTTCACTAGACTCATCTAAAAGACACCCCCAAACTACATCAATGGTTTTACTCAGATTACTTTAAAAAGGAAGAGGAGAGGAATGTCTTTGACTGGTGTCCAGAAAGATATGTGAAAGATAAATAAAGACATTATAAATCCCAAGGCAGGGAACCAGAAAAAAAAAAAAAAAAAACAGAGGATATTTCTTAAGTGTTCAAATCAGCATCCTGTAGAATCTCCCTATAAGCTCTTTCTAGAAAGTGCTGTGTAGTCCAGGCTGGCCTTGGATTCCTAGTTTACCTTCAGGCAGTCCTCAGATGTGCAGTTATCCTCTTGTCTCACGCTCCTTCCCACCTGATTTCTATTTTGTAGGATTGAACTGATCTACAGAGCCACAGATATGCTAATTCCAAAACTGGATAAGGACACAATGAACCATAGATCAATTCTTCTGATGAAGATAAAAGTAAAAATCCTTACTAAATTTCTGGACTATTTCATTTATTAAAACGTTGAAAAGACGAAATGCTTTTTTGCACTGATTTCCTTGAACAGAGAAAAGAAAGGGGTTTTACGTATCACAAGATTCTAAACAAGACTAAAAATTACATGGTTGTCTCAATAGATGAAGAAAAACTGCTTTGAAAATTTTTACATCTTCTATGAATAAAAATGCTAAAATAATAAATAATTTAAAAATAGAAGGATATATGTGTATATAAGCAATATATATATTACAAACCCATTGTAAAAAAATATGCTAAATAATGCTGAAAATGTTCCTCTGATATCAGGACCAAGACGTTTCCATTCACCATCCTCATTCTTGATCAACATTGGGGTTGGATGCTTACAGCACTGAGTCAAGAGAGAGAAACTAAGTGGGGTACAAATAGAAAAAGCATAGAAATCTCCCTAGCTGCACATGATTGCATTCTGTACTTAGAAAACTCTAACTACTCCATACTAATATTTTAGATGATGATCATATCTAGAAAAGTAGCAGAAGATGTTAATCTATAAAAGCAAGAAGCTTTTCAGATAAAATAATTTGTTCAATAAGAAATCAGGTAAACAATTACGTTTTCAATAGTTTTTTTTTTTTTTAAACCTAGTACCTACAAAAACTAACAAGATGAGACATGTATAGTAAAAATAGACACTGGAGAAAAGTGACATGAGATACTAAAGCATGCAAAAAATCCCATGTTTGTAAACTTGAAAAAGTTTTACTGTGATAGTGGCCATATTACCTGAAACAACCCTATAGATTTGGTACAATTTCAATCAAAACACCCATGGAATTCTTCATAAGAGCAGAAGAACAAAACCAAAGTTCACATAAAATCACCACAGTTTCAACACACACAAGTAAATCTTGACAGAATAGAGAACAGAGTTCAGATTTCTCAATAGTCAATTAAAATTTATATTTGAAATCCTTAATGACAAATCATAATAAATGGTATTGACATAAAAACAAGCAAATGACTAGTATGATATATATAAAGTGTGTCAGAAATGGATAGTAGAGGAAAATAGACTCCTAAACAAATGATAGTGGTACATTTAATTATAAAAGATAAAAACTAGACTTATGTCTCTAATCATTATAAAAATTGAGAGAAATTCAAGACCTTTTTGTAATGTCTTTTCTCCTTCATAAATCAGTTTCTATTAATCTTTCCAAAAATTAATTATTTGATAGTTTCACACAATCTTATAATGTACTTTGGTCATTTTCACCTCTGTCACCTTCTCCTATCGTCCCAGTTCCTCTAAGGGAACCCTTTAAAGATCTCAACAATTAATCTTTGATCTCATATGTTTTGTGTTTGAAGGTGACCCATCTAATTTAATTAAAGATGCATAATGGGTGAGTCTTTTACCACATCATAAGCAACATAGCAGTGGCTGTGACACTGAAGAAGCTATCTTCCTCTTTCTCGGCAACCATTGACTCTTCTTATGAAAGGACTTCTCATGAGAGGTCTTTCCCACCCATACTGGAATATTGAGGCCTCAGTCATGTGCAAATACAGATCTTCTGAGTTCAAAAGTGCAACAACTATGTTATTTATAAAAGATATTCATATCATACTTCCTCTACCTCTTTTAATCAACTCTTAGGCCTTGTGCTGCTCTCGGGCCTAAGAGGGGAAGATACACATCTCTCTCTCTCTCTCTCTCTCTCTCTCTCTCTCTCTCTCTCTCTCTCTCTCTCTCTCTCTCTCTCTCTCTCACACACACACACACACACACACACACACACACACACACAAATATGTATTGACATGAGCACTTAACATTCACATACTTTTAACCTGTTGACATTAGTTTGAAACTATAACTACAAGTATTGACAATAACAGAATTCTACTCTCAAAGGAGACTTCTGTGACTCGTGCTGATAAGTGCTAATCTGTGGCCAGGGAACAGAAACATTTGGAAGGCATAATGATACACATAGCATGCCCCAGTAGTAGCTTATCTCCAAGACCTCGCTAGCCATGGGCTTTTCACCAGGCTTGCAATAGGCATGGACTTCCTTCTTTGGCGCAGCCTTATATTAAATCAGAAAGTGATTCGTCAGCCTCATAAGAGTCATGCCACTATTGCACCAAGGATGGAACAACTTGCCAGACAGTTTAATTATTTGGCCAGCAGGGTCCACAGCAGGGTAAAACAACTCATGCCTTTTCTCCCTCGACAACCCAATAGCAGTTTCCCCCAGAAATCTAGCCATCTGGGCTAAGGCTTCTACCTTAGTTCTATCTTTATCTCCATGTGTATTACAGCTACAGCATGAGATATCCTCAGTAATATAGTCTCGTTATGGTTGCAGTTTGGGTATATAAGGAGTAGGGTAGATGACTTATACCATAATTTTCCATTTAGCTGCTTAAGGAACTAACACACTTTGTCTTTCATATTTAATATGAATTACAGTATGGCTATAGCAGTTACAGCCTCTCTGGCACTCTTTAAATCTTTTCCATTTTTTTCTTGGTAATAGCCACTCTAGTTGGGGTATTCTGTACAGAATCTCAAAGTAATTTACTTTTCGTGCTTTTGTTGGCTAATAACATTTAACACTTTTAAAATGTTAGTGGATCTGTATTTCTTATTTTAGTTCTTATTTTAGACTTCTTTTAGTTCTGTGGCCAATTTTTATTGAATTCTTCTTTCTTGATATTTACTATTCTGAGGGGTTGATTTATATTGCACAAATTAGACTTCTGTTAAATGTGTGGTTGACAAAGATTGTCACATTCTATAGACTTCCTCTTTATTCATATACCATTTCTGTTGCTATGGCCATGCCTTTAAATTTCTTAAGATTCCATCTGTCAACTTTTTTGCCTTATTTCTAAGCATAATATTCAGAAATTCCTTGCCTATGCCAGCATTTTGTAAGGTTTCCCCTACTTTTCCCTCTTGCTGTTTCAGATGTTCAGTGTGATGACTTTGTCTTTCTTTTCTTTTTCTCACTTGGCCTATCATAAAATTGTTATATAAATGTGAAATAAAGTCTCATGTCTAGAAATAATGAATGTTGGTAAGTATGATGGTGAAAAACCTGGATACATTTTTCTGATATGAGTGTAAATTAGTACAATCACTATGGGAATAAGTATACAGGCATCACACAATAACTATAGAAAATTATTGTGTTTACCAAATAAGCCACTCCAAAGTGTACACCCATAGGTATCAGTTACTATACAACATATAAGTGAATAGCCATGCTTATTGCAGCACTTTTCCCAGTATCTATGTATGTCATGGAGACAGCCTATGTGACTTAAAGGGAGATACACTCATAAAGTATAGTAGATAAGCACAAGTAATTTTCACATACACCCACAAAGAATAAAGTCATGTTAGTTTCAGAAAAAAAAATATAGAACTGGAATTTGGCATAGAAAACTATAAGTCAGATTCCAAAGAAAGTGTTGCATGTGCCAAGGGTAGTGGCACAACCCTTTAATCCCAGCACTCGGGAAGCAGAGGCAGGTTGATTTCGAAGCCAGTGTGGTCTACAAAGTGAGTCCAAGAGAGCCAAGGCTACACAGAGCAACTCTGCCTCAAAAGAAAGAAAGAGAGAGGGAGGGAGGGAGGGAGAGAGAGAGAGAGAGAGAGAGAGAGAGAGAGAGAGAGAGAGAGAGAGAGGCCACATGAATTTTGTCATATATTGGAAAAAAGTTTATATGAAAGTAAAGAGATAGAGTCACACAATTATTCTGAAATATATGTATAACCTATCCATGCACTTCGAATACAAGTGTACGTGAGTCTCCGTGTGCAGTTGTGCATGTAAGTGTGGTACCCGTAGAGGCCAGAAGAAGGCCTCAGACCAGAGCATCTATAGCTACCGATGGTTCTGAGCCTGGCCAAGTGGATCCCTGGGAGACAATTCAGAACCTCTGCAAGGGAAGAGCCTACTTGTGTCTGGCCTTAACTGTTCTTAACTACTAAACCATTCCTTCAACTCCTATAAGTTAATTTTGAATAGAAAAATAAAGTGAGAAAAGGCCCACTCAGTGGTTGAGGATGCAAGAAACAGGAACCTGAATATATTGCTCTTGGGAATCGCTTGACCCTCACAGAGAAATTTAGTCTAGATTATCTCGTGGTTTACTTCCATCCTGAGAACTTTAGTATAGACTGTTGTTAAACAGTCTGGGAGTTTAAAATGTATTTTCTGTATTCTACATAAATGCTTCACATGTCACCTGTGTTGTGAGCATAGCTGTGATCCTCCTGAAATCCCCCTATCCAAACATCTCCTAACCTCATGTCCTCATCGTTTTCACTTTTATAATCCTATGAGTTGCTGCTCGAATGAGAATGTAAAAGCATACTTTCTGAAATTCATGTGCACAATTTTAGATATTAGTTCTAATTGTTGAAATTGGAAAAATCTATTAGCTGGTCTCTAAGGGAGGAATGGTACATCCTTACAAAGAAAGACTGACTATGCAGCTAATAGCCAAGATTTAAAACCTCTCTATGTACTCATGTGGCACAGTGTTCGACAGAATATATGGTTAAAGAAATAAGACAGATTAAACAGTATATTTGAAGAACAACACATTTACGTTAGAATTAATTGGTCTACAATGGCTTATCTTTTCCATCTTAAATTATCAAATTTTATGGCCACTTGAAGTAGTCTATTTTCTCTGATTTTAAACCTAGAACTGTATAACCGTAATTTCAAAAGACGGACATGTGGCATACATAGTTTCTGTAACTATCTAGAAACAAAGCTTTAAAAAGTAAAAGTTGTGCATACATTTTTATTTCTGTAGAAAGTACTTCTGTATCTTAATGCGGCAGTCCCTCAGGAAATAAATGATGGTCTTGGTTTGCAGTTACCCTGAGAATTTGTTGGCCATTGCCTCTTTCCTATAGGACACAGAGGCACAGATCCTCCATTACGTCAGAGACAGTGAATTTTCATATTGTGCTGAATGTCACACTTAGCCAGGTTTACAGTACTTCAGACGAGTGAGTTGTGTGTACTGAGTGATAGAAATGGTAATTTCATTCACTTTCCTACCAAGCAACAAATTAATTGAAAATGTTATCTCTAAGATAGCATGAAATTCAGCCATTATTTTATATTAGAATGAGTGAGTAGACAGGTTCCATCCATACACTTTATTTACGAGGATAATGGCGGAATATGGAAGCGCATATTTGTTATTGGTATGTTTCAATATTCTAATGATACTATGTATACTATCAAAAATGTGTGTTCATCTCATTCCTATCATGTGCTGTGCTTACAATTTACTATAGACTTACTATGTGTTTTCTCCTTCTAATCATGCTCTCTTGAAGCATGCTGATGCCTTTGTTTGTACACTAGGAAATATGCAGAATGTGCATTAGTAACATAACTATAATCTGTTTTTAAAGGGTCATCCATATTGTACACTTATGTTAAGAAATTATCTTCCACCATACTGAACTTATTTTTTACTTAGTTCACATGAATTAAAAATAAACATTTTAGAATTTCATAACTATCTAAAATTCTGTTTACTCCGTGATTTTATTTAATATGTGTGAAAATAGGTATATATTTCTCTAGTCCTACAATAATGGCCACACCAGTATATCCTGTATACTTTTAAACCACAAAAATATGAAAATAGGTATTTTCCTCTCTATGAGAGCATCCTCAAACTTTTCCATAAGAAATTATATTGGAAAGGAGGTGGTATCTGGCTTTCACCAGAGGTACAAAATTAGGAATCCTCATAAGAAAACAACTGACCTCATCTGTATTTGTTATATGGAAAAAATCTAAAAAAAAAAAATGGTATCATTAGCCATAAAATAAAATCACTAAGGAACAGTCTAAGATTTGTTGGATTGAGTGAAATAAACTCAATGCATAAATTCTAGTTTAAAACATGTAGATGTGTTTATTAAAGCCAGATATAGTTGCTCATGTGTCATTTTTATTCTACTTAACAATTTAAAAGTTTAATTGTGGAATTATATGATATCTTAATAGTATACAGAACATACATTATAGTATTCACAACATATCTTAGAATCTTTATGAATGTTCTAATGACTTACATACAAATTTCTTTTTTGATACTTATGAGACTATAAACACCATGGAATGTGTGAAGGATTAATACTGAATCAGACATTCTAGGAATATAAGAGATTTGTCTTATGTGACTCAATTAACTTTATATGTGTACTTGAAACATTATTTATCAACTTATGTTATTATGTTTTTTATAAAGATCTATTTTCCCCTCTTGCACTTGTCCTGAGAATAGGAACAGTAGTGGGAAATCATACTAAAAAGAGGGTTTTATGGTAGCATGTGATAAGTCAGTGTAAAGCTTTTGCTTGACCATGTTAGAATACATTTCACAGTATTAACTTATTTTGTTTTTTTAAGTTTTTACTTGTTAGAAATTTCCAATGTGTTAATCCTTACGTCATTCATTTTGTAGTCACTGGGAATACAAAAATCTGTAGACATTGTCATTTTTTTTCTTTGTTTCTTTCTTTTTTTTTTCTTTCTTCTTTTTGGTTCCCTACTCTCTCTCTTTTTTTTTAAATTAATTTATTCTTGTTACATCTCAATGTTTATCCCATCCCTTGTATCCTCCCATTCTTCCCTCCCCCCATTTTCCCATTATTCCCCTCCCCTATGACTGTTCCTGAGGGGGATTTCCTCCCCCTGTATATGCTCATACTAGCCCAAGGGGCATGTCCCACGAAAGCCTTCACTTACCATTGTGTCATTTTTATCGCATTTTATTTTAAAATTTTGGTCAGGCCAAGGTATCCACAGCCTTAATGCAATGTCAAATTTTTGTTATTCTGAAATATTAGACACTTGAACAATCCATTGGGATAAAGTATTAGAAAGATGGGCACAGATGGACTTTAACAATACTGAGAAGCTGTACTTCAAATGACAGACATGCCTTCCTGAAGTTTGCACAGGCAAAGAAACATGCTGAAAAGGCAAAGGAATATCACATGGGAAAAACTCTCAAACGATATTTTGTAAAATGTGTACATTCTTTAAACTTCTGAAAATAAACTTTTCTAGGTTGGAAAAGGAACAACTTTTAAATTTGGTGTTCTATTTTGTGTTGATTTATTTTATTTTCTGTAGACTTCATAGAAAAAAAAAAAAATGAAGAACCAGTCTGTGGAGATAGTGTTCATTTTGCTGGGACTGACAGATGACCCTCAGCTACAGATTCTGATTTTCCTGTTTCTGTTTTTCAACTACATCTTGAGCCTGATGGGGAACTTAACAATCATCCTCCTCACGCTGCTGGATCTTCGTCTCAAGACTCCAATGTACTTCTTCCTCCGGAACTTCTCCTTCTTGGAAATTGCATTCACATCTGCCTGCATTCCACGGTTCTTGATGAGCATTGTCACTGGAGACAAAGCAATTTCCTATAATGCTTGTGTAGCTCAGTTATTCTTCTTCTTTCTATTACTAATTACAGAGTTCTACCTCCTGGCTGCCATGTCCTATGATCGCTATGTGGCCATCTGCAGACCACTGCACTACCCCATCATCATGAACAGCAGAGTGTGTCACCTGCTGGTCCTCAGCTCCTGGGTGACTGGGTTCTTATCCATCTTTCCTCCTTTGATGTTGGGACTCAAACTGGATTTCTGTGCTTCCAAAATTGTTGATCACTTCCTATGTGACACTTCTCCAGTCCTCCAGCTGTCTTGCACAGACACACATTTCATAGAATGGATGGCTTTTGTCTTAGCTGTGATGACACTCATCATCACCTTGATCTTAGTGATCCTCTCCTACACACTTATCATCAAAACCATCCTAAAGTTCCCCTCAGCCCAACAACGGAGAAAAGCCTTTTCCACCTGCTCCTCACACATGGTTGTTGTGTCCATCACTTATGGGAGTTGTATCTTCATGTATGTTAAAACATCAGCCAAGGAGAGGGTGGCTTTAAACAAAGGTGTGGCTGTGCTCAACACCTCTGTGGCCCCTTTGCTGAACCCTTTCATTTATACCCTAAGGAACCAGCAGGTGAAGGACGCTTTCAAACACATGCTTCACAGACTGTACGCTTCTAGAAACAGGGAAGTAAGATTTAGGCAAACATAGCACACTATCGTGACATGACTGAAAACAATGAAAATTATCATTAAATAATCCATGGTGGCCTATGACATTTCTCTCCTTTATTACTAAAATCATAGTAAGTTTTCTACTTGCTCCATGTTCATCTTCCAGAATAGATCTTCTGAATTACTGGGAGGAAACTGTGCCTTCACTCCGCAAACTGCAATTCTATCTTTGCTCAGAAATGCCTCTCCTCTTAAATGAAAGGTTAATTTACTATGTGTATTATACAAGTAAATTCTGCTAGATGTAGTGAATTAAATCTATATGTGTATTAATCACTAAGCGTTTTAATTTTAATATTTTGCACTGCTGAAAATAGAGATAAGCACAGAGCATGGATTTAATCTATAACGTAATGGACATTGTTGTGGAAAATAACTGGTAAATCTGAGTTGATCTAAGCATTAACTTTGTCTTGTAGAAGGACGCATACCCATGAGGACCCTTGTGAGATGAGTAAAGAAAATAAAGACAGGCGGGCGCTGCCGTGAGACATGTGAAGCATGGAAAGGAATAAGATGTTCCTCTAGATTCATAATCATTAGGAATTAGTTCTCAGCATAATAAGACCATTTTGCCAATAGTATAAATGTAAAAAGAATATAGTTTTGCTGGCAATTAGGGATCTTTATTCTAGAGCCGAAATTTTTGTGATCATGGCCTAGAAACAGATTTACCTTCAGTTCCCTATTCCTATTGGAAACAGTCCTATAACGTTTTGTTCTTTTAGTAACAGAACAAAGGAATATATAAATCAAATGGACTTATTAAATGCCTCAGTGGAAGCATCAGGAAGGTGGATCCATGAAAGGTGGGGCATCTTCTCCATGGGCTTCAGCTATTAGCACCTGACAAGAGTCTGAGCTTTTGGTTACGGTAGCTACTGATCTAATAAGTTAATTGATTCCAAATGGGTCTTGTTGTTGTTGTTCTTTAATTTTTAGCTATTCTATCCTTTTATTAAAAATAGATATTTTTCTCACAAAATAAGTTTTTATTACAGTCTCCCATCCTCTATGCCTCCCAGTTTCTAGCCATCTCTACTCCCATGCTAATCCATCCCCATTCTGTCTCTCATTAGAAAACAAACAGGCTTCCAAGGATAATATTGAAATATAAGATAAAACAAAAACTAACACATCAGAATAGACAAAAACAACAACAACAAAAAACACAGAAGGGAAAGAGCCCAAGAAAACCAATACAAGAAACAGATATAGGTGCAGAGACCTGGTTATTCAAACACTGAGGAATCCCATAAGAATACTAAGTTGGGTGGCATATCTATGTAAAAACATTTTATCTAGTGGTCTCAGGGTTTATTTTTGACGGAAAGGTGGTCAAGGAATAAATAGCTGTTCCTGGAGCTAAGCTATAAGGGACAAGGTTGTTATCCTCTGTCTCTGCAGTGTTTCCACCTTCTAAGTCACTGAAGTTCTAGTCAGTCTGTGATTCTCAGGCAGATAGCTTGATTCCAGGAATCCTCACTGACAGTAACATAATTTGACTTCGGGCTTTGATGCTAATTACTCTTATCTCTTCATAGTTATGAATCTCAGAGATGAAAGTTATTTGTGAAAAGAACTCACAATATTTTCAGACCTCTCAGTGAAGAAGTTTTTATTTGTAAATTGGGCTTTTCTAAGCCATTAGGCTTCAGGCAATTTTTACCAAATTAATGATGTATCTGACATATTAAATAGCATCCAATTATTTATCTAAATACACCGGGCAAACATTCATGCAAAAGGGAACTACAAGAAACACAATAGTGATTATTTTCCTTAATCTTTTTCTTTCATCATTATAATTTTTAAATTACATACACAAAAGTAGTGTCTTTCGCTTTGGCATTTTTATACATATGTGTAGTTATAGTCTTTTCCTAACTAATCTCTCCACTGCTCACCCATGCCCTCCCCCAGTCTCCCTCATCTCCACAAATGGTCAGTACCCTGTTAGGGTGTCTACTGCTTTGGCAAAAACACCATCACCACAAAGTACATGTGGGAGTGGCTTTCACTTATACTTGCACAGTGTCATTCTTCATTGAAGGAGATTAGGACAGGAACTCAAAAAGGACAGGAACCTGGAAGCGGGAGCTGATGCAGAAGCCATGGAGGGTTGCTGCCTCCTGGCTTGTTTCATATGGTTGGCTCAGCCTGATTTCTTATAGAACCCAGACCACCAACTCAGGCATGGCAACATCCACAATGGGCTGGGCCCTCCACCATTGATTGAGAAAATGCCTTCCAGCTGGGTCTCATGGAGGCTATTCCTCAACTGGGGCTTCTTCCTTTCTGGTGACTTTAAGTTAATAAAGTTGACACATAGACCAGCCAGTACAACTGACCCCTTGTCAAGTTAATACACAAACACATCACTATTAAGACACCACACTTCTTTCCTGGACATGTAAAACCAGACAGTGTAACCCCCTTTTGCTTTCAAGGCTCATGTTCTCCATTACCCACTTTCCCCACCTCCCTTAAAGCCTGTCTCTACATCCTCTACAGCCTAGTCACTCCCCTGATAACTCCCATGTCCTCTTGTAATTTAAGTATCCACAGTTGATCTTTCAGTCACTATAGATAGCCTTGTCCCTTAGGAAAATTTAAATGAAAGAAAATCTCAATTTGAGGGTTACATCTTGACTTTCTGAGTTCACATAAAAAAAAAAACCGAGGCCTCCCATGCTATCCTTGATGTCCTGTGCTGATGTGATGTGGCAGCCTGTCTGTTGCACATTTTTCTTTGACGGATCTCATTCTCTTTTGACACTGTGTTTGTATTTTTCTTCTTTCAGAAACACACAATAATGAAGTATTACTTCAATCAGTGTGAAAAAGAGGTATAATGCAGTGACAACTCTTCAAACTTTTTCTCTTTCCAGAATGTACCTTTGTATGTGTGTGGCTTGACTGTAGGCCAAACAGGGATCCACCAAATTCTCCTCCAATATTTTTGAAAGAAACATTTAGAAGGAAACAGAACTTATGGGAGTCAGGGGACAGTATAGGAGGTCACAGCAGGCAGGGAAGCCAACTGTGAAGAGGTGAGAATGAAAACTCAATACAGATTGGACTAGATTAAGAGCCTAAGAAAGGGTCTGGCCGGGTCTCAGATAGCAGAGAGGTCCTTTGGGCTATTAGGTGTCTCCGACCCTGTGCAGCTTGGGGGAGCCCAAGCCAACAGATAACACACAAAAACAGGCTACTTATCAATCACCTCCAATTCCAAGCTTTCTGGATAGAACAGCAGGTTTTACGTTTATCCTATCACAAAGACAATCCTATATTGCTTAAGGTTTCTGGTTTCTCTGGAGATCTGTGGGAGCAAAGCCTTTCATGCTGTGCTCCCAAAATGGGAGGACACTTTCTTAGTCTGTTGTTGCCTGTAAGAGCCCTTTGCAGCTGGAACTGGAGATTAAGACAGTGAGGAGTGAGAAGACAATGCTCACCCCCCCCCCTGAAGTGCTGATGGGGGCGAAGTCTGAAAACTGCTGACAGTGGTTAGGATGTGGGCTAGCACCTTACTGGGAAGTGCATGTGATATTAGTGGGACATGGCCATGATTTTCAGTAATGTCTGACTGTTTGCTAATAATACTAGAACAAATGTGGATGGCTCTCAAACCATGATCGCCCACTATGGGTGTCATATTAGCTCATCACCGTGTGGGGAAAAGGAGTCTCCTCTCTACCTCCCAATATCAAATTATACACAAAAAAACCATCCTTCTGAAAAGTCTACAATAGAGACACTAAGGAAAATAGATGCTAGGAAACAGCTTCCCAGCCCTCTTCCTCTCCCATTAAGAAGGTCATGAGTGACACTGATGTGTTAGCATGCAATTAAATGCAGAGTCTGTGACAATGCCCAAAGCCATAGTATCAGAAGCTACAATTCACACTTCTATAAGCGGTCATACCTAAGGGGTGATGTCTGTTGGTCATGGGTCAAAAGTGTTGAAGTCATTTTCATTTTGTCCACAGTTTGCTTCTATTAGATAGGAGCATTTGAGATTCAGATCGTTATGAATACTCAGATCCATAAGATGCAGATACGATACATCAAACCCCTTGGAAGCCTTGGTAGGAAGGCCAGTTCAACAGGACACTTCTCCTTGATAAACACCCAACTCCTTCATTATTTTCTTTTAATCACTGGCTTCTGTGCAGCATCAGTTTTGTAACTACTCATTATAGCCAAGGGGTATCCTCAATAAATACACAACTAAAAACAATGACAGTCCCTTCCGCAGAATTTATACATATCCAGTTGTTTAATTGAGAAGGACTGTGCTCTCTGAGCTCCTCCATAATCCTTGATTGACAGTACCAATGCCCAGTATTTTCTATGCCCATTTCAGGCAGACATAACTTCTATAGGTCATGACAGGCCAATCTGGCTCGATTTCTCCACTTAACCAAATATTTTGTGTCATCAGCAATTAGTCTTACAATTTAGTTCTAACATGCAACCAACAGCCAAGGCACTAGTCTTTATCATGTCAGGGGCTCTCTAAGGACCCTGTGGCCAATGGCTGGTAGGAAACAACCTATTCCTAGCACTGGGATATTCATTTCACTAGGATATAACTTCCTGGGGTGCCTTCCTCACAGGATACCTTCATTCATTCTTTAAATGCTGTTTTTTTTAACGTTTTTATTTTTTACATGTACATTTATATTATTACACATATATACAATAAACTACCTATAGCAAGACGAACCATAAAATAATCAAGAATTATATAATGTTACATTCTTAGTGTTTTGGCTATTTTTATTTGACAGCCTTGAGGAAAATATCTTTCCTATCTTGGTGCATCTACAGACACAGTCTGTCATAGAATTTTCTCAGGTACCTGAGTGTACATCCTCTGTGCCTCACACAGATGTCTTAGTTTCATTTTCTCTTTTGGTAGTATAATACCCAACGAAAGTAACTTAAGCAAGAAAAGTTTTACTTGGCTCTCAATCCCAGGTCATAGTCCATCACTGGAAGAAAGTCAAGGCAGCAGAAAAGGGAAGCAGCCAGTCACATTATATCCATTACTAAGAGCAGAAAGCAACAAATCAGTGAATGCATGCTAGTGCTGATTTTATGCTTTTCATTCATGCCCATGAATTGGTACCACCCATATTTAGGGTAAATATGCCCACCTTTGGTAACAAACAAAGTAATCATCCAAAGACCTATACACTGGTCACCCTAATCTACACAATCTCTTATTGAGAATTTCTTTTCACTTGATTCTAGATTATATTGAGTGGCAAATAATTAACTATCACATTCATTAAACTCCCAAGAATTCTGAAGTTGTTCCCAACCCTTGCACTTTTTGCTAACCAACTTTCCTACCCTTGATATTTTATGTGTACTTGTGTGCCTCTCAAATGAGTTTACAAACCTGTGAAATACTCAGACAGCATTATGTCATCTAGACAGGCAATGTTAGAAAGCAGGCTCCTGGGCCATCATTCCATGACAAATAGAATGAAGTATTAAGACCCCTCCCCCCTTACTAGGAAATCTAGCTCATGAAGGGCCACTGTGGTGTTCATATCCTATGACCAAGGAACAAAAGAATACCAAGATTAGATATACAAATAAATTCTACACAGATTATAAACATTATATTATAGCAGAATTGAATAATAACATCAGCAGCTTTGGCCTGAAGATATTTTTGAGCCTAATGTCAATTCACACTGCTCTAGACAGGACAATTTGCCCAGGCTGGCTTGGAGATCTTCTTTCTGTCCTAGTGCACTTGAAACCACAGGAGTTAGCTACTAGCCTAAGCACCAGCTGTCATTGCCTCTATTTTCTTACAAATTGGGTTGTGGTATAAATGGCATTAATTGTTATATTAACATTAACTAATGTTGGTTATGAATACAATGGCAGTTGTTCCTTAACCCACTATTTCATAAATAAAGGACACAAAGACCTGTTGTAATTATTATAAGCCTTATAACTCTGGAGCTGGGCAGATATTAACTCTCTAAGCTATCTTGTCTACCTCCCAGCCAAAACTCCATAAAAACTTGGCTCATGTTCCTTTCGGGATGCATTTGCTCCATCTGTCCAGTCCCCAGAGCAAGCTAGTCTAGGCCATGCATGTTTGGTTGCACTAGCCCATGGCAAACTTCTCCTCTCTTTCTCCTTCCTCTCTCCCCTCATGGTCCTTCTTTGACCCCAAAGCCAGGAAACCATAGCTCTGCCTACTTCTCTTCTGCCCATATCAGGCTACTGGTAACTGTATCTGCCCATCAGGAATAATTTTGGAGGCAAGGGTCACACAATGTCATTTTAGATACATGAGAGGTATTCGGGGCAAGCAATTAACATTTGAATACGTAGATGCTCCAGATCAAGATGGAGAATGATTGTAAAGGATAACTCCATTCGGTTATGGTTTATAAATGACAACTAAACTTACGTCTAAGAGGAACTTAAAGCATGTGTCCAGGCCCAAAAAAAAAAAAAAATGATATTATCTGTGTTTTGGAATAACGTAGATCCATGCCTATTTAGTTACGTATAAATAAAGAAGCACTCTGTGTAGTGGATGTAAACACGTTTTAGTTTTAACCCCAAGTGTGGGGTGTGAATCAGACTTGTGTGAGTGTGTGTGATGTTTTTCAGCTGGAAACAAGACTTGTGAGAGAACGGGTGATGTTTGCCCACTAGAAGAGGAACAGCCTATTGTGGGGGCATGGTCTTTGCCAACTTATAAACATGCTGAGAAACATCTGAGAAAAATATATATATATCCAAAATAAGAGGCGGGGGCTTTTTGGTCTTGGCATCATTTTCCAACTGTTTAGCTGTTCATCACTCCCTTTAGAGATTCTCCTAGAGAGAACTATTCCATCAAATGCTCGAAGGTTCTGTCTGCTGATCCGGGTTCTGGTGGCTGCAGCTGCAGTCACCTTTGCTGAATGGCTGGTTTGCTGTTTAACGGGTCTGCTGGAATCCTTCCTTCCCTATTAGGTCTCTTTCCTTTTATGTCATATATATTCCACTTTTATCTTCTATGTTTTGAGACAGGGTTTCTTTCTTTAGCCTTGATGGTCCTGGACTTACTTTCTAGACTTGAACTCACAGAGATCCCCCTGCCTCTGCATCCTGAGTGCTGGGATTACAGGTGCAACCCATGGTGCCCAACTTCTTCTGTGTCTTTAAATTTTCTTTTCTAGCCCCTTGTGGTACCCTTTCTAGTTACATGGCCTAGATTCCCATTCAGAGCCATATATTAATACACATATTAATACACATATGCCTGTATGTGCACTGCACATCTGCACATATATAAAAATTAAAATAGAATATGCCTGAGAGCATTAAATTCTTGCTGTTTCTCCGATCCTGAGTTACTTTATTCAAGATAATGTTCAGATAAATACATTTTTCTACAAATTTCACTATTTAATTTTTACTTGTGGCTAAATAAAATCCCATCACATAAGTGTACAGTACATTCATCTGTTGATAGACAGCTAAGCTGATTTTAATTCCTTGGTATTGTGAGTTAAGCAAAAATACATGGATGTTCAAGTGCCTCTGTGGTAGGATTTAGAGCACTTTGGGTATATGCCCAGAATTATATGGCTGGGTCTTGTGCTAGTATTAGTTTTAGTTCTTTCAGAAACCTCCATATTGATTCTATAATGGATGCACCATGCTTCACTCTCACCAGAAGCATATAAAGTTTGCTGATGTATAAAGATATTGAAATGCCTTCATTAATTGTGCATATGCACTGTGCTCTTGAGATGTACAGACGAATAAAATAAATGTACTATCCTCAACAAGGCATCTTTGGCAGAATAGTTCTCTCAGATTTAACCAATCCCAAGATAACTGAAAATAAATTCCCTAGTGTGGAGTCCATGTGTTTATGAGGGAAATTAAGTTTGGCTGAAAGGAAAGCATGCTGGTTGCATCAGCTTATCGGTTTCATCTTCCTGCACTGCTGTGATTTGCAGACAGGGATTTCAGGGCCACGTTGACATCTGAATGAATCTCTGCTTGCTCCTTTCTGTCTTCAAGCTAGTCTCTCAGGGATTTACAGTCATCACAGAAGGTAAAACGTCTTGTCCTTATGTAATATTTATTCTTTACCTTCTGCAGAGAACTCTCAAGTGTTTCATCCACCCACTATTGCCTGGAAAGTGAAGAAGTATTGTGATTTAAAGCAGGAGTTTTTGTAGTGCATTTCCTAGCCATATTTCTGTTCATATGGAAGAATTAAGAATATTATATTGAGATCTCCATGAGTCCCAGGCCGGGCTGGTCTGCATAGTGAGTTCCAAGTCAGCCAGAGCTACATAGTAAAACCTTCCCAATATACATATATACATACATATGTATATATATGCACATAGAGAGAAAGCAATTTTTTTCAGTTTCTTTTTTTTTAAATTTTTTTATTAATTTATTCTTGTTACATCTCAATGTTTATCCCATCCCTTGTATCCTCCCATTCTCCCCCCCCCCCATTTTCCCATTATTCCCCTCCCCTATGGCTGTTCCTGAGGGGGATTACCTCCCCCTGTATATGCTCATAGGGTATCAAGTCTCTTCTTGGCAATCTGCTGTTCTTCCTCTGAGTGCCACCAGGTCTCCCCCTCCAGGGGACATGGTCAAATGTGAGGCACCAGAGTACGTGAGAAAGACATATCCCACTCTCCACTCAACTGTGGAGAATATTCTGACCATTGGCTAGATCTGGGTAGGGGCTTAAAGTTTACCTCCTGTATTGTCCTTGCCTGGTGCCTTAGTTTGAGCGGGACCCCGGGGCCCAAATCTGCCTATCATAATGTTCTACTTGTAGGTTTCTAATTTATTTTACTTCTAAGTGAGACTACTAGAAATCTTTCTTTCAGTTAAGTGAGAGGATTTTGTGTAATATATAAATACAAGTTTTAACTTAATGCCAAAAAACTATGAAGAATATCATATATTTCAAATTTTAGAAAAATTTAAGATTACATTTCTAATGAGTGTCATGCATATCTAATGTATTGTTATACAATATAAGGAAAGTTCTATGTTTTAAATAAATTCATGTTATCTGTTATTTAAAACCTTATTAATTCACAAGAATTGGAGAAGTCCTCAAATTATCATTTTAACATTTATTCTCAGTAGTTTTACATTTAATATAGTTCAACAGTTTCTCAAATGATAATAAGTTGGCCTATGACTTGCATATTTGACAATAAACTAGTGACAAATATATGTATACTGTAAAGACTGATTATCAAAAGAGGGGAAATGCCCATTATCATTTTTAATAATTGCCTCTTTCCAGGAAGTCCAGTTCCTGTTATAGAAAGACAACAATATCACATAATAACTGAGAATTTATGCCACAGACAGTACATAGTTTGCTATGTATTAGTATTAAATAGGACAGATAGAAGACACATAGCTTATATCTTATAATTTCAAAAAAGTAAATCTAACGTTTTTATTTATCCTGAGTAGTTAGTCTTAAAGGAGAAAAGCAATGTTATATTTTTGTAACAAAAACATTCCTTATGTTTTTCATTTAGTTTTCAAAAAAGCAAGGGAAAAACATAAAGTAAATATTAAAAGGTTGATTTTTAACCAAATTATTACATACGACAATCATACAAATGCACCGTTTATTATGTTATTATGTTTCTAGATCTGTAATTAATTTTACTATTCTTATAACCAACATAGCAACAGTCCTGCATCTCTGTGCTGTTTGTGGTTATATATAAAAATGAAAATTTTTACAATACCATGCAGAGTAAATTTGTTCATTGAATTCTGTCAGTAAATTCTGTAAGTTTCAAAGGGTATCAGAATTGACTTTAAATGTTAGATATTTCAGTTCTAAAATCGTACAGTTTCAAAAATTGGAAAGTAATATATGTGCTTCCCAAGAATAAATTTCATGATAGCATTCAGGTTACAGATGAAATTAATAATTCTGATGGCGGCAATATGTCTTCCAAAGTTGGATCACACATAGAGAAATTTTGAGTGTGAGCAAAGGCTTATTACAAAAACATTAATAAGGGAGTTTAAAACATAAACCATAAATATAATTTCCTTATAATATAGTAAGTGTGCATGGTCTCTATTTCAGTAGTAATGAGCAAGTCCTGGTTTTGGTCTGCATGTTTTGAATATATGTATTTGATGAGGTATCTATGTGCCTTTACGATAGAAGATAATACTGATTATCAAAATGTTATATGAAAGATAGAAAAGGCCAACATAGTAACCATTACAAGGGAAGGAAATCATTGCATAATTTTGTTGGAGATGGTAATATCAATATATAAAAATTTCAATTTCAGCCCATTAAATGAATTTTTGATCTCTTTTTCATCAATACATTTTATTAAAAGAGAAAATCAGCATGAAAAACTACACTATAATTACAGAGTTTGTGCTCTTGGGAATATCAGACAACAGAGAGCTTCAGGTAGTAATTTTCATCTTCTTATTAATAACTTACATATTAAGTGTCTGTGGAAACCTAAGCATCATCATCCTCACCTTGCTAAGCACTCAGTTAAAGACTCCTATGTATTTCTTCCTCTGGAATTTCTCCTTCTTAGAAATTATGTTCACCAGTGTTTCCATCCCCAGATTTTTGGGGTCAATAATTACTCAAGTCAAGACCATTTCCTATAACAACTGCTTGGCTCAGCTATTTTTCTTCATCTTCATGGGTGTGACGGAATTTTTTCTTCTAACCGCTATGTCTTATGATCGCTATGTTGCCATCTGCAAGCCACTGCACTACACCATCATCATGAACCAGAGAGTTTGCACCCTTCTCGTCCTCACCTCGTGGCTGGCAGGATTTCTGACCATCTTCCCACCACTTATGCTGGTCCTCAAGTTAGATTTCTGTGCTTCGAATGTCATTGATCACTTCTGCTGTGACTACTTCCCCCTCTTACAACTGTCTTGCTCAGACACCTGGCTCCTAGAAGTTACTGGTTTCTATGTTGCTCTGGTTACTCTCCTGTTCACTTTGGCTTTGGTGATTTTATCTTACATGTTCATCATCAGGACTATACTAAGAATCCCATCTGCCAGCCAGAGGAAAAAGGCCTTCTCCACCTGCTCCTCTCACATGATTGTCATCTCCATGTCCTATGGAAGCTGCATTTTTATCTATGTGAAGCCATCAGCAAAAGAAAGGGCATCACTAACCAAAACAGTAGCTATTCTCAGCACCTCAGTCGCCCCCATGTTGAACCCTTTTATTTATACCTTGAGGAACCAGCAAGTAAAGAAAGCTTTCAAAGACTTGGTTCAGAAAGTAGTTTTTGACAGAAACAAATGAAAAACAAAATGTGTTGTCATTGCAAATAGTCAATAAAACTTAATGAAAATTTTTCAATCGTTTATTACTCTCCACTGATCCCATAGAGTCCTTGTGAATATTGTGTACTCTCTCACTAACTCACTCTTTTTTATTTAGGTAATTTGTTCAGATTATATCTCAATTGTTATCCCTTCACTTGTATCTTCCTGTTCCCTCCTCTCCTCCCTGTTTCACCTTATTGCTGTCCCCTAGGTCTGTAACAGAAGTGGGGTCACTCTTGTGTTTGCTTTCTGTAGGTCAGCCTTGCCTGTGTCATTATTTCTTACACCTCATTTTCCAGCAAAGCTTAGATCACAGGCCTGACCACACCTTACACACACACACACACACACACACACACACACACACACACACACACACACACATGCCACTACCAGTTAGTGAAAAAAGAGACCATGAATTGAATTGGAAAATGTATATAGAAGGTTTTGGAGACAGGAAAGGAAAGAGAAGTGTGATTATATTATAATCTCATTTTTTAAAATAAAATTTAAAAGTATGAATGAAATTCTGAATATAAAGCTAGTTTCTATAGGATATAAATTACTTTGATGGCTATTCTTAATAATAAAATATTTTATATTTTGATTTTATATTCTTATTACCGCTATAATAAGTGTAAATTTTCACTTCTATGTTACTAATGCAACAGTAATTACATGGAATATATTAAATATCTACAACAAACATCTTTCAAGCTCTGTGCATTATCTGGCTAATTCTTCACTTACTGGATGTACAAGTATTGTCTACTTACAAATAATTTGAATTTCATGATATTTTATTTCCTATATTTGCTGAAATCTTGTGTGAGATCTGCTTTTATATATCTTCCATGCTTACATGCATGTGTATGTATTATTTCTATTGTTGTCCAGCCATGGTCCACACATGAAGTTTAGAGAAAGATTTTCAGGAATCAGTTTTTGCCTCCCACAACTGAGGCAAAGTCTCTCTTGTTCTGTGCATTCTATCTTTGCCTCCAATCGGCAGTAGGCACGTTATGTATCACCAGATGCAGCTTTTGACGTGCATACCGGGTTACCTTGTGTGAGGGCATTACCAGTGCTGCATCGATAATGCTTCTACCTACTGGGTCAGCTCCCTGACCGATTAATCTCTCTTTTATTTTTTATTAATTTTGTAGTTTCATAATCTTATGCATGTATATAGTACAATCTGACCACGCTCTATACTTCTTTCTTTTGTGTCCGTCCTATCTATCAACCCTCATCACCACTTCCAATCCATTTTCAAGAGTTATGGTGCTCAGCTTTGATTTGTGACCAAATAGTTTAACCGGAATCACATGTGTGACCAGTAGATTAGGACTATCACTAATAAGAGTAATAATTGAAGACAACCACTTCCCCGTTCCCTGACTTTACCAATAAGAAACAGTCATTACTGAGTGATGGGGCCTCCTGAACCCCTTCTCCATCCGTGTCTGACGATTGAGGAGCTCAGTCTTCTGCATACACACCTACAGTTTTATGACGACGATGCCGTTGGTTTTTCCCAGAAGGTAACACTGTAAGCCTTTCTCCTGACCTTCCATCTTACAGTCTTTAGACGTCTTCCGTGTGCGTCCTGAGGATTAGTGGGAATGGCGCTACTGTCTTTGTAAAGCACTCACCTCACCCATGTGTGTCCTGAGCATTAGTGGGAATGGCGCTACTGTCTTTGTAAAGCACTCACCTCACCCATCCCTCATTCTCACTACTTTATGGGACCGTTATTCTCTATACCACCATGAATCACTGAAAATTTCTGATTAAAGCTTGCTGGTATCCTTTGTCTATGGGAATTAATGCATATAAATTTTTTTAAACTACCTCAACACTGTGTTGATTTAGTTAAGCAACCGCGTTCAATTCCCCACTAGTGTCTAGGATTTCCCTGCCGTAGTATTTTCACAAAGTTTGCAGCATGGGTTCCCGCCTATAGACTGAGCCTCAAATCTAAGACACAAACAATTATCCCTAACAGTAGTGAAGTGTCCATGCCTTGCCTAGAAAATTGGTCTTATAGGTCACCAGATGCAAACCTGGGGAATACTATGAATACCTTTCCTTTCTCTGACCTGTACAGCATCATGCAGGACACTGAAAGCTAGTTGATATGGTATATTCTAATTCTAGTGTGTAACCACAAGAAGTGGCAAAAGTATGTTTCTTTGGTGGGGAGTCTCTGGGCCTCTCATTACCGAAACTTCATAAATAAATAACACACTTCTGGCATTGATGTTCTCATGTAGCTTTTGGGATCATTTCTTCACAGCAATATGAAATATTACTCCCAAAATGTTTCTTTTATATAATTTATACTTTTGAAATGGTTATACAGTAACATGTTTCTGTATGTCTCTTCTGTTTTGTTAACTCCACTGATGCCTCTTACCTTCCCCCACTGCTTCACCCCCTTTTCGATTAAACTTTACTCTCAAATTCCTATTATTCTCAAATATCAACATTTAGGCACCCACCATTTCTATTAATCCGGAAATATGTTTTAAATATACTAAACTAAAAAATTAAAATGGTAAAGCATGCTACAGTGTTGAAGTGCATGTGGGACGATGCCATAGTGCTCAAGAGCACTGGTTGCTTTTGCAGAGGTCCTGAGTTCTGTCTCCAGCACCCGCATGATGGTTCACAGCCATCTGTAACTCCAGTTCTAGAGAGAGACTACACCTTTTTCTGATTTCAATGGACACGTGGTACACACATACACATGCAGGCAGAGCATTCAGAGACATAACATAAAATAAATCTTTAAAAAGGTTAAAAAAACAAATAAAATATCAAATAATACTAACTATTCTATAAAGCTCTTAAAATGTCACTTTGGAATATATATGTCCTATCTTGTGTCATATTTAATTTTCATAACTACATGGGGGAAAATGCCATTACTATCTCCTCTTTATAAGTAACCAATGCTCAGTAAAGATAAGAAACTTGATTATAGTCACTGACCAATGGTAGCTAATATGATAACATGATTTTTAAAAGCCAGCAAACAAGCAAGGTGGCTTGGAGGTAGGTGGGTGAGGCAGTAGAGAGGATCTGAGAAAAGTCAAGGAAATGGAAATCATGATTAGATTATATTGTATAGAAATTATTTTGAAATTAAAAAGTGAAAAATAAAACCAAGCAAATTAGCATGAGAAATAGTCTTCCCCAGGGAAAAGAACACCAATTACTCATCCAATACCAAATGATCATCTCTGAAAACGGACATACAAGTAACACTGTACAGATTTGAAAGGTTGTATTTATGTATTTAGGAATGTGTAAATGTATATCCCTATACATACATACATATAACAAATGAATGAATAAAGAAGCCATGAATTTTAAAAAGACCCAACAAGGGCATATGGTTTGGTCTGGAGGAAGGAAAGGGAGGCAGCAAATCATGTAATCATATCAATCTGAAAAACTGAAAGGAGTAATTTGGAAGTACATAAAAAGCAAACAAAATAAACAACCCCAAACCCCTATTCATGCTCTTTTTAAGCATTTTGGACAGCATTTGCTAAATTCTTACACAATATTATTGGACCTTAAAAAACAATTCAACATTGGCATAACCAACATACTTATGGCCTCCTTGAGTTAGGTGGTCCTAGTATGTTTGGCATAGAAATTATCACATTAATTCATTGTTGTTGAGCAATGAGTGAACACAGAAGAGGAGCATAAAGTATAGGGAATATTAACATAGTCAAAATTCATAAAGGTAGTCATATTTTAAACCACATGTAAAATCAGCATGATTTTCTTCCTCATGTGTAACCTTACTCTGCCTCACTGGACACTGTGCCCCAAGCTGCTTCTTGCAGTTTTGATACTAATGCACTATGCTTGATATTCCCTTGTGTTTTGTGTACATTCCTCTGCTGGCAATTTTGATTCACTGAATTGGTCCCTTGAGCCAATTGTGTAGTGAATGAATAAAACTAAGTAATCCATGCAACATGAAATATATTAACAAACCATGATTATTTTAAAACATCGCCTGAAACTGTTTCTATTTCCACCTTCACTCTTTCTTATCACTTGGTAATCAAAGGAATAAACCCACTTTGGACAAAGGAGAGGACAGATGAAAACATTTACAATGAATCCCAAACTAGTTACCTAAGGGACAGAAGTTTTAAAGAAACAGCAATGGATGATAAATCCCCTCTTCTAGCAGTTCTGAGAAGCTGTATGACAAATCACAGGTAAGTTGAACATAAAAAGGGCAGTGTTAAGTCTCTCAACGCTAAACAGCAAACAAGAGCTCAACTTTATCAAAGATTTACTTTAACTATATTTTAAAATGTGGCATTACTGTTTATGTCAATTTATATATTTTCTGCTGATTAAAAGAAAAAACTCATTATCTCCACAAGCTATTTAGTGTTATTTTGAAGAAATGTTCCTCAATTGTAGATAATGTATTGACATTTGACATTTGTATAAATTGATGAAAATTACCAAATCTGAAACCCCAATGCTTCATTTGAGCGTAAGGATAAAAGCTTTACAAATCCATTAGAATAACTAAAAGAGATAAAATATACAAGCTTTTGATCACTGAAATAAATAATGTGTTTAATAAATCACTACTACTATGAATATAATATCGAAATTGAGAATTTGTTTATTTTAAATGAAATAAATATAAAGGAATCTACAGTTTATTGGTATGTACCTTATACAAATATTCATGAAGTATTAGTTATTCCTTTTCTAACATTTTTTGTGAAAATTATCCTCTTATTTAACTTTTTGCTTCTCTCCTAGCACTAGGATTGGGGTTCTTTTTTTCACTTTCAGAAACACTCCTGGATGTGGATGTTAGAGATTCATGACTTCATAGTCTCTCTTACCCGTATGTATGTATGTATGTACATGTATGTGTGTATGTATGTATGTACATGTATGTATGTATGTATGTACATGTATGTATGTATGTATGTACATGTATGTATGTATGTACATGTATGTATGTATGTACATGTATGTATGTACATGTGTATGTATGTATGTATGTATGTACATGTATGTATGTACATGTGTGTGTATGTATGTATGTATGTGCATGTATGTATGTATGTACATGCATGTATGTATCTATGTATGTATGTACATGTATGTATGTATGTACATGTATGTATGTATGTACATGTATGTATGTATGTATGTATCTATGTATGTATGTATCTATGTATGTATGTACATGTATGTATGTATGTATGTATCTATGTATGTATGTATCTATGTACATATATTTGACTATTAAGGTTGAAAATTGATCTGATCTACTATTATTGAAACTAATTAATACTCTTGATTAGTACTCTATTCATATTTCCCTGGAAAGAATCACACAAATAGCCCGTGAAAACAGTAAAAAAAAAAAAAAAGCATTTAGTAAAAATAAGTCAGTGAGCCCTGAGAAGTCTGCTAAGCGAAAATGAACAAAAAGCTCTCAAAAGAATCCTTGTGGCATGATCTAGGCGCGCCAGTGTGAGTATACTGATACAAAAATATTTTATTGCTTATTGTTTATTTACTTGGGTGTTTAACTCTTTTCTTAATCATGTATTTTGATTACATGCTTATCCCACGTGCCCTCCACTTCCTACCTGTTCAACCTCATGGACACACAGTGTGTCCTTACTATCTGACATTTGAAGCTGTGTAATTTTTCTAATAGCTTCGATCTAATGAGCTTTGACTGAAGAAAATATGGATAACTGTAGAAAAAGTTGAGGAAAAAACCTGATCTTTCAAAGTATCATGGGGGAAATTGATCTGCATCGAAATTATGCAATATTACTAACAATTTCAAACATACATACCAAAAATAAAATGCAGTTAATCAAACTCACTAACGCATCTGTCAAAAAAGTAGCTGCTAACCTTTCAGTCGAATAAATTCCACAACATAATTTCTCCCCATGAATATTATATAAATTGCCCATACTTTATTTAGTTAATTTCAAGAGACATTGTTGTTATTTATTTTATTGTAGAGACATGGATAGGGCAAGATTTGAGGATATTTCCATAATGAAAACCCAGAAGATTAATCATAATACTAGACAAATATCATCGTTGCTAATTTTTATTTTGAATTGTTCAAGAAATTCACTCCACATTAATTAGAAGGTAAGTAAGAAGTAATTTTGATGATATGGGTGGAAGAAAATGAGACGTTAATAACTCAACCCACGGGCTGGATAGATGGCTCTGTATTTAAGAGCACTGGGTGCTCTTCAATTCCCAGCTGCTACATGGCACCTCACAACCTTCTATAATGAGATCTGATGCCCTCTCTGGCATGCAGGTATACATGCAGAGAGAGCATTCATATATGTAAAAATAATAAATAAATAAAGGAAATAAATAACTGAAACCATTTAACATTCTGAACCTAAAGAGATGAGGTAAATACTTGCACACAATCTTTGTTCTCAAGTACATGAAAAGTAAAAACGTCTTCCTGATATCATAAATTGGATCTATACCTTGGAACAAGGCCACTGGGCTATATGATGAGTCCATAGTTCTTATTTGGGGAGCCTCCATTCTGACATTATCCTAGTTGCAGTAAGACAGCATCACTACCGAAATGTCTTAGAGTATTTTTCTCTCCATATCCCCACCACTGCTCACTGAGATGAGAGACTATTGCATTATAGTTTTAATATTAAACTTGTTTTCAAGCTGCCTTGAATGTGGAGTTGTTCTCTGTACAAAGAAAGGTAAGTAAAGAATTGTTAGGTAAGTAGAGAATAGCTCTACATTTCTCTTAGGGTTGGAAACAGCATACTACTCCAACAACATGACAGCTGCTGGTTTTGGTTTTCAACAATCCTCAGCTCTACTTGATTCTTTCTGGTTTTGCATTTCAATTTGGTAGAAGGAAAAAAAAATAACTATGTAATGAGAAACCACACAGAAACCACAGAGTTTGTTCTTCTGGGACTGTCAGACGACCCTAAGCTCCAGGTTGTGATCTTCGTCTTTCTCTTCGTCACCTACACTCTCAGCATCACAGGCAACCTGACCATCATCACTCTCACCTTGATGGATTCTCACCTCCAGACCCCCATGTATTTCTTCCTCAGGAATTTCTCTGTCTTAGAAGTATCCTTCACAACTGTCTGTATACCCAAGTTCTTGGGCACCATAATCTCAGGGGATAAAACCATTTCCTTCAACAACTGCATAGCTCAGTTATTTTTTCTTATTCTATTTGGAGTCACTGAATTTTACCTCCTAGCTGCCATGTCCTATGATCGTTACATTGCCATCTGCAAGCCCCTGCATTACCTGACCATCATGAGCCAGAGGGTCTGCACAATGCTTGTCTTTGCTTGCTGGCTGGTTTCTTTCCTAATCATCTTCCCTGCACTCATGTTGCTCCTACGGCTTGATTATTGTGGGTCCAAAATCATCGATCACTTTACCTGTGATTACTTTCCCTTGCTTCAGCTTTCCTGTTCAGATACAAAGTTCCTGGAGAGCATGGGGTTTTTCTGTGCTGTCTTTACTCTGATGTTCACTTTGGCGTTAATATTTCTGTCCTACACGTGTATCATCAGAACAGTTGTGAAGATTCCTTCTGCTAGCCAGAGGACAAAGGCCTTTTCCACGTGTTCTTCCCACATGATTGTCATCTCCATCTCTTATGGCAGCTGCATTTTTATGTACATTAAACCCTCAGCAGCAGATAGAGCATCTTTGACCAAGGGAGTTGCTGTGCTAAATACCTCAGTAGCCCCCATGCTAAACCCCTTCATTTATAGCCTGAGGAATCAGCAAGTCAAGCAAGCCTTTGTGAACATGGCAAGGAAGATGGTAGCTTTCACAAAGTTCATGAAATGATGTGGCCTGTGAATGATGGACACATTGAAGGCCAATTCAAATAATAAAATAGAAGTTTTCAATGGCCCACATTATATCAATATTTTCACTCATCTTTCTAAGAGTTTATTAAACTATTCATGTAATTCTCACTCATCCAATTAAAATTTTAACATTATTTTTCTAATATAGGATGATGTAATTTTTAATCATTATTAATTTTCAAAGGTCTTAAGGCAGCATCAGTTATATTCAGATAAGTATGATCCCAGAGTGAGATATTTATAAACATATGTTACTACACATTAAAAATTCCACTTTGTGGTTTCTAAAACTTTATATTTTGATATTTCAAAGTAATTAAATCATTCCTCCTTCATTTTCTTCCTTTCAAACTCAACTCCTTCTTGCTGTCTCTCAAATTCATGGTTTCTTTTTCATAATATACATACATATTCCTAAACACATAAGAACAACATGTTTACTGTATAATGTCACTTGTATTTAAGTTCTCACAGATTACAATTGTATATGGGTCACTAATTGGTATGTGCTAAAACATTTTATAGAAATTCCATATTCACCTTGCCTTTGAAAAAATATTTACATACCATATCAATGAATTAAATGTAAACTTTTTATTAACCAAGACATGTTACCTAATGCTCACTCATAAGTCATGCTCACATAATTTTCTTATTGATGAGACAAAAGACACCAGCATGCATTTAAAATTTAGGTATAAGTATTAACATTTACACTTAAATTTTCTAAGCACTCAACATACAAGTAAATTAGCATCTTTTTCCCTAAATATAACTGGTATATGTGACTATATGAATAAATAGATAAAATTGTAGACAATAGTGAAGAAATAGCCATTTCTTCCAGGAGTCAAATTTTCTTTCACATATCCTAGCAAGAGAAAGCAATATTCTGAATATTAGCAGACAAACATTTAAAGTTTATACTTACATGTGTTTCTATACCTTGGTCAAACTGTTTTAGAATTTTACAAAATATTAAACATTCACATATATTATACATACGTATGCTCATAAACACATATATGGGTATATAGACGCAATATACACTTCATCTCATATCTCAAAAAGTTTGAATTTTGGTATGTATTTAACTTATAACATTCATAAGCAATACCATTTAAAGCCATGATTTGTATGAATAAATGTACAAATGCCAATGTGGTTAAGAGCACAGTGTTCCAGAACACCTGAGTTCAGTTCCTGCCACCTATGTCTGCCAGCTCACAATCAGCTGCAACCCTGGTTCCAAAGCTATCCAACCACTCCTTCCTCTATGGTCCTCTGAACTCATGTACATATACCCACACAGAAACCCACACAACACACATAATTAGAAATAATAAAAATATATGTGCAAAACTTCCACATATATGAAGTGATTGTTACACTTCTGACCTAACTAAAAGCTTCATGTGTCAAAGGGTTGGTTTCTAAATGGAATGCTATCAAGGTCTGACTGAACTTGAAGAAGTGTCCTGGAAATGGATTGATCTAGTGAAAGTTTCAAGATCATGTGAGTAATTCTCCAAGGTCTACTATGTTACCAAGGGTCATGGAGTCCCTTTTGCAGGTACTCTATCTTCTATACAGAGAATTTTTGAAAGAACTCAGAAATATAAGGATTTTATAAAGAATAGCAGAACAGGCTGTAAATATGTCAGCTGTTAGATGGATTAAAGGAAAAGAGAAAGCCATGCCTTCTAGAAATGAAGGAACAGACAAGCTCTGCAATGAAAATCTCCAGGTTATTGTACTGGGGGTGATAGGTCTTCAGAAAGAGTGAAGATGCCCAGAGTAAAGATTAGAGAAAGAAGGAATTGAGCAGGTCCAGGAAAAAAATGATAAATACATGAAAAGAAAAATTTATACTTTCCAAGTTAGAACTCAGAAAAGTGAGCAAACTAAGCCTTGAGAATCTGTGATCAAGTGCTTCAGGAGGAGATTCTTAGGTATGTAAACAATCTTATTAAGAGGACACCTGCTACTTTTTTTGGTGTGGGAGAAAAAAACATTGATCTAACCAGGCAAGACAATGGATGGCAGGGGGTTATACTCTACACAGCATTTGCCTCAAAGTCTACATTGGCACGTTGGCTGGGTGGCTCTTATCTTCCCTCCTATACTCAAAACCATCACCTCTCTTGTTCCCACTGCATCTGACCTCCATGAGGAGGGCCTGTCGAGATTAACGCATCCTTGTCCACACCCCGAGCTTGCTTTGCTCCTATCAGCATGAGGGCTAGCAGAAGAAGCCTTTGGAACTCAACATCTTCCATTCTTCTTCTACGTGACACGTGTCTGCTTATTTTCCAACATACATGTGAAGGCCAGAGTTCTTGCAGACACGTTTTCCAGATAGTCTAGTCCTGGCCAACTGCCAAAATCATACACAAGGCAGGCAAGTTCATTCAAATTTCCCTTTCAAGTCTGTGTAATAGATGTAACTTTCTATCAACTCTTTATCTACTTTTATGCATTCTCAATCTCACTGTTTAATACACTCTATGAAAATTCTTTTTTTTTATAAAAACATTATCCTATGCTAGGCATGACCGCTCATACCTTTAATCCTAACATTGAAGAGGAAGTGATAAGGAAATCCATCTTTATCACCTTCTTACAAGTTTGAAATTGTTCTAGGTTAGATTACATTGGCAACTCTGAGTTACAGAATTAGACTTTACATCAGAGCAAGGGGGGAGATTTTTACAATTATAAATACAAATTTACTTCTGGATAAATCTTCTACATAGGTTTTCTATTAGTAAGGAATAACAGACACTCAATTTTAGGTTATTTCATTGTTGGTGTGCAGCAAACATTTGCACACTTGAGATTACATATTGGCTGTACAAGTTTGCAATACCATCAGCAATGGATGAGTGTTCTCTTTATAAAAAATGTCTTTATTTGTTATTTGAGACTATAATACACTGTGTTTTGACCATATGTTCTTTAGTGAGTTTCTAAGTTTTATTGCTGCCTTAAGGAAATCTTTGACTTCCTTTGTAACATACTTTTCTGTCCTTATGTCTTTTAACTGGGGTCTTGCTAAGCCAGTTAGTAGTTCTGGAAGATATGGGTTTTAAATTCCTATGCAACAGTGTAAAACTAATGGGATTCTCAGTGAAAATCTGGCATTCGTAGAGGCTCCTGACCCATTCTATAAATTCCACTAGCTTAGCAAACTTTCTTCAGCATTGTATATATTAATTTGTATGTTTAATGCAGCCTATAATAGCCATAGTACATGATGAATAATAAAGATTTTATAGAAAATAGTAAAAATGTGAAAATATGAAGAATATATTCTCTTCCTCAATAGTTATAAAGGCACAGTCAGAATTCTTACAATTAAAATTTTTGAAAAAATACTGTTAAAAAGGATTTTTCATATTTATCAAACTACTATTGAATTCTCTAAATACATTGTTGGGCATAATGGTATATACCTGTAACTGCAGTTGCACAGCAAGCTCAAAGTAACCCTGAGCTAAATGAAATCTTGTCTTAGAAACAGTCAGGTATGGTGGCACATGCCTTTAACTCAATATGATGGATACTCAGAAAGCTGAGACTCAATCTACCTAAAATACAATCATATCACTCTTGGGCATATACCTAAAGGTTGCTTCAATCCCCCACAATGACACTGGTTCAGCCATTTTCACTGCTGATCTACTTATAATAGCCAGAAACTGGAAACAATCTAGATTTCCTTCAACTGAAGAATGGATTAAAAAGTGATACATTTACACAATGGAATAATTATTCAGCTGTTATAAAAAAAAAAGTCATAGCAGGCTACCAAGAAGAGACTTGATACCCTATGAGCATATACAAGGGGAGGAGGTCCTCCTCAGTCACAGGCATAGGGGAGGGAAGTAAGGGAAAAATGAGAGGGAGGGAGGAATGGGAGGATACAAGGGATAGGATAACAATTTAGATGTAATATGAATAAATTAATAAAATATATTTTAAAAAATAACATCATAAACTTTGCTGGCAAATAGATGGAACTTGAAAACAAATCATCCAGAGTGAGGGAACCCAGATCTAGAAAGATAAGTAATGACTTATATGCAGATATTAGCCATTAAATAAATGATAGCCAAGCTACAATCTGTAGACCTTGAACAACTAGGTACATAGGAAGGGATTTGGGGAGGGCACACATGGACTCTCGGAGAAGGAAATTCAGAATATATTTTATGGATTGACTGTGGCAAAGTGAACAGGAACAGGATGCTCAGGTAGGAAGGAGAAGGAGACATTGAACTGAAAGAAGAAACATAGGGAGAGACAGCATAGGGAAGAGCATTTGAAGTGCAGTATGGAAACAGTGCAGCGGAAACTTCCTAAAATATATGAAAGGGAACCGAATGAAGTCTCCAAATAATGAGAGAGATAGAACTCCAACTGCCATCTCTTCTCACCAACCAAAGCTTCAAGTACCAGGACTGGGTTACAGCCAGCTGATCTGATGGCCGAAGGAGTCCAGGAGAAAGCCCCAAACAACCCAGAATGTTGTCAAAACAATAGACTGCCCTTCACAAACAGAGAGATTTCTAAAGTGTAAGATCCAGATGGGATGGAAGACGCCAGGAGACAAGTCTCTTTAAATCAACTGAGCAAGGCTCATATGAACTCACAGAGACTGAAGCAGCAAGCACAAGGCCTACAGAGGTCTGCACCAGATCCTTTGTGTATATATTATAGTTTTCACATATAATATATAGCTTATATATTATAATTCCTGAATGTGTATATAAGTGGGTTTCTGGTTATTGTGACTTCTCTTGTGGTTCTTTTCCTTCTGTTAATTGGCTTGTTCAACTCCAGTGGTTTTATTTTATCTTATTATATTTTATTATGTTAGAAATACAAGAATGTTTATTAAAAAGAAAGACAGAAAAAATGTACCAAAGGAAACACTGCAGAAAGCCACAACATAAACTGCAAAAGTTGAAAGAATAGGAAAAGAAGCTAAAAATGAAACTGAAAACATCTTAAAAATTAATTCAAACCTAGTCTATCATAGATAATTATGTCCAAATGTCCAGAATTAATAGTTAGAGCACAAATTTTCCATTGCTAGACTTAAGGAAAGCTCCAGAATGACCTGTGGTGGAATGTCATGAGTGGATGTAACAACTGTCAATAAAGCACTGTTTAATCCAATCAGCTGGGCAGAAGGACAGGAAGTGGAAGGCAGGACTTCCTGGAGAGGGGGTGGAGCCAAGGTGGATACTAGTGGATAGTTGATGGAGAAGGTAGGAGAGAAATGGCCCAAGAAGGATCAGATTGGCCAGTGCTTGTGAGATATGTAGGTTATGATGATTAGAGTAGTTTATTTTAGTAGTTTAGTAGCAGTTTAGATTCTTCCCAGAGCAGTGCTTGCATCTTTGAATTACATTTCAGTCTCTTTGTGTCAGTTATTGGCTTTCTAGGCTGAACAGTTTCATTTTATTGTAACAAATAGCAGTTGTTTCCTTGTACCACTTAAATGGTGTCCTCTGTAATCCAAAGGAGGCAGAGCCTATCAGTCAGCATTCTTCAGGGGTTAAAACAATGAGATGCATGGACAGATTCATTTTCATCAAAAGAACTTGGCCTATGCAAGCTACAGATCTAAGGAAATCAGTAGTGTGCCTCTAATCCGTGTCCACACCCAAAGATCTGACCATGGGAACCGAGTGGTCAAAGGACTAGTAAGAATTCAAAGGTGTGAGAATTGTTCAAGGGCTGCGTTAGGTAGACATTTCAGTGTAAGTACTAGAGAGTGTTTGCTGGTGCCGTTGTTTTTGTTTGTTTGTTTTTCTATTTTAGTACACACCAGACAGGGCCAGGCTTACTCGTTACTTAAATATATATATTTTTTCTTATCAGGCATGTAAATTAGTACTTTCACTATGGAAACCAGCATAGAAGCTCTTCAAAATAAGGACAAATAAAATTAGCATATTTAGCAGATGCATCACTTCTGAGAATACACTGAAGGGAATAAATACCTATGCATTAGAGATGTGTGATAAAGGAACAAGTGTTCCAAGCTCTCTCATTCTCTTCACACTGTCCAGTGGTATATCTTTATGTTAATTACTACCTACTGAAAGAAGAAGCTTCTCTAATGAAAGTTGAGCAATTAACTTATCTGTGGGTATAATAATGTGTCATTAGGGGTCATTTGTTCTAAGTTCAGCTAGCAGAATAATTGTAGTGGGTTTTTCCTTGGGGGCCATGACCTATTTAGTTTCAAGGTGGCCTCATGAGCAATGCTAGGTGTTCATGCCATCTCATAGGGTAGGCCTTAATTTCCACTAAGGTGGTTTGTTACTTCCATAATATTTATGCCACTATTGCACCAGTATATGTTGCAGAGGGGTTGCTATTGTGTCACAAGGTTTGTATCTGGGAGGTATTGATGGTTACTTTTCTCCTCCAGCAGTATTTATAATACTTCTCAGTGCTATGAAATTTAGTCGATGGGGTGAAGTTTCTAATTGAACACTAGCTCAATTTCTCCATGCTTAATGAAGTAAGTGATGTCTTCAACAATAGGGCCTTACTGTCAGATGGTGGGGGGTAACCACTGGCCTTGGAAATATCCTTAAAATATCTGAAGTGCAATATCAGGACTGCAAAAATAAAAAAATTTTTTTTTGTTTTTGTTGGTTGTTGGTTTTTGTTCATATTTTCTAGTTTTACTTGTACATTAAGCCTTGATTATTTCCTTTAAGAAATATACAGTCACAGGGGAGGGGAATAATGGGAAAATGGGAGGGAGGGAAGAATGGGAGGATACAAGGGATGGGATAAACATTGAGATGTAACAGGAATAAATTAATAAAAAAAATTTTTAATAAAAAAATTAAAAATAAATAAATAAATAAAAATTAAAAAAGAAAGTAATATACAGAACTCTGAAGTATGTAAAATAAGTGATGTTGACCACTTTTTAAGAAGAACACAACTAACATAAATAAAAGGTCACTATCTAATATTTTTAAAAGGTTTTCAGTGTTAGTTATCCTCCCATTATGTGTGTGTGAATGTTTATTTCAGCACTATCTAGGTCATGGAGTGAGCCTAAGTGACAATCAGCAAATGGGAAAATGTACTGTATGCATGTATGTATGTATGCATGCATATATATTATGCCATAAATTCATTAAAAAAGAGCAAAATCAGATCATTTTCATAAAATAGATGTACTGGAGTTGAGCATGCAAAATAAATTGAACAAAAATCTGAAGGCAAGTGAATAGGATTTCTCTTATATGAAAAAGAAATGAAGAGGAAACGTAGAGAAGATGGATGTGACATAGTTCTAAATTATATCTATAAGCTACAAATGACTGAATATTTAAATAAAACCCACTCAGATGTGAAGAATAAAAGAAACAGGAGCACTTTTACAATAATGTGAATAATTGACTGAACCCAGATAGGGAATTTATTTAGTTTTGTTTAAACTACTGTTTACTTTCGATTCAGCAATTCCATCATAAGTAATTCATCCCAGTGGCAAGAACATAATTTTACACACAGAAATTTTGAGTTTTGAAACCATATCATAAAATATCCATACACATTTTTAGATGTTATCACTGTTCTAATTATTGTAATTGGAAACTGATGATTGACCTCTAAGAGAGAATGATAAAATATATTAAGGTTCAGCCTTACAAAGAACTACGAAACTGTAGTCATGTTTAAAAATGCCTCTATGTGTTGACATGGCCTTGTAACTGACAAGTAAATGCTCTGAAGCATACAAGTCAAGATGAATCAGAGTATTTGTAGAGTAACCCACTTATCTTAGAGTTAGTTGGTATACAATATGTTTGTAAGTGCATGTTTATTTTTATAAACAGCACTTCTGCACCACACAATTTGTCAGTCCCTTAGGAAATGATGCCATCATGTCTAGTTACCCTGAGAATTGTTTGTTCTTATTAAATGCCTTCCGATATGAAAGAAGGGTACAAAGTCTTCACTATTTCAGAAATGGTGAGTTTCCATAATATGGTGTATGTTACATTTAAAAATATTATGAATACTTTTGATTAATGAGCTGTAGTTCTGTAGAAATATTAATCTCATGAACCTTCCTAACATTCATTGAGTTAGTCAAAAATAGTATCTCTAAGACAAAATGTAAATAAGCAAATCTGTCATATATTTTAGGATAGAATGAAAAAGAAGGACTGGCCCATCCACACTCTTTATTCACCAGGATAATAACTGACATATGAAAGCACAAAGTTGGCAGAGTTTGCATGTTCAACTGAAGAAAGTTGTTAAACTAATAAGGGGTTAGTATATTAATATCTTTTTATATTGACTTACAAAGAGATAATTGTAAAGTATTATAAAAATGTTTTAATATTAGAAAATCTTTTACTTTATGTTATATTCATAAGATCTAACAAAACTAAATGCAATTGTGCTTCTTGCCTTGAGGGTCAAAAAACTCATAATGAGATTTGTGTAATTTTCCCATATACTATGTACATGTTATAAAGATGTATGGTGCGTGTAATTATTAAGGCAGAACAAATCAATAATTTCATATGAGGAAATTCTAAGTACAATATAATTAAACATTATATCAATGTTATCAATGGGAAGTTTTTATAAATTATAATATTTTCTGATATATTGTTTTATAACATCTGATGTTTTAAAGACCTTTGATGACCATAGTATTATTCTTTACATTGGTTTTTGGATCTGTGAGAGATGAATACATATGACAGTAGTGAGTATTGTTCGAAGCACAGATTATGTGACATGTTAGATATTCTATACCTCAGGTTGCTTCTCTGCCTAGAAAATCCTATCTCAAATCTTCAGTTCCTTTATGGACCATTTAAATACCCAAATGCTCATGTATCTCCTGCATAGTTCTGTAAATAACAAAGTGAAGAAGATTGATTTTAAATTATTCTTTGTTTTTTATGAGGTTTTTATTTTTTGCACTTTTACTGTTTTTAAAGAATAATTTGTACCTCAGAGGTTGAAAATAATTCTATTAGCATTCACAATGTAGAACCCATGATCTTAGGTATTAACTATTTTAAATAGCTTAAATGTTTAATTTATGGCTATTTAAAATTCTAGTTTTCTCTAGAGATGTCACTAATTTTTTATTGAATAAATGTTCTATAAGTTGGCATTTGATTCAAATTTGAATAAAATCTTCCAGGAAAAAAATTATAAAATAGAACATTTTTAAAATCCTGACTTCTAAAAACAGCCTAAGTTAGTGAACGCAAGCTGCAATGCTGCCTTTGCTATTACTGGTGTCACATCGCTCTGTCTCTTCTTGATATGTCCTGAAATAATCATGTTTCTCTACTTCTCCAATAGTTTAGCAAGCATTTCATATCACTAGACCCTGCATTGTATCAATAGCACAGAGAGGAGAAAAAGATGATATGTTACTCTCTATAACAGCACTACCGAACTGCTTATGATGAAAGAAAGTTGTAACTGGGATGTGGAACCAGAGACATCCCCAAAGCTTTTAAATGAAATGCCGATGGATCCAGCATCCTTTGTTAAGTCAAAATACCTGAACACCAGTGTCAGTGGTCATAAAACAAAATCACTCAATAAGCAGGTATGCTAATTTTTGATCGAATAAAATATTACCAACACACTAATTCTAATTACAACATGGGCTAGTTTTCTTTCTATAGTTGTGTATATTCATTGTCAGATATAGATTACTTCTCATGAGCCACTCTATTCTGTGTACTCTCCACATTACACAGGACATGTGCATTTTCTTAGCTTTAAGTGTATTCTAATGATTCAAAGTAAATATTCCAATTATTTTAAAATTCTCTATGTTTGCATGACTATAAAACTGGTAGAGTATATAAAGTTTTAATGTCCAGTCAAAGCATTCTACAAATATAAGTTATCTGTCTTACACAATTATTTGAAAATGAAAAATGAGCCTTATATTTTTACTTGAAAAATTGGCTTTATGTTTATAGGTTAAACATTTGTTATTCTTTTTTCTATAGAGATATTTTTCTCAATTCAAAACTGTCATGAGATAGAGGATAGTGATGGGAAATTCTACCAGTAAGACAGTTTATAATGGCAGATTCAACTGATGACTCAATTTGAAATCTATGTCATGTCCATGTTTCCCACTTATTTTTCTAGAGAACTAAACTTTCATTACCACACCCACCTGGTTGAATATTATTCTATAATTTCGTGTATTTTCTTTTTTAGGTATTTTTCATAGAAATGTCCTATATGTGTATACCTAAATTGGTAATTACTATGGCTTCTAGAAACACTATCATTTACTATAACCATTGTATAACTGAAGGGGCAACTTACCTAATAAATATAATTGAGAAGTTTTCTCAATTAAATAATTTATTAAAACAAATTACTAGAAATATAGGCACAGATGAACAACAATGAAGTTTAGGCACAGTTTCACATACCTGACATGTCTCCTGTAAATAAGCCAAAAGGACTCACTCAGTTTTGAGTTATGTAAGTTTCTAAGTCTTATAAGCATTTATTTCAGACTTGCATTATGTCATAATGGCATAAGCCATAGCCATTTGGGAAAAGGTAATTTCAATTGAGAAAATGTCCCCAGAAGAACGACCTTTGGATAAGCCTGATGCATTTTCTGGAGTGATGGTTGATGTGGAAGGGTGTTCCTGGAAGCTGTCTGAGAAAGCCTAAGAACAAGTTGGTTAGTAAACGGTACTCCACCATGGCCTCTTCATCAGTCACTGCCTCCTTGAGTTCTGTCCCTGGAGTCCCTCACTGACAGACTTACAAGCTCTACGGTGAAGAAATCCCTTTAAACAATTTCATCCCCGTGTAGCTTTTGGACATGGCATTTTATCACAACAATAGAAATTTTATCTAAGACACATACTAATAAAGTGTAAGGTGCTCATGAGATGACCTCTAGACTCAATAAAATATGTCATGCATGGCTTATGTTGAAAATGGGCCTTGCTATGTTATAAAGGAACAAATATTTTTTCTTATGTGTGGTATGTAATATTGGTTGTTTTGGGTTTTCACCTTTTATTTTTGTTTACTTTTCATTTTATTTTGTTTATCTTATTTTCTGTAGACTAGTTAGAAAAAAAAGAGAAATGAAGAACCAGTCTGTGGAGATAGTGTTCATTTTGCTGGGACTGACAGATGACCCTCAGCTACAAATCCTGATTTTCCTGTTTCTGTTTTTCAACTACATCTTGAGCCTGATGGGGAACTTAACAATCATCCTCCTCACGCTGCTGGATCCACATCTCAAGACGCCAATGTACTTCTTCCTCCGCAACTTCTCCTTCTTAGAAATTGCATTTACAACTGCCTGCATTCCACGGTTCCTGACAAGCATTCTCACTGGAGACAAAACAATTTCCTACAATGCTTGTGCAGCTCAATTATTCTTCTTTTTTCTATCACTAATTACTGAGTTCTACCTCCTGGCTGCCATGTCCTATGATCGCTATGTGGCCATCTGCAGACCACTGCACTACCCCATCATCATGAACAGCAGAGTGTGTCACCTGCTGGTCCTCAGCTCCTGGGTGACTGGGTTCTTAGTCATCTTTCCCCCTTTGCTCTTGGGACTCAAACTGGATTTCTGTGCTTCAAAAACAATAGATCACTTTCTATGTGACACTTCTCCTGTCCTCCAGCTGTCTTGCACAGACACACGTTTCATAGAATGGATGGCTTTTGTCTTAGCCGTAATAACTCTTGTCATCACCTTGATCTTAGTGATCCTCTCCTACACACTTATCATCAAAACCATCCTAAAGTTCCCTTCAGCCCAACAACGGAGAAAGGCCTTTTCCACCTGCTCCTCACACATGGTTGTTGTGTCCATCACTTATGGGAGTTGTATCTTCATGTACATGAAAACATCAGCCAGAGAGAGGGTGGCTTTAAACAAAGGTGTGGCTGTGCTCAACACCTCTGTGGCCCCTTTGCTGAACCCTTTCATTTACACCCTGAGGAACCAGCAGGTGAAGGACGCTTTCAAACATGTGCTTCACAGACTGTGCACTTCTAGAAATGGTGAGTTAAGATTTAGGCAAACATAGCATGCTCCTGGAACAGGAATGAAATAAGAGAATGTCAGATAAGACCTATTCTTCAAGGCTTGTATTCTGTATTACGCTTTCTTTCCCTGCTTTTTTAAAGTCCATGCCTCCTCCCTCCAATCCCAGATACTTCCTACATCCGTTTGGAAACAAGGCAGATGTTTACATGTGATAAATCAGTCACTGTTGAGAGTATTGTCTATTCTGGAATTTCATATAAAAGGAATCCTCCACTTTGTCCTTCATTTCTGGATTTTCTTGCTCAACATAACATTTTTTTGTTCTATCTTCCCTATATATTTCTATATTCCCCCTTCTTTCTTTTCAACCCTATCTCCAAACCTAAGAATATAAAATAAAGGAAAAGAGAGACATCACTGAGTCTAACCTTGTTTTCTCTCTAAATAAGACAAATAATAATTTGTAACCAACTCCCAATGATAATAACCCTCTATAGCCTAAGAAAGCGACCAAAAACCTACCTGACCCCCCTTAAAGGAGGTGGGGCCTCATTCTCTTAAGGTATCTTCTGGCTGATTTGTGATGAATAATACCTTTTTAGGGGCCCAAACAAAATTGGAGAAATGGCTAAATAAGCTAGGAATAGCATTTGTGGCCCAGTTTCTAAATGTTAACAAATTAAAGGCTTAATTAGCATCCTGTGTCAGACAGTCTGAAGTGGTAGACCAATTGGGATGGGAAACTTTCTTTGAAAGTGTCCTGGGAGCTGTCCTGTTCTGATGAGGATCAGCAACTGAAGCACTTGATGGTGGAACATGAAGGATACAGGATATCAGTGTCCAGCATGCTGAGAGGAATGCATCCTGTCAGGTCTGATCCAATGTCAGTGTCTGGTTCTTTTGCTCTGAAAGCATGTAATTTCTCACAAGCATTATGCAGTCCTAAAATTCTAAGTGTCCAAGGTGTGCATGATGAACAGAACAATTAAGGCTGGATTTCTGCTCTTTGTACGAGCAGGAAAAAAAAGACATCTGTAAATCTTCATTCATGCCATATGAAGAATGGCATCTAATAGTAATTCATAGGGGCTCTGCAGTCAACAAGAAGCATTGTCTATGCCTAGACATTCATGTCTCAGCCAGTCTCAGAGCTATTCCCATATAGTGGGGTTAGCAATATAAGTTGCCTGCTTGTTCTGCAGTTTAAATTCTTCACGTCATGATTGTATCCCCCTCCCTTATTCCATCCAGATACCCGTTTCCCTCCCTCATTCCTTCTCCCTCTCTCGCTTGGTCCTCAGAAAAGGGAGCCCTCCTCTCCTAACATCTGGCCTCAGCCTATGAAATCTGATCTATAGCCTCTTCCTCCTTAGCCTGGCAAGACTGTCCTGCAAGGGGGATGTGATATAACTTAGTGGGCAGAGTGCATGTCCGATGTAGTCTCTGCTCCCCACATTTTGGGATACACAAGGAGACTGTGCAGCTACATCTGAGCAGAGGGTCTAGGGCCACATCATACATGGTCCTGGGATGATGTATCACTCCCTGTGTTGCAGTGTAGTCATCCTGTATTAAGTGGCTAATGTCCACTTATGCGTGAGTATGTACCCTGTGTGCCTGGATCTGGGTTACCACACTCAGGAAGATCTTTTCTAATTCCACCCATTTGCCCACTAATTTCAAGATTTCCTTGTTTTTATTAGCTGAATAATATTCCATTGTGTAATGTACCACAGTTTCTTTATCCATTCTTTGGTTCAGGGACATTTAAGTTGTTTCCAGATTCTGGCTATTATGAATAAAGCTGCTAAGAACATAGTTGAGCAAATGTCCTTATTGTATGGTGGAGTGTCTTTCAGGTATATTCCCAGAAGTAGTATGGCTGGGTCCTGATGTAGAGTTATTCACAATTTCCTGAGAAAGCACCAGATTTATTTCCATTTAGTCTCCTTTTAAAAAATATTTTAGTTGCTTTATACAAGATTAGGTTACTAAATGACGTTATTGTGTATATTTAGCTTTATTTGACTCCCCTCCCAACCCTTATGCTCATGCTCCATCCTTCTTTAATTCTTTATTCCTTTCACCTTTCATACTGCTAAGTAACTCTGTGTTTCATTTTAACCAGTAGGATTGTTTTTTAAAGAAAAGGATCAATATAAGAACCACACTATGATTGCAGAGTTTTTCCCCCTGGCATGTCAGATGATCCAGAACTTCAACTTGTACTTTTCATCTTTGTATTAATAACTTACTATTAAGTGTCAATGGAGATGTAACCATCATCATCTTCCCCTTGCTAGACTCTCAGTTAAAGACTCCTATGTACTTTTTCCTCCAGAATTTCTCCTTCCTAGAAATTATGTTCACCAGTGTTTCCATCCCCAGATTCTTGGAGTCAATAATTACTAAAGTCAAGACCATTTCCTATAACAACTGTTTGGCTCAGCTGTTTTTCTTCATCTCCTTGGGTGTGTCTGAGTTCTTTCTTCTAACCGCTATGTCTTATGATCGCTATGTTGCCATCTGCAAGCCACTGCACTACACCATCATCATGAACCAGAGAGTTTGCACCCTTCTCGTCCTCACCTCGTGGCTGGCAGGATTTCTGACCATTTTCCCACTGCTCATGCTTATCCTCAAGTTAGATTTCTGTGCTTCGAATGTCATTGATCACTTCTGCTGTGACTACTTCCCCATTTTACAGCTGTCCTGCTCAGACACATGGCTCTTAGAGGCATTTGGCCTTTACTTTGCCTCCTTCACTCTGCTGTTCACACTGGCACTAGTGATCGTCTCTTACACCTGCATCATCAGCACCATTCTGAGGTCTCCATCTGCCAGTCAGAGGAAAAAGGCCTTCTCCACCTGCTCCTCCCACATGATTGTCATCTCCATCTCTTACGGAAGCTGCATTTTCATGTATGTCAAACCTTCTGCAAATGAAAGGGCATCACTGACCAAAGGGGTGGCTGTTCTCAATACTTCAATTGCCCCCTTGTTGAAACCCTTTATTTACACACTGAGAAATCAGCAAGTAAAATAAGCCTTCAAAGACTTGGGTTAGAAAGTAAAGTTTTATAGAAGTAAATTAACAAATGTATTAATGTAGCTAGGCATGGTGGCACACACCTTTAATCCCAGCACTTGGGAGGCAGAGGCAAGTGGATCTCTGTGACTTCAAGACCAGCCTGGTTTACAAGGCAAGTCCAGGACAGCCAAGGCTATCATAGAGAAACTCTGTCTTGAAACACCAAACACACACACACACACACACACACACACACACACACACACACACACACACACACAATGTATTAATGTGAAGAAATGCCACTGTAAAGATTTGATAAAGATAAAATGTAGTTTTTATTATCTTCCATCACAATTAAGTTGAACACATAGAAGGCAGTGCAAGGCTCTGCTTTCCACTGAATTCATTATTCAAAGTTCTACTTTAACTGACTTAATTAAGATAATTGAAATTATATTGTGAAATGTGACATGTTTAAATGGGGTTAAAATTTTTTGTATTAATTTATATATTTATATTGATGAAGTGCAAAATATTTCTCTCTTTTTTAATTAATTATAAGATGTATAGTTCTGTTTTGAAAGAAACACTCTTTATTCATGCATAATCTGATGATACTTGACAACTGCTAGCCATATGAACTAATAAAAAATTATAAAATTTCTCTAAGCCTCAATGCTTTATTTAAAAATAAAGATGAAAATTTCACAAGTCTTCATAAGGTTAAATGAGATCAAATATGCAAACCTTTAGTTGCAAATATAAATAATTCCTTTAATAAATCACAACTACTGCGTATATGCCAACAAAGGTTGAGAATTAATTCCAACTTAAAGAAAGTGTAGTAGCACAGCTTTTCTCAGAGCATTGGCGCTGCACAACAACGTTTAGAACATAAGCATTTATAAAATTTCGCTTATTTCTCAAAAAAAACTCTTAAAATTTCTATTTTATTTTGGTTTTTTTAAGTTCCATTTTATTTATTCATTTTTTTTAACATTTTTTTATTAATTTATTCTTGTTACATCTCAATGTTTATCCCATCCCTTGTATCCTCCCATTCCTCCCTCCCCCCCCCATTTTCCCATTATTCCCCTCCCCTATGACTGTTCCTGAGGGGGATTACCTCCCCCTGTATATTCTCATAGGGTATCAAGTCTCTTCTTGGCTACCTGCTGTCCTTCCTCTGAGTGCCACCAGGTCTCCCCCTCCAGGGGACATGGTCAAATGTGAGGCACCAGAGTATGTGAGAAAGTCATATCACACTCTCCACTCAACTGTGGAGAATATTCTGACCATTGGCTAGATCTGGGAAGGGGTTTAAAGTTTACCTCCTGTATTGTCCTTGGCTGGTGCCTTAGTTTGAGCGGGACCCCTGGGCCCAAATCTGCCTATCATATTGTTCTACTTGTAGGTTTCTAGGACCCTCTGAATCCTTTTATTTTGCTATTCTCCCATGCGTCTCTTATTTAGAGTCCCAATAGGATGTCCTCCCCTCTGTCCCAGTTTCCTGGTAAGTGAAGGCTTTCGTGGGACATGCCCCTTGGGCTAGTAAACTGCACCTTAAAGAAGTTCACTGAACTCACAATTTCTAACAGCTCTTTTGAATTTTTGTCTATCTCTCAAGAAACAAAGCCATGTAAGCCTTAGGATATAAATTTGAAGTGATAGTATCTATTTTCCATGATCTTGTTTGTTTGCTACCTTGATCTTCCTCTTGAGGAACATACTTTGATTTTATATCATCAATCTTTGGAGGGAAAAGTGCCAAGTCTTGAAAAATCTCTAGAGCTGTCTTTTGGGACTCTCTGTTTATATGCCTATTTCCTTGAGCACACCAGGGATGCCCTGGTGGCCTTTGTAACAGATGACTGCCACTTGATGGATAGCTGCATAGCTTCTAACAGATACAGAGTTTCTTATTTATAGATGAGTTGTTGGTTGTCAATAGTCTTCACTCTTTTCAGGTGGCCAAATGTGCGTAGATTACCATGAAGCACCGTGTCCAATATGGCTTTGTCCTGAAAATCTGACTGATGTGATGCAGGAGTGAATAAAGTACAGACACACAGACACCCATGACAGAAAAGCTGAGATATGGTGGGCCTGATCACTTATTCAAAGATGGCACTAACTATGCAACAGCCCAGAACATTGGTGAATTTATTATACACAGCAGGAGAAGGTGGATTAGCTAGTCAAGGTAGGAGGTCCCTGTAGAGGAGCTGCCTCAAGGTGCAGTCATCTGAAAGACGAGACTGCAGTTATTAATTTTATGCACATTAGTCAATCATTCTTAAACAGCCTTTGTCATTTCCCCTGAGTCTGAGGCTTTGCTAATTTTCAATAATATGCATTCTCTCAGGATTGTATCCACTCAAGACACACACCCACTCACAGGCTTCCTCAGCTCCCCACAGCAAATACAAAAAACATCAGTAAATAGAGGTATTCATCTTTCTCCCTACTTTCCAAGATGAGTTCCCTTGTTAGGATTATCACCTCGGTCTCTGGATCTGAGGTAGAAGAGGATAATGGTGAAGCCTCATTTCCTGCAGTAAATCATCTCTCTTCTGAATTGCCCAGTGGTTGACCACTTAGACCAGCCTAGCTGACACAAGTGGAGGAGATGCTGCCAATGTTACCATGGGCATAAGTGAAGCAGGGTTTGTGTTGTCATAAGTTACCTCTATGTTGCCTAAGAGGATTGCCTGATATTTCATAAGTCTATTTCCAGATAAACATATGTTTCACTTTTATTGTAGTATAGACTTTACTTAATGAAGTATGAGCAGTTTTGATTGTTGTCTAAATTGTAGATTAGTAGCTTCTTCAACTTAAAGTGATGTGGCTGCCACAGCTCTTACACAAGGAGATTACCCTGATGCCCCATGTAAATTTTTTTTAACTATATAACAGGTAACCGTTCCTAAGCACTAAGTCAATACTGTAATAACAAGAAAGGATTTTGGATTTTGAGTTTTTGCTGAGCTCGAACATGTTGAAATCCCACTTTATCTGATTAAAATATTGTTCCAATTTGTGGTCCCAAATAAGGGGCTCAGGGTCTATGCCTGATAGAGAGATTTTTCCACTAATCTAAAATTGGCAATCTAGCTTTGACAGAAGCCACCCATGTTCCAAAATGTACTTTCTTTGTCATTGGTGGAAGTATCTCAATTATAGCTTTAATGTGAGATGGGAATAATTATTGTGGTTCCAGAGTTAAAATATATCCAGGATATGTAGTTCCTGCTGATTTATCTGGGCTTTTCCTTGGTAACTTAGAAGATCAATGTCAATTTAGATACTAAAATCTAAAGTCCCAAATTTAGGTCATCAGTGGCCATTTGTCCACAGCATATTGAAGCCAGATTTGGACCATGAATCTTATACCTGAAGCTAGTCTGAGGTGTCCCAAATGGAGCTATTTTTAGGTTGTCCTGGAGGCACATAATGGGTATGTCCTTTGGAAAGGACAATTTAAAGCCATGACAGGTGCCCAAAAAAAAAAGCTAAAAATGTGGATCAAATGCCATCACCTAGAGGCATCCCTCAGATATTAAATTGACCAAACAGGCCTGGAAAATAGGGTGTGTGTTTCAAAACTCCTACAGTTGCCAGGGTAAAGAGATCATTGATCATGTGGAAAATTCCCAGAGCTTTCTGAAATTCTAGGCCACATGATTCTCATAGTCAGTGGAAAGATCATGGAACCTCCATCCAAGTGAGTCTCATGAAGAGATAGATGGAACCTCTCAGAGGCCCTGAACCTTAACTTGGGTATCTCTGATTTTGGTTCCATGGGTTACATCGTCCTGCTGTTTGGCTGTGTGGGATTTTTGGTTTGTCAAATAGAGAATTGGCCTCCTAGATGAAAGTCAGACTGTCAGAGCAAGACAGGGGGATTGTGAGAGGAGAGATGGGTAGAGGCAGAGAGTGAAAATAAATGGCTCCCCAAGAGATGGGTCACCCTTCCAGGACTACTCAGGCCCCGGAGGAGTGGATGAAAGCAAGGAGGTCCCTTTATATGAAGGACTCAGGTCACAGTTGGCCTTGGATTCTCTTTTCAGTTTTCAACACCTTATATCAGATTTCTGAGACAGCTTAACAAGACAGAAGACCAAAAGAGAGAGGAGTCTTGACCTCTCAACAGCAAGAGGCAGACTCTCTCACTCATGCAAAGTTGAAGAGTTTGCCAGAGAAGCGAGATGAATGTTTCATTTCATATGAAAGGAGTGAGGGCCAGAAACTGTTGCAGCACCTAGCCCATGATTTCTCCTGTAAGCACTCCATTACGTGACAAAGATGAGATGGGCTGTCCCAAGAGATAATTCTTTTTTTCACCTTGCAGAACTCCTTTTTTTTAAGGGTCAGGCCCTCTGTCATGATTTCCTACTGACAATTTGAAGTTCATAATGTTTTGTTCCTTAGTTAAATTGAATAACAAGTTTTCTATAGTTTTATACGTTTTCTACTTTGAAGTTATACAGCAATATAAAAGATAAATTTAGGGTCCAATCTGAAATCTATGTTGATTTTCTGAACAGTGCTATATCCTCCATAAAACACATTTATTCTATGTCATGCCTTAGACCCAGTGTGTTCTATACCACATCTGATCTAATCGTCATAGCTCTTTTTATTGATGTTGAGAGAACTTAAGTGTTTTGATCAGGTAAATTGGGCAATAGCAAAGATATAACTTAATTTTAAAAGCAAACAAGAAGTCATCATATTTGCTTTATTTCTGTTATGCACTTAATCATATTATGTACAATCAATTTTATTGACTTTTTAATGTAACAATATCTTGTTTATTGCTGTATAAATATAGTGTTAATTAAGGAAGAGAATAAGGCCCATGTTATATTTTGACATATATTATAATGTGAGTCAGTAAAAATAAGAAACTTTTCAATGGCATTAATATTTAATAATAAGGTGAGCAGGGAGAAAAGGACAAAACATAAGCAGTACCGTCGTAATAAATAGGATCCTGGCACGCATACTGAAGATAATGGAGTTAGGAATGCACCTATTCCTTTGGAAAACATAACACATTAGAAGATAGTCCCACAGAGAATCAATAAGGAGCAGAGAGACTGCAAGAGCCAGCTGAAAGCATGAACTCACAGTAATTGTGACAGCATGCACAAGCCCAGGGCAAAATCAAGTCAGACCAAAGACTAGCAGAGAGAGGGAGGTAGACAGGAAGTCCCATCCCTAGCAGAACCTATGGCAACTGAAAGCTTCTGAGAGGGTAAGATTTTCTCTAATATAGTTACTGTTGGTAAGACAACTATGTTCCAACAGATGGGCTACACATCCAATGTGGAGGAATGCTGACTGGATGTATCAACCATCAATAAAGCGCTATTTAGCCAATCAGCTGGGCAGAAGGACAGGAAGTGGAAGGCGGGACTTCCTGGAGGGGGAAAGGAGTTTGTTGAAGAAGGGAGAAGGTGACTTGACGAGGACCGAGGACTGGCCCATGGGCCATAGTGGCAAGTGATTGGAATATATGTGTGTTATAAGGTTTAGAGTAGTTTGTTTAGTTTATGGGTAGATTAGAATCAGTTTAGACTCTGCCTGGTGAAGTGATGGCAGCTTTAAAGTAAGTTTCAGTCTACCTGTGTCTGTTATTTGCTTTGTAGGCCGAATGGATACAAATTACTATAACAATCTAAGAATATACAGGTGGCACAAATTAGACCTGATGTAAAAAAAAAAAAGGAGGACACAATAAGGAAGAGAGGGTGGCTCCAGGAAGAGTTGGGAGGAAGGGCTAATATGACTGTATGATAGTCTCAAAAAACTAATAAAAAATAATATTCTGTATCCACTTGATACAGTTGTTTCAAAAAGCCATAATACCAAGGGGTAAACTTATATTTTTCAATGCTGTTATTTCCTTGTTTTATCTTTTGTGTCACTGGGCATTGTCCCTAAAGGCTCCTTATCCAATTTCAGCCACAATGTCTGTTACAGTTTATATTCCTTTGTGAATTTTTACATTCCACTTCCAGCAATTATGATTCTCTGAATTAGTCCCTTGAGCTTGTTGCGGAGATGATAGATAAATCATTTATTAACAGATGCTATCATTTTAATGATTTTCAAATGCATAATAATTTTTTTACTTTGTTTCTTGATCCTTCCTCTTCGTAGCCAATAAAATATAACCACTCAGTAAAATGTGATGATTAAGACAGAAACTTTTGCAATATAGAAGAAATTAGTTCATCAAAGGGACAAGGAAATATGTTCTAAATTCTGGTTTTCCTAGACGAAAGCAGTAACATTCACTGACATCTTCAGCGTTACAGCCATTCCCTGTGTCTGTGAAACTCTGTAAGAGCCAGAGGTAAGGGAAACATAAAGACAGTACAGGAACTCTCAGTTCCCAACTGATCTGTTACTTAAGTGACCAATCTTTAACAAAATGTTTCTTACTATATGAATTTACTCATTTGTTAAAAGCAAGGAAATTTTACATGTGTCTGGCTTAATCAACATCTGTTTCAGAGAATGTGTATTCATTAGAGGTTCTCAAAGATTGTATTAATATGTGCTGACTATAGGAATTAACGTGGGTTGTACAATTTTTCTGAATCTCTGCACTGCATTAAGTTAAACGGGAGACAGCATAGAAGTCTTTATCCACTGCTTAAGTAGTGCCTGTAATAATTCACAGATACTTTGACTATCCTTTCCAAACTTTAAACTTGATTCCAACGCAAAGAAAAATAAAATATTAGTGCAGCTATTTTTATAGCCTGAATGCCACATAATTTTAAAATTATAATTATTTGCATAACTTCATTTGATTTTCAGAAGTTCTGCTGACAGTTCAAGTCCACTTTAAGCAAAGAAAATTAAATTTGAGCAAATTAACTAATCCAATGTCATGAATACATAAATATTCCCTTTGTGTTTTCAGTCACCATCTCAGCTACCACAAAAAAAAAAACATATGTTTTCCATGATGCTGAAGTGACCATACAGTTTCCAAAACAGTGGTTTGATCTTGTTTTATGTGACAGTTGTTACTGACATTTCTTTTACTCTCTTGCTTGATTATACCTAGATAGTTACTGACCTGAAACTCTTAGATTCAGAGTAGACATTTGCCATGAACACTTAGAAATGTGATGGGTCACTATTTATTAACTTAAAAAATGAGATTTGATGGACTCTCTTTCCTCTAATTATTTCTGTAGCAAGTGGTGCTGATGCTGACAACTGCATGTGTCCATCGTTCTTGAAGTTAATTAATATCACTTGTTTACATCTCTCTAGAAAAAAATACCCAAATTCATCACAAAATAATAAAAAGGAACTGTGAGTGCCACTCTTGGAACTTCCCACCCATTGCACTGTGCTGTGCTCTAAATAACTTGTTTTTATTTTTTAAGGACAAAGAACTTACAATGTTATAAGTCTACTAAAAACTCGATAGCTTCTCCTGAGAAGTCACTGCTGCACTGAGGTTAACAGAAAGTCTCCAGGAATCCTACATTGTGAATTATCCCCCAAAATACTGTACAAAGCTGATTTTTTTTAATGATTAGAGACTGAACCAGATATTGTTCACATCTTTATTTAGAATATTATTCTTTGGTGTGTGTTAACCTGAGCATATTTAAATTCATGAGCTAGAAAGAAAACTTGTGACATGATCACTAACGTGCACCTTTTGGATATGTGTTCTATGGTATAATTGAAAATAGAAGAAGTTGGAAAGTACAGCAATATTGCTAAGGAAAATATTAACCCAGAAGACTATATGACATAATGTAATATAAAGACTGTGCATACAAAATAAAATGTAACTCTTCAAAGTCTCTTCATCAGTTTCCTAAAGAGCATCCTCTCGCTCCTGAGCACACTGCATCCTTCAATGGTGAGTTCTGTTTCCTTCAGCATCACCCTGGTTCACCTAGAGGGTCCCTGTAAGTACTTAGTGTCAGGGACTTAAAGTTGTCATGATATGAGGCTGTTCCAAGAATAACGGGGCCAAAATTCTTTATAACCATTATGTTTAAAAATTTTGATGATCACTATTGTTTTATATCACCATAGGGAAAAAAATCTGTTTCAAATGATTTGGATAAAGTACAGCAGAAATGTCGATTAGATTCATAGAGATTAATTATGTAAGCCAAGCCTTCTGAAGGGAAAAATAAGGATCTGAATTCATATCTAAAAAAGCTCAGATTAAATTTAAATATACTAAGATATTCTTCGTACGTTGTACAATTACACCTCTGCAGCAGTTGAAGACTTCAGGAATCATGTGCACTTTAATTAATATTGAAGTTAAATCCTTAAATGGACTATGATTACGCATGACCCTCATTAAGCTTATTGTATGATAGCATATGTATAATCCACTGACTTGTCATAAATAATTTTACATCAGAGCATATTTTTCTACTTCTGGTTCTAGACAATGAATCTTCTACCACTAGAATCTTTAATATTGTGGTTCTAGGTTTTGAAGTCTGTCTCTAGAAATGATCCTTTTCTGTCATAACTCCTCTGTTTCCCACTCATGCCTTTTTCCACACATCTTCCTACATCTTTTCATAGCTTTAGTCAATAACAAAAGAAAAATAAGCAGTAACATTATTATTTAGAAAATATTAAAATTAACAAAATGTTTTAAAAGTAATACATGTTAAACCTGAAAAAAAATTTTAAATACTTGGATATATCTCCAGAAGTGAATTATTCTCTATCTGATAAAAAGTTAATTGTAAAAAATAAATAAATAATTAAAAATAAAAATAAAAAAGTTAATTGTGAGTTAAAGGTATTATAGAAAGCCCACAGTATTTTTTTTTTAGATTTTATTTTATTTTTTGGCGTATACGTTTATATAATTACACATAGGTAGAAAAATCACATACAGCTAAAAAAAAACGTGAAACAGTCAGGGATCATATGAATGTTACATTCAAGGTGTTTGGTTAATTGCATTTGGCAACCTTGTAGAAAACATCTTTCCTATCTTAGTAAGTCTTAAATTCTGAATGAGAATCAATATCTACCATATCTCATCTCTGTCAACTCAAACCTCTATATAGACCTAAAAACATCTTAACTCCTAAATAGCTAAGGTAATTTGTAAGACTAAACTAGCTGATCTTCAACCCCATCAGAGACTCGAGAAGGAATGAAACTTAATTACTTGAGTGAACCAGAAGTACAGGTTAGCACCTTCCAAACTGAGAAGGAAAAAATGACTGAGGCATTTTGCTGCCTGAACAGTCACCCAAACTCTCTATAACATTGGAGCATCATCTTCAGCCTTCTAGCCCAACATAGCTGACAGACATATTTGTGAGACAGGAACTATTGAGGACTTGCTTACCCTGTCTCGACAGAGTTTGGCTGTCAACTCTGCCTATATCCAAGCTTGCCCATTTTTAGGCAGAATTCTGTCTGTTGCAGAAATGAGTATGTTTTACCCAGTGGCTGGTGTGCCACATTTCAAGCCATCTCTATAAGAAGGATCTTTGATGCTCATCATCTTGAAGTAGGCTTTGTGTTGCCAGCAGTTAACCTGTCTTGTTGTAAAAAAAAAAAAATCTCTGAGATATTAAAAGCTTCTTAAATGTCAAATTCTGCAGGTCTCTGACACTTTGAAGATCTTATCTGTTTAACCTTATTTATATATATAGGATCGTGTCTGTCAAACCTAGGGTGTATAGTCTTGTGATTAAAAATATTCTGGTAGTTGAAAAGACCATAATTTTAACAACTAACAATTAACTTGTAGTATTTAATTATCATAATTAGCCTGCAATAGCATTTTCCAGGTATTGGAAGTAAGCTTTGTATTATAATCGAGGTGTATGGGTTAAATACCTCATATTAGAGTAGAAATATATATATATATATAATGTGTGTGGAAAATAGTCTTACATTTGAAGTCTATATCAATATATAAAAGATAATCTTATTTTGTATTAATATACAAAATTCTATACCAATGAATTAAAAATAACCTTTTCTGTTAGCCTGGTCCCATAGAGATTCACAGAGACTGAAATACCAATCAAAGAGCATGTATAGGACCAGGCTAGTTTACTCTACAAGGTTTGTTCTGGTGTCCTTGTGCTTTCTGGCTCCCTGATTGAGAGACATCTAAGTTGTTTCCAGTTCCTAGTTGTTATGAATAAAGCTGCTATGAACATAGTTGAGCAAGGATTCTTGTAGTGTCATAGAGCGTATTTGGGCGTAGGCCTAGGATTGGTATACCTGGGTCATGAGGTAAAACTTTGGTAAATGGAATCTATCAAGAAAAATGTTCATTTCATTTAGATTTTCCAATTTTGTGGCACACAGGTTTTTGAAGTAAAACCTGATGATTCTTAGGATTCATTCTTTGTCTGTTGTTATGCCCCTCTTTTCATTTCTTATTTTTTAAATTTGAATATCATCTTTCTGCCTTTTAGTTTGGCTACGGGTTCGTCTATATAATTGATTTTCTCAAAGAACTAACTCTCGTTTTTGTTGATTCTTTGTATTGTCCTTTGTTTCTAATTGACTGATTTCAGCCATGAATTATTTCCTGCTGTCTACTCCTCTTGGGTATATTTGCTTCTTTTTTGTCCTAGATAAGATACAGGGGGTTATTTCCATTTTCTTGTATCTATTGAGGCTTGCTTTGTGACAAAGTGAATTTTTGCAGAATTTTGGAAACAATTGCTTGAAGTGTTGAGAAGAAGGTATATACTTTTGTGCTTTGGTGAAATGTTCTATAGATATTGGTTAAGTGCATTTTGTTCACAACATCTGTTATATTCATTATTTCTCTGTTTTGTTTCTGTCCTTGATCTGCCTACTGGTGATAATGGGGTATTGAAGTCCCCACACCATTATTGGGTTCAACATGTGATATTTCTTTGACAAATGATTTTTACAAATTATTTAAGCTTTAGTAATGTTTCTATTAAAAATGTGGATGTCCTTGTATTAGGGGCATAGATATTCAGAATTGAGACATCATTTTGGTAGGTTTTTTTTTTTCCTTTGATGAGCATAAAGTGTACTTCCTCATCTCTTTTTGTGGTTCTGAATTTCCAGCTACCCCATATCTTTTTGTAGTTCTGTGTTTCAAGGTGCTGGGCTGCCACAAAACACCATACTGGAAGTACATGTTTGTCTCACATGAAAGTCCAGTCATTGCCAGCTTCCAGATAGAAATGGCAGAATCTTCGAGTCTCATGTTTCACTTCCCTTAGGATCAGCTAGAGGGCATAAAGTGAGGTTTGTGTCCTAGACTCCTCATCTCACAGGAGATGTGTAAACGTGTTTTTCCACTGTGTTACAGTTATCCATAGGCTCAATTTTCTTAACAAATATATTTTATTATGAACTTATTAACTGAGAGTACATCACTTATAACCCAACTAACCTAAACAATAGGAAAAGAAGATTAAAGAATACAATAATGAAACCATAAGGATATGAGTTTTGAGGAACAATTCTCCTGGCATAGTCAGCAGGATTTCTTATGCTGGAAACTGGAGCAACCAGAACCCAGAACCTCAGCCAGAGCCCCGAGCCCCAAAGCCTTCCTTTGAGCAGTTCTCTCTAAGAGCATCTCAAAGTGCAGTGATAAACAGCCAAAACTATCCCAAGTCTCCAAAGGCCCCGCCTCTTATTTTTGGCTCATTTTTATACCTCCTCTCAGAATTTGTTCAAGGATTTTTTCAGCTGGTTAATAACCAATCTCTCCCACATGGTGGTTTGACTTCTAAGGGGATAAACATCACCTGCTCTCTCACAAGTATTTTCCCATGCCCCATTTGTGATCTAAACAAAAAAAAAAAACATGTTTATTTCTCCTTCAGTTATCTTTTTAAATGAGAGTACCTATGCCAGACAGCAGTGGAAACCCAGGGGTTCCAAAGCCAGCAGTGATACTGCAGTGTTCCAGCCCTTCAGTTAATCCACCATACTTATGGCAGAAAGGGCAGGCGAAACCTTGTGCTTGGGCAGCTGGAGTGCAGGTCTAGTGGCTGCTTAGTGGTGGTCAGTGGTTCATTCCTGAAGAAAAGCACTGAGCTCACTGTAGTAGGGTAAACTTCAGTGGCAGCAGAGGCTGTCAAGCCCAGGGGTCCAGTAGTGAGTTCTTTGGGGAGAAGAGAAGCCCTTTTTTTTCCCAGAATAAGCAAGTCTCAGATGGCCGTTGATGAAATAGATACTGTTGGCCCATTTATTTCATGTGAAATAAGGACTTACAAACCTTAGGCAGTGGGAGAGGCTTTGAGGATGAATGCATGTCATTGGCTGGGACACGGGTGCTGGCAATGCTGTATTTGCATGGGGAAAAAATCACAGGAGGCAAACTCATGTGACTGACCCCCTGTAATCTTGAGGCTGTATCATGGGATCCTGAGGCAGGCACAGAAAACAGTGAGAGCTTTGTCCCACACTCTCCATCCTCAGAGGGTAAGGGAGGATAGAAAGAGAGAATATAAGGAGAGACCATTGAAATGGGTGGGCATTTAGAGGGCAATATGTAACTCTAGTGCAATGGAAACTTCTTGGAACCTATGAGATTGACCATAGCAAGGACTTCTGGTGATAGAGAACCTGAAAAGGCCGTCTTATCTAACCAGACTAGGATCCCAGTGGTGGGACTGGGAAATACAACCCACAACCTGCCTCACCTTCAAGATATGCTGGGCCATGGTGGGAGTGACTGGTCTAACCTGAGGCACCATGAGTGGGTACCCATTGCCTAGATGGCCAAGATTGAGGATCTGAAACTGCATGGCTCAAAGACCTAGGGTAGAACCAAACAAGACTGTCAAAAAAAGTCAATAAAACGATTCCTAATGATATTCTGAGATATTCATATGACCGCTGCCTAGACCGATCATTATCAGAAAGACTTCCTCCAGCAGCTGATGGGAGTGGATACAGAGACCCACAGCGAAACACTGGGCAGAACTCAGGGAACCCTTTTAAATAAGAAGAGGTGTAGGAGCTAGAGGGGTCAGAGAGATCAGGAGACCATGGCCCGTAGACTCAACTAAGCAGGGCTCACAGAGGATCACAGATGCTGAGGTGGTATCCATGGAGTCTGCATGGATCTGGTCCAGGCCCTCTGCATACAGGCTATGGTTCATTAGGTTGGGGTTTGTGTTGGGACTCCTAACAACAGAAGTGGGGGGGGGTGTCTCTAATCCTTTCGCCTGCTTGTAGGACTTTTTGCCTCCTACTGGGTTACTTTGTTCAGCTTTAACATGAGGGTATATGCTTAGTCTTATTGTATTTTGATATGTCCTGTTAAGTTGGTATCACAGAGAGGCATTCTCTTTTCTGAAGAGAAATGAAGGAGGAGTGGCTCAGGGGAGAAGGGAGGGGGTGGGGGTTAGGAGAGGGCAAAACGAGAGTTCAGATGTACTCTATGAAAGGGTAAATAAGCTTAGGCACATCTAGCATCTGGAAAGGTCTATACAGGAATCTTAAAGTGATGTTTTAAACATTGATAGGCAGCTAAGGACAAAACAATCCCTCCTAATAATTAAAATAGCTTTCTCATTCTCTTTTGTAATTCTTAATACAATTACATATTTAAATAAAGGAAAATTTGAAAAGATGCTGGAATAGTGATACAAAGGTGATGCTGTTTGTGATAATATTTTGGAGGCATCTTTAAAAGATGAAAGGTAGTTTATCTGAGGAGCCTACCTACTTGTCCTTCTCCTGCGTCTCCAGGCTGTGTGACACCTATCAACTTGATTTCCTTATTTTGCTTTGTTCACTTTTTATTTTTAATCCATGTTTATTCTACAGTTAGAGTAATTACAAGAAGCTTCTGCATAATTACAGCAAGCATTCATCATGTCCAAACATCATCCTTCCCTCACACTCCCGCCAAACCTGTACCCTTCAAATTTTCTAGTAATTACTTCTATGGGTGAGCACTTCAAACTTTTCAAATATGAGAGAAATATATGGTACTTGTCTTTCTGTGTTTGTCTTATTTTTGCTCAGCATAATGTTCTCCAGTTACATATATTTTGCTGCAAATTCTAGGATTTCAGTCTTTTCTCTGGCTGAGAAAATATTTTTATAATATATTATCTGCTGATGTGCCACAACATTGATTCCATACTAATGTTATTAGAAAAGTGCCATAATAAACATGGAAATGGTGCTATCTCCTTTCTACTTGAATATATTCTTTTTCTTGGGGGTGATGAGATCATTGGATCATATTATCTCCGTTATTATTATTATTATTCTCCAAACTGACTGTACTAATTTACAATCCCTAAACCAGTTCTTTTCTCTCTACAGATGCTCCAGAATTTTCCACAATATTCACTATACATGAGCTGAAATGATTGCCATCTCATATTATTTTTACCAATTAAGTTGGTTTAAAAAATACGATTTCAACAAAGGTGTTTTTCCTACAAAATGGAAGCAATTAATGGGCCATTGCCATTTTTGTGTGGTTTCTAACACACCTGGATGCAGAGAAAGCATACTTTTGTAAAATTCTAGCTCCACGCTGAAAGATTTATTATTCTACAGTTCAAGTTGGTAATCTGAGGAAATTTTTGTTGATATGTCTGGCTAAAGTTTTTTTAAGTGGGTTCTGAATGAGAAACCACACAGAAACCACAGAGTTTGTTCTTCTGGGACTGTCAGACGACCCTAAGCTCCAGGTTGTGATCTTCGTCTTTCTCTTCATCACCTACACTCTCAGCATCACAGGCAACCTGACCATCATCACTCTCACCTTGATGGATTCTCACCTCCAGACCCCCATGTATTTCTTCCTCAGGAATTTCTCTGTCTTAGAAGTATCCTTCACAACTGTCTGTATACCCAAGTTCTTGGGCACCATAATCTCAGGGGATAAAACCATTTCCTTCAACAACTGCATAGCTCAGTTATTTTTTTTCATCCTTTTGGGAGTCACTGAATTTTACCTCCTAGCTGCCATGTCCTATGATCGTTACATTGCCATCTGCAAGCCCCTGCATTACCTGACCATCATGAGCCAGAGGGTCTGCACAATGGTTGTCTTTGCTTGCTGGCTGGTTTCTTTCCTAATCATCTTCCCTGCACTCATGTTGCTCCTACGGCTTGATTATTGTGGGTCCAATATCATCGATCACTTTACCTGTGATTACTTTCCCCTGCTTCAGCTTTCCTGTTCAGATACAAAGTTCCTGGAGAGCATGGGGTTTTCCTGTGCTGTCTTTACTCTGATGTTCACTTTGGCGTTAATATTTCTGTCCTACATGTGTATCATCAGAACAGTTGTGAAGATTCCTTCTGCTAGCCAGAGGACAAAGGCCTTTTCCACGTGCTCTTCCCACATGATTGTCATCTCCATCTCTTATGGCAGCTGCATTTTTATGTACATTAAACCCTCAGCAGCAGATAGAGCATCTTTGACCAAGGGAGTTGCTGTGCTAAATACCTCAGTAGCCCCCATGCTAAACCCCTTCATTTATAGCCTGAGGAATCAGCAAGTCAAGCAAGCCTTTGTGAACATGGCAAGGAAGATGGTAGCTTTCACAAAGTTCATGAAATGATGTGGGCTGTGAATGATGGACACATTGAAGATAACTCATAAATTAAACATAAATTCCAATGACCCAGTCATATGAACATTGGTACTTCCCACCCTCTATTTCATTTTTGTTAACAATTTACCAACCTATCTAGTCATTGAATGCCTTATATAATTATTACCTTTTTAGGTCTTTTGATATAGCATTTATCTGATCTTTCATAACAGCTTCTTAATCTTTAAATTTTATACAGATAAAAACTACAGTTTGGGCAATAAACATTTTCCCAATTACATGAACCAATGTCTTCACAATAAAAATATAACCACTGTGCTCCGTGTTGCCTTATTGCTAATAATTGCCACAAAATGAGAAAAGCAATGTGATAAAATTTGATGAAAAAAGAAAGTAACAGAATTTGAGGGGACCCAAAATTATAGATGGAAATCATTGATTTTTCCTGAAATGTCTACCTCCCAAAATGAATGACAAATGCTATATTTTAAAAGCACATAACTGACAGAACTGAGGGTTCTAGCACTTCAAAGCATATATTGGCCCCTTAGCAAATAAAGGAAACTATCTGGTAAGTTAAATATCAATAAATTGCTTGGAGGCACAATCAGATTGGTAGACTATATAGAACAATGACATATAACATTAAAATATTAGCAACTACACCCATAGTTAAAGTTGTTGTGGTGGTGGCTCAGGAGATGGCTCAACAAATAAAGACACTTGCTTTACTTCAATCTCCACACCCACATGGTAGAAGAAGAACTGCGTTCTAAAAACTGTCCTGTTATCTTCACACACAAGTCATGGCACATATATGACCACATAGACTATACACACAGGCAAAAAAATAAGTAAATGAGATATTTATTTATTTATTTATTTTTACCAAAGAGAGTTTACTAGCATGTTGTCCATGTGATGCAATGATATCTGAATGAAAGATATGACACTTACTATTCAGATTAATAAAAATTAAAAATTAAATTTTTTTAAAACTTCCAACTAATTACAGGCATGGAAAATCATTGTTCAAAATTAATTTTGACAATAGCATATTTCTGACATCGGTCTTTAGAGGAAATTGTAGGGCAACTGTTACTTCATTTTACTTTATCCCACTAAAAGTCATTTCCACAAGTGCATAGGAAATAGTGTATATTCATCAGGGTTCTCCACAGAGATGGAGAAAACAATATAAACACAACTGTCATATACATCGAAGGAGTTTATCAAAGGGAACTGATTTCTGCAAGTGCTAAACTTGGGAAAACTATTGGTGTTAACCCCAATACAAACACAGTGATCTGAGAAAGAGGGTCTAGTAGTTTCATGCCTGACTGGGACTTAAGGCATGAGGACTGTCCAAGGGTAGGAGGAGATGGGTGTCTTGCTTTTCTAAACAAACAGTAGCCATGGTGCTTATAAAAACAATGAATATTATCAAAAACCTTATAAAGGTTATGTTTTTTCATAAAGTTGTAAACAACTATCAAATTTTAGGTCATTAATAATGAAGAAAACTCAAAACAGCAGAATAGAAAAGAACGTATACTTTTCTCTCATTGTTTTCTGTAAAAATCAGAAGCAGCACATAGGACTGTGCTCGTATACCATGGGGAAAGCTATTGTCTTCAGACAGTGTGCCAACTTAAATGTTTGTTTTATATATGTGCTCACAGATATCCTAAGAAATAGATAATATCTGAGCACCATACATTAACTGTCACAATATCCTCATTTCTTGGTAAAGCTGTTTTTATACATCTTGAAAGTGATTGAAAGGCCACCAGCACTGCTAACACCAGAGAGAGCCCAGATGAGAACATTTCATTTAAATCACGTATCTGTGCTTTCACAGACTTACATATATTTTAGATATCATTAAGTAGATAATTAATCATATGATTTTTGTACATTTTCCAACTTTACTTTATCTTACCCTCCCCTTTCCTTATCTCTCTCTTCCATCCATAATTAGACCCGGTATTTCCCATTTCCCCTTCATATCATGTGTATCCACATAGTAACCCCTCAAGTGATCTCATTTTACTTTTCTGTTTCTTCAGTTACTCATGTTATGCATTCATATAGAAAGTTTTGGAGTTCTACAACTCATAGCTAGGGATTAATGCACAGGAACTACATTGTGATGAACCTTCTGCACATTTTTTAATATTTTTGAAATCCTATAACTAAAAGGGCTTTTTTTTATAAATGTCAAATACATTTTGAGCAAAGTTGGATTTCTGTATATCAAACACAAGAAGTGTGCTCTTATCTAATGTGATCATATTTCTAGTTAAATGAATTAGGGTGCTACCTTTGTTCATTTACTTACAAAAATTTTAGATATCTCCAATGTTGACTAGGATGTAAGGCCTAGAACTTAATTTATAGTCCAGATAGATGAAATATCTAACAAAACTTAGTTTGAACAGAGACTTCTATGATGGCAGCAGGCAGAGTGTACTGTATCTGAGTGGCAGAAGACCAGAGACTTACTGTGGTTATGGTAAGTAACCTAATAGCTGACCCCAAAACACCCACATGGGTATTTCCCAGACCGGAATGCAGGGCATAATAACCAAGTTCTAACACTGTAGACAAATGAATGTCTCTAGAATTAATATGCCCCAACTTAAAAAGTATCTTTTGAATTACCCATTTTCAGAGTCAGAAACACAGTAGAACAATTTTAAAACTGCATTTGAATTTATTATATCCAACACATTAGCCAGGAGGCCTGTGTGTGAACACATCAGCCAGGAGGCCTGTGTGTGAACACATCAGCCAGGAGGCCTGTGTGTGACATCAGCCAGGAGGCCTGTGTGTGAACACATCAGCCAGGAGGCCTGTGTGTGAACACATCAGCCAGGAGGCCTGTGTGTGAGCACATCAGCCAGGAGGCCTGTGTGTGAGCACATCAGCCAGGAGGCCTGTGTGTGAGCACATCAGCCAGGAGGCCTGTGTGTGAGCACATCAGCCAGGAGGCCTGTGTGTGAGCACATCAGCCAGGAGGCCTGTGTGTGAGCACATCAGCCAGGAGGCCTGTGTGTGAGCACATCAGCCAGGAGGCCTGTGTGTGAACACATCAGCCAGGAGGCCTGTGTGTGAGCCCTCACGGGCACAGCCCACTGACGACGAGAGGCACAGCATTCATTCATGCACACATCTGGAAACTAGTAAAGACATAAGTAGCTACACATGCATTTAAATCGTTTTGTTTATCTGAATAGGCCCTATAACCTTGAAATGTTATCACTACATAAAAACATTTTGAAACAGGTTGAATCACATACAGAACATGTTGTAAAAATATAACTTTGAATTTATATGAAAATCTATACCAATTTAAAATGATACTTGTTTCTTTCTTAGTTTAAAAGATAAAATATAATAATAAAGAGAGTTAATTAAGACTAAGAAGTTTTATAAATGTTGTTTCATATCATGTGGCTATCCTAAGCTTTTTTTTTTTTTTTTTTTTTTTTTTTTTTTTTTGAGAGTTGGAAAGTAGAGTTTTAGAGATAAGAGTATAACTTTAGATGTCTGAGATTCATTTGACTGTGGTTATTTTAGGGTTTTAATGAGGCCAGGTTTTTGTAACAGAGAGCCAATTAAAGAAGGGTCAGGAAGAGTGTGTGCTTTTGAAATCCTAGGTGAGCAGTGGTCAGCGGGAGAGCAGGTCCAAGTGTAGACACAGAAAGCCAGAGACACATGAGGAAATCCCTAAGTAGGGTTTAGAGTCAAATTTAACAGACAAATGACTTCCACATGACCTAAAAGAGGCAAGAGGCAATAGTAAATAGAAAGGGTTTGGCATGCCTAGACAGTACAGGAAGAGCCCTTCCCAGACCATGTACCAATGTTATTATTTAAAAACATAGAGAGGACACGATAGATCTGATGTAGAGAAGTTTGTTTGGGGAAGGAGAGGGGAGAGGAGTTAGGGTCTGACTGGCTGTGAGGGTAAAGAGGGACAGTGGGAGAGTGGGAGAGAGGGAGAGAGGGACAGTGGAAGAGGGACAGTGCGAGAGAGGGAGAGAGGGACAGTGGGAGAGAGGGACAGTAGGAGAGAGGGACAGTGGGAGAGAGGGACAGTGGGAGAGAGGAACAGTGGGAGAGAGGGACAGTGGGAGAGAGGGACAGTGGGAGAGAGGGAGAGAGGGACAGTGGGAGAGAGGGACAGTGGGAGAGAGGGACAGTGGGACAGTGGGAGAGAGAGATGGGGGAGGAGAGGGCACCCCAGACACAGGGTAGCAGAGAGAATCAATTCATCAAGATCTGCATCTTTGAGAAAATCTACAGGATAGACAAACCCTCAGTTAAATTAACTAAAAGGTAGAGGAAGAGCATCCAAATTAAGAAAGTCAGAAATGAAAAGGAGGCTATAACAACGGATACTGAGAAAATACAAAAATCAGTAGGTCTTGCTTGAAAAGGCTGTATTTCACAAAATTGGAAAATCTAAAAGAAATGGACAATTTTTTCAATAGATTTCACTTACCAAACTTAAATTAAAATCAGGTAAACAGTTTAAACAGTCCTATAACCACTAAGGAAATTGAAGCAGTCATCAAAAGTCTCCCAAGCAAAAAAAGTCCAGGGCCAGATGGTTTTAGCACAGAATTCTTTCAGACCTTCAAAGAAGAGCAAATACCAATACTCCTCAAACAATTCCATAACATAGAAACAGAAGGACAGTACCAAACTCACTCTATGAACCCATTGTCACTCTGATACTCAAACCACACAAAAACTCAACAAAGAAAAAGAATTTCAGAGCAGTTTCACTCAGGAACATTAATGCAAAAATACTCTCAAAATGAATCAAAAACACATCAAATGTATCATCCACCATGATCAAGTGTGCTGCATCCCAGGGATACAAGGATATTTCAGCATACAAAAATCCATCAATTTAATCTACCATATAAACAAGCTGAAATAAAAAATCACATGACTGTCTCATTAGATGTAGAAAAAGCTTTTGATAAAAAACAAACCCCTTTGTGATAAAAACTCTTGGAGAAATCAGGGATACAAGGTCCATACCTAAACATAATAAAGTTAATATACAGCAAGCCAATATCTAACAACAAATTAAACTGGGAGAAACTCAAAGCAATTCCACTAAAATCAGGAACAAGCTTTCCTACTCTCCCCATCTCTTCAATATAGTATTTGAAGTTCTAGCTAGAGCAATAAGACAACTAAAGGGGCTCAAAGGGATACAAATCATAAAGGTAGAAGTCAAAGTATTGCTATTTGCAGATGATATGATAGCATACATAAGTGACCCCCAAAATTCCACCACAGAACTTCTACAGCTGATAAGCACCTTCAGCAAGGTGACTGAATACAAGTAAGTTTTTTTAAAAATCAATAGCCTTCCTGTATACAAGTGAAAAACAGGATAAGACAGAAATTAAGAAAACTATATCCTTGACAATAGCCACAAATAATACAAAGTATCCTGATGTAACTCTAACCAAGCAAGTCAAAGACCTGTATAACAACAACTTCAAGTCTCTAAAGAAATAAATTGAAGGTATCAGAAGATGAAAAGATGTCCCACGCTCGTAGATAGGTAGGATTAGCAGAGTAGAAATGGCCATCTTACCAAAAGCAATGTAAAGATTCAATGCAATCGCCATCAAAATACCAACACAATTCTTTACAGACCTTGAAAGGACAATTCTAAACTTCATATGGAAAGAACAGAATAGCTAAAACAATCCTATACAATAAAAGAATTTCTGGAGCTATCTCCATCCCTGACTTCAAGCTATACTACAGAGCAATAGTAATAAAAAAAAAACACATGTTAGAGGCATAGAAATAGACTGGTTGATCAATGGAATCAAATCAAAGATCCAAAAATAAACCCACACACCTCTGGACACTTGATTTATGACAAAAGAGGTAAAACCATACAATGGGAAAAGGAGCATCTTCAACAAATGATGCTGGTCTAACTGGATGGCTACATGCAGAAAAAAATGAAAATAGATCTATATCTATCACCCTGCACAAAACCCAAGTCCAAGTAGGTCAAAGACCTCATAATAACACCAAAGACACTAAGCCTATTAGAAGAGAAAGTGGGGACATTGGCTCACGAGACAACTTGCTGAAAACCAACAGCTCAAGCTCTAAGACCAACAATTAATACATGAGACTTCTTCAAACTGAAAATCTTCTGTAAGGCCAAGGACACTGTCAATATAATGAAATGACAGTCTACATATTGGGAAAAGATCTTCACCAATCCTACATCCAAAAAGGGGCTAATATCCAAAATATATAAAGAACTCAAAACATTAAAAAACAACGAACAGAATAACCCAAGTTTAAAACATGGAGCATGTAACTAAATAGAGAATTCTCAACAGAAGGATCTAGAATGGCCAAGCACTTAAAGAAATGCTTAGTGTCCTTAGTCATTCAGGACATGCAAATCAAAACAACTCTGAGATTCTATCTTACACCATCAGAATGGCTAAGATCAAAATCTCAAGTGACCGCACATGCTGGTGAGGATATGAAGAAAGGGAAACACTGCCCCATTGCTGCTGGGAGTGTATACTTGTATGACCATTAAGAAAATCAATTAGCACTCTCACAGAATATTGGGAATATCTCTACTTCAAGACCCATATATTACACTCCTTGGTATATACCCAAAGACTCTCCACCATACAGCAATGACACTTGCTCAACTATGTTCATAGTGTCATTATTCATAATAGCCAGAATCTGGAAACATCCTAGAAGTCCCTCAACTGAACTAGAAAAGATTATCCTACGTGAGATAACAGACCCAGAAAGACACACATGATATGTACTCACTTGTAAGTTGATTTTATCCATATAGTACAGGATAAACATACTACTATGCACAGACCCAGAGAAGATAATTAACAAGGAAGAACCAAAGGAGGATGCTTAAATGGGAAATAGAAGAGACAGAGCTAGTAGTTGAAGACAGGGAGCAAAGAAAGAGAGGAACCACAAAGAGATATGAAGGTGGAGATCAGACCTGGGGAGAGCAGGGATGAGAGGACAAAAAGCCTGTAGAGAAAAGAGAAATTGTGGGTAGGGGAATCTCTGTGACAATCTGGAGACCTAGGTCAGGGTAGTCTCCCATAGAAGTATGAGAGGGAACTCTAGCAGAAACTTCTAGTAGCAGTGTCCATAGAGACTGAGGAGGACACCCTCTAACTAGACGTGTTTCCTAGGAGAGGAAAGAACGCCAACTCACCAACAAAAACTTTGACTCACATTTCACCCTGTCCACAAGGCATGTGGGGATAAATATAGAACAGGTATAGAAGAGATTGAGGGAAGGTTAAACCAATGCGTGGTCCAACCCAAGACCCACCCCATGGGAGAGAACCAACCCCTGACACTATTATTGATACTATGCTATGCTTTCAGAGAGGACTCAGGCAGAGTTGTCCTCTGGAAAGTTCCACCCAGAAGTGCCTCTAAACAGATGCTGGGACTCACAGCCAAACAAAGGGCAATGCATCGGGAGCCTTGTGGAAAAGGGGGTGGGAGGAGGAAGGGACCTGGAGACGACAGGAACTTCACAAGAAGAGCACAAGAACCAATTATCCATGACCCATAGGGACCTGCTGAGACTGAAGCACCAACCAAGGACCTTGCATAGGCCTGGACCTAGGCTCCCTACAAAGATGTAGCTGATGGGCAGCTCAGGCCTCTCTGACATGGACTCTCTTGCCAGCTTTTCAATTACTTCCCCCTAGTGGGACTGCCTTGCCAAGCCACAGCGGAAGAGGACACACTAGTCCTGATAGTACTTGATGAGCTGGGATAGATGGGGAGAGGGGCTCCCCTTTTCTGAGGAATAGGGCATGGGAGGGGAAGAGGGAGGTAGAGTGGTACTGGGAGGTGAGAAGGGATGGGGCTATGACCTGGATGTCTACTGATCAATTAATTAATTACTGATTAATTAATTTGAAAGAGAGCAAGGAAGGTTGGATATATGAGAGAGTTTGGAGGAAGGAAAGCAAGGGGGAAATGATGTCCTCACAACAAAATAACTCATAATTTAAAATAAAATTTAAAGTTAGTTTGTACGTACATTGTGCCAATATTGTGTCATGTATACAAAGGGACAGTGCAAAGCAGCATCGTAACCAGTGAGGTTAACTAACAATGGCAAAATTTCCAGGTCTTAATTAAAAATTAGATTGACAAATTGCATATACATTCCTTTGAGCATCACACATGACAGTTACAACAAGGATGGAGTTTTCCTAGATAAGGTGACAAGAATAATATTCAGTACCAACTGTATACATAAAAAAAGGCAGAGCAAGGAAGCCACAGAATTTTAATGTGACATAATTATATAACTACTGTCTTTGGCAACTTTGTAACATGGATTAATTAAAAATTACCTTAATACATAAAATATTTGGTCATTATTCTGCTTTTATGCTGGTAAATTTAAGCTTTGAGGGTAATAAAAACCTGGTAAAATACATTGATAGGTTTCTATATATTACCATAATACTAAAGTCTCATATATTAATTATAAAGTTCAAAATAAAATACAGCTGAAGTACAATTGTAAAAGATATTGTAATTTTTTGGTCACTCATTCCCTTGCTGCAGAGGTTAACTGATGAATAAAAAAAGTTTCCTACATTCAAAAAAGAATCATTGTGGGATCAGATTTATCTAATCCCAGAGGCATTGAGAATAAATTACCTTCATTGTGTAGACTCAGACTATCTCCTTATTAGGAAAATTAAGTTTGACCAAAGGGAAGCCAGGTCAGAAATTATGAGCTGATTGGTACAGTTTTCCTGTTGACTCCTTATATTGTACAGCTTTCTAGAACGATGTGTAATGACATCACACTGCCTGCTTACATCCTTCTTTTCATCAACCCAGTCTCTCAGGATTCTTGCGCTGGCCAGAAAAAAAGGTCACATTATGTTATCTTTCTTCAATACAGATGCTAACTTAACCAGAACACTTTGAAATGTTTCACTTCCCAGCTTCCAAAAGCACTTTCCCTGATAAATTTGCCTGAAGGATTCTTATGACAACCATAGCTTTGGAATTTGAGACATAGGTATGTTTCTGTCTCCGTGCAGCAATAAAAGGTATTGAAGAGAAATCTGCTTTATTTATGAGACTGCCAGCAATCTCACAAGCAATCCAACCTGCACTTTTTCTACAGGTCACATTGTGTGTAGTGGAGACAATGGTGAGCTGGATGACAAACATTTGTTCTAAACAATATTATGCTTATATTTCAACTTGTTTTTAAGTAAATAAAGACTAACTGAGAAATTTTTATGTTTGATAGTGTCATCATACATACCAAACATATGCTCCATACTTGTGAATAAATGTATATTTTCTGACATCTAAAGGCTTATTTCATTGGAAAGAGTACAAGAATTTTCAAATATCACTTTATTACTTACTGATTTTTACATTTCAGCATATTTCAATCATTGTTCAAACTGCAACAATAGTCAATAGTCTCTGCCTTTTAGTCTGTATGTTTTATGGTCTATTAATGTCAATGCTGAGAGCCAGAAATATAAAATAGTAAGAGATAAATAATGCCAATCATTAGCTTTAGTACCAACCACCAGATGTGTTGCCCTATAAAGAAAATAGTAAACTGAATACTGTTGAGAGCATAAATCACAGGCACTATGTTGTTTGCTAAGTGTAGGAGCAGAAAGGACTGAAGTCAGGGAGGACAGTGTGGCGCTTTGTGGCTTAGGGAAGGTAAATCCTAGAGACATTTCATACATTCAGATCCTTGGGATGAAAGCAATGCTATATACTATGAGATTTAGAAAGTGCCTTAAAAGTTCCCTCTGCACTCAGAAAAGTTTTAAGGGGAAAGGTCAAAGTATTCATAGTACAAAAAAATATTTAAAAACATTAAGGCATCCCACTGTCATAGATGTGTCACTGATCTGTATATTGTAATTACTATCTCTGGCTTACGTTTTAATTCATACTGATAAGAACAGACGCTGTACTTTATTTAGCCAAAACTTTTCTTCCAAGCAATGTTCATCCTGTCCTACATTTACACTGTGCCAAACACGTTTCCCCATGGTCATTTTAAACTGATACACATTAAAGATAAAAGTAATTAGAACAGGAAAGGTGCTCGGTAGACTCAGCCATGTGATTATTTTCTACCATTAAATTATAGAAGCTTGAAATGGCATTAGATTTTAAATGGGCATTATATATTCAGCACAATTTTACAAAATATAGGAAATCAAAAAACACTGTCTTAATATAAAAATTACTCATACAGTTAAGACATATTGCAAAAGGCTGTGGCTTGAAGGTACAGAGAAGTTCTGATTAAATATAGCCATTTCATGTAAAATTGTTTAAAGTTATTTTAAGCAAAAATCAAAAATGTATGTTTTTAATTTAAGATATAAAACATATCATTATACATTTACATTATATACAATTTTATATAATTATATAAATACATATAGTTATATATATTTTTAGAAGGAATGAAGAGACTTGGTAAAAAATCTTATAGAAAGATTCTTATCAGCTCATTGCACATAGTAATACTAATACTTGGCCTTTCCACTCTTCTGAATTAAGTTTATACATTGATATTCTTTTTAATCAATACATTCTGTTAACAGCAAATCAGCATGAGAAACCACTCTGTGATTACTGAGTTTGTGCTCTTGGGCATATCAGACGATCCAGAACTTCAGGTTGTCATTTTCATCTTTTTGTTCGTTGCTTACATACTAAGTGTGTGTGGAAACCTAAGCATCATCGTCCTCACCTCGTTAGACTCTCAGTTAAAGACTCCTATGTACTTTTTCCTCCAGAATTTCTCCTTCCTAGAAATTATGTTCACCAGTGTTTCCATCCCCAGATTCTTGGAGTCAATAATTACTAAAGTCAAGACCATTTCCTATAACAACTGTTTGGCTCAGCTGTTTTTCTTCATCTCCTTGGGTGTGTCTGAGTTCTTTCTTCTAACCGCTATGTCTTATGATCGCTATGTTGCCATCTGCAAGCCACTGCACTACACCATCATCATGAACCAGAGAGTTTGCACCCTTCTCGTCTTCATCTCATGGCTGGCAGGATTTCTGACCATTTTCCCACCACTCATGTTCGTCCTCAAGTTAGATTTCTGTGCTTCGAATGTCATTGATCACTTCTGCTGTGACTACTTCCCCATTTTACAGCTGTCCTGCTCAGACACATGGCTCTTAGAGGCATTTGGCCTTTACTTTGCCTCCTTCACTCTGCTGTTCACACTGGCACTAGTGATCGTCTCTTACACCTGCATCATCAGCACCATTCTGAGGTCTCCATCTGCCAGTCAGAGGAAAAAGGCCTTCTCCACCTGCTCCTCCCACATGATTGTCATCTCCATCTCTTACGGAAGCTGCATTTTCATGTATGTCAAACCTTCTGCAAATGAAAGGGCATCACTGACCAAAGGGGTGGCTGTTCTCAATACTTCAATTGCTCCCATGTTGAACCCTTTTATTTACACACTGAGAAATCAGCAAGTTAAACAAGCCTTCAAGGATTTGATTAATAAAGTAGTGCTTTATAGAAGCAAATGAGGGTACATGTTAACATGAAAAAATATAGTAGTGACATAAAGACAAAATGAAGTTTATTGTACTCTCTACCCTGTTTGCGTCTCTCAGCTTCCTATGCAGATGAGCACATTGGTGTTGGCTTACTATTAATCTGAATGATACTGTAGCATGGCTTCTTTTAAAAATGTGTATGCAGCCAATGATTTACAGTTCTAGTATTTGGGTTTTTTGTTTGTTTGTTTGTTTGTTTGTTTTTTGGTTTTCTTGGCTGTTAAGTTCATTTTGAGGCAACAGTCTGCTGCATAGCCCAGAGTGGCACGAAATACCACAATTTTCCTGGATTCTTCAGAGCACCTGGAATTCACAAGCCTGCGCTGCGATTTCTAAATATTCTACAGTTCAGAGTAGAAAGCCATTTGTTGAAGAATACATATTAAGGTCTTGGTTCTAAATAATAAAAATATTTTACACTCTTTTGATTTATAAGACTAAAAACTATCTCGATAACTTTACAGTGAATTTTCTTTGATACTAGCATAAAACCATAATAAGGTTTCATGAAATATTTTAAAGAAATAACTGATATTTCTACTTATATAATGTTTTTATTTTTCTAATTAAAAATAATTTGAAGTTCATAATAGTCTCTATTTTCTAGTTATTCTGAAAGTATATGTTCTAGCCAATGTTCTATGTTGTCTGTGTTCATCTGTATTTGGTCTTAGAATTTATAAAAGAGTAGTCATAACCTAGAAATCTGATGAGAATTTATTGTATGATACAAGCGCTTTTATAAAGCACTTACACTATGTCATCTTTTGATTGAGCATGTTTTATTCCAGATCTTATTTAATCTTCATTGCTCCCTGGAAATTCTTCCATGGTGCTTATTATAAATATAACTAAGTACATAGATGCTCAGGAAGGTTGAGTAATGAGAAATTATATCAGTGACTATATTTATCCTTGTTTAAAGGGTAACATAACTTTCAGAAAGATAATGCACATTATGATAGCCCAATTTAAAAATGAAACAAAATCTGTTTTCTCTATTTTGATATTTTGATAGCTTTTACTAAAGAGTTATACCATTTTACTTATTTTTTCAACAATACTACCTAATTTGAGTGTGTCTACATTAACTATGGTCTCTTAAAGGTAGATATTAATATCTCATATTTTGCCAGGCACATAAACAGCAAGCAATCAAAACAAGAAGCTCATAAACTTTCATCGCGGTGGAGTAGCAGGTTGAGCAGGAAACATGAGTGGTAGAAAAAAAATCTTCTTAAAGGAAGGAAACATAACAGGAATGGAGACACTGGGTTTTTAGTACACTGTAGAAGCTTCCTAAGTCAAAAACTACAGTGGAATCTTGGGTGTTAATTCAGATTATGGATTTTTAGAGATTTATTTACTATTATGTATACAGTGTTCTGTCTGCATGTGTGCCTGCAGGTGAGGAGAGGGCACCAAATCTTATCATAGATGGTTGTGAGCCACCATGTGTTTGCTGGGAAGGAAACTTGGGACCACTGGAAGAACAGCCCGTGCTCTCAGCCTCTGAGCCATCTCTCCAGCTCCCCACCCCCTAGATTATGGATTTTTGTTGTCTCTGGCCCCAAAATAATGCCTGTGGTAAAGCATATTTGCACTTGGCAGTACAAGGTTGTCATTGTTTACTCCTCAATCTCTTTGGCCACTGTTTCTGAGGGTTTTTAGCTCTAATTTTGATACAAAGGTGTATTATGTTTTATATTCCTTGTATTTCATGTGCATTCACTTTATGGCCATTTCAATGCCTTAAATTAGTCCCTAAGCAGGCTGCAAAGAGAGTAGATAAAATACATGTAGAGATATGCCAAACAATTTTAAATGTGTCCCTTTCTGTTAACTAAAAAGCAGGAGTTATTATTTGTCTGTTTTATTGAATTACAGGCTATGCAGAACTGTGTTTAAGGGTTCTCAGAGATTATATTTGACCATTGCTAGCTAATATAATCCATGCTATCTATGTGAATTAATGTATATCAGAAGTCTCTCTGACTCATAATGCTTCAATTGTTAATAAACAGACATTTTTCTAAGGCCGAATGAAATTAAAAATTTCAGCTTGGCTGGATTCCAGGAGGAGCTAAGATGGCTCAGTTCTTCTGTGGCTCTCTTTTTCTCTCTTCTGCTCCTGCAAACATGGCCTCAGGTGTAGATTGTCTCTGATGGCGTCATCAGTATTATGGTGCTCAAGTAGTCAGCTCAGAGTAAGTGAGAAAGTGCCAGAAGGTAGTGCTTTTCAGCCTGAGTTTAGACAAAAAGTTGTCATAAAGAGGGAGGGCAAGAGGACCCCACTACGTTCTGTAAAAGGAATATCTTGTGTGTTTTATGGATGCAATACCTGTCTACCTGTCAATTTAAAACATATGGCATATGGCTGAGGCAGGGAATAGGTGGGACATCTGGCAGGCAGAAGGGATTCTGGGAAAGAGGCAAGCATGCAAGATTCCCTGGCGAGATGCTAAGAGAATGGGAGCAGGTAACCAGCCACGTGGTAGAATGTAAATTAGTATAAGGGATTATTATAAGTTATGAACTAGTTAGAGAAAAGCCTAGCTATATGGCTGAGGTATTTGTAAAATAATAATTGAGTCTCGTGAATCATTATTTCCAGGGAACAATGAGAGCAAGAAGGAAAACACTGTGATACTATAATAAAGTTCCCTGGGCTGATGGATCAGGGCCAAATACACACACAGACACACACACACATACACATACACACACACACACACACACACACACACACACACACACACACAGACCTGGGGTACACAGCCTGAGACCAGGGAGAGCAAGACAAACGGACCTGGTGTTGATCTTCTGGGCCCCTGAGGATACAATTCTTAAGAGCAAAAATGACAACACGCCAGCTCCAAAGACGCCATCAAGAAGAAGCTGACAGGACTCAAGCTTGAATTACAAGGAAGTGAGGGGAGAGGCGAGCAAGCATCAGTGCACCCATGCAGTGAAACCGGACAACTCCATCGTCTCCTTAGAGGGTTAGCCTTTCGGTCTTCCACAGCCCCCTGCCTGAACTGCAAAGGAGTCCCAGGGTTGTTGTTGGGGGGCTAAGAGTACCCACGCAGATGGAGGGTAATCATTTCACCCCAATTGCCAAGTGTCTTTCCTGATGCCTGGACCATCCACCTCTCTCCATTAACTACTTTTGGTCTTTTATTCCTCCTTAATTAAAACAAACTGCGAGTACCCCCAGGTACCAAGTCTGTGGTTGGATAGGAGTGGCTGTATCTTTTTTAAGAACTCCCCTACTCTCCTTTGGCTCTCCCTTTCCATACTGTCAGTTTCTCAGTTCCACAGTGACTCTGGAAATGACCCCTCCTGTACCAACTGGTTGTCTTGACCAATAAAATAAACAGAGCCAGTTAAGGGACCTTTGACTTAAAAAATACAATAAAAAAATTAATCAAAAAATTTAAACATATATACTAACTAGAAAAATAATGCTTTCAACAAATCACACATGCTATGAACCCTCATAAGGTTGAGAATTTATTTCAACTGAAATCAAAAGGAAGTAATTAGTACAGTTATTCTTGGAGCCTGCAAGCCACACATTTATGGAGAACAATTATTTACTTAATAAAATAATTTTAAAATATCTTTTGTAATTACAACTCCATGTTAAACAGAGAAAGTGAACAGAAAGGGAATTAAGCCATCCATCCACTATCACAAGTCTCTTCAGTGGCTTTTTCTGCTTTTCTCTAACTCTCTAAAATGACTAAACCCACATACTTTTTGTGAAATCAAATTGATTTTCCAATATCCTAAACAGCAAATGAACAGTGTTTCAATATAACCAATTTGTTATTTCTTTTTTTTTTTCATCTCCATTTAATTATAGAAGCTGGCTAATGAACTGAAAGAATGAGGTTCTGAATAAACACTTTTGCCATAAACACCACTGCCACGACTGCTCTTATATATTAACTTGTTATTAAATGTGATATATAATGGTCTCTATCTTTCTCTAACTTATTTTTGTTAACTGTGGTGTTAATGATCACAACTGAACTTGCCTGAAATGATCAGTAACTGATCATTTCTGAAATAATATAAGACTAATATTTTTTCTTTAAAAGTTATGTAAAATAATTGTCAAAACAGTAAAATCAAATTCTAATAAAATAAATATTCTAAACACTCAGCAGTCTCTCATGAGGAGTCTTTGTTTCATTCAGGACTATAGATATTTTGTGTCATGACCCAAATCTTGGGATACTTGAATACTGGCATACATGTTTTAATGCAATTATGAATGGAGCTATTTCCCACAGCCTGAGGAAATAATCATTCTTGTTTCATATGTTTTATCTTCAGATTTTAACACTGCTTCAAATGAATAAAATAGAAAGAAAAATATGGAATGGATGAATTACATTGTTGAGATAAGCTTCAAGATTTTTTTTTTCGAGACAGGGTTTCTCCAAGTAGCCTTGACTGTCCTGGACTCGTTTTGTAGACCAGGCTGGCCTCAAACTCAGAGACCTTCCTACCTCTGCTTCCCTGAGTGCTGGTATTATAGGCCAAGTGAGTGCCGCCATGCCTGGCTCTTCTAATTACTTTATTTTGTATTTATTTAAGTAATTTATCCAGATTACTTCTCAACTTTTATCCCCTCATTTGTTTCTTCCCATTTCCCCCTCCCTCCCTCTTTCACCCTATTACCCTCCCCTAGGTCTGTGACAGAAGGGGACCTCCTCCCCCACCACATGATCAGAGCCTATGAAGTCTCATCCTGGTAGCCTATTTCCCCTTCCTCTGAGTGCCACCAGGTCTTCCATACCAAGGGCAAGTGGTCAAATAGGGAGCACCAGAGTTCATGTCAGAATCAGTTGCCACTCTCCACACAACTGGGGAGAATGTGCTATCCATTGGCTAGATCTGAGTAGGGGTTCTAGGCTTACTGCATGCTTTGTCTCCTAGGTTGGTAAAGTAGTTTAAGCTTCTAATGAGGTTTAATTGACTAAAAAGCAAGTGACTATGGAAAAGGTTGAAAATACTATTCTTGTAAAGTTATAGACGTTAAGGAATACCTTGTTCATATGCAGTAAGATTATTAATGAAAACAGATCATACAAAAAAGGAAGCAAAACAGAACTTTTTAGGATTTTTCATCTCTGTCTCTAATTTTAAAAAAATCTATGACCCTTCAAATCTTGTCTTTGGCCATAAAATAAATATCTCATGTTTTACCTAGTTCACTCGAAGGGTTGTTACTGATATTTACTTTATTTTGGGAAGGCAAATGATGAGGATGTCTCCAGAACATAAGTCCTGAAGATGTTATGTGAGCATTTTACTTAAAGCTCAGCACTAGAGAGATTATTTGGAGGTCAAACTAGAAGTAATTTGGGTGAGATTGTTGAAAACAAATGAGAGTAACAGTTGAACCACGTTTTTCCAGAATAAAATACAGACCTGCACTAAGGAAGCAAAGCTTAAGTAATGGCTTCAGTGCCTCATGATAGTATCTTCAGAGTATTTGCAAACTCCTGGAATCAGAGGCACTTTACATAATGTTGAAGATCAATTCTCTAAAAACTATAATTATCAGGCTTTATTTATATCAGTACATGAATAAAAAACCATGGAGTTTTCATAATAAAAGTATAGTACACCACTGCTATTCTGCATATGGATCACTTTTTTCCAGAGGGTTTTTTAAAATGTTTTCTGGTCTTTGAAAACTGGCTATCAAAATACTCATTTCTGTCAAGTTCACACAAACTCTTGCAAGACATAACTCACAACTTTACTCACAAACTCTATATGATCTTTCACAAAAGGATTTCATCAGTAACAAAACACAAGAAATAAGTATTACTATTATAATAAAATCACAAAATTATCATAAAATATAAATAGAAAAATAGACACAGATAAGCATGAAATAAGGTTAAAATGCAATGCATTGATTTTTTTTATTACAGATTAATAATAACATAGTTTTATACATGAGTTCCCAATATCACTACATTACAGGAGTTTGGGGCTTGAGATTAAAGCTAAACTCTAAACCTGGTGGCACTCAGAGGAAGGACAGCAGGTAGCCAAGAAGAGACTTGATACCCTATGAGAATATATAGGGGGAGGAAATCCCCCTCAGTCACAGTCATAGGGGAGGGGAGTAAGGGGAAAATGGGGGGGGAGGAATGAGAGGATACAAGGGATGGGATAAACATTGAGATGTAACAAGAATAAATTAATAAAAAAAATAAATAAATAAATAAAATTACTCTCCAAAAAAAAAAAAAAAAAAGAAAGAAAAAAAATCTAATGAGAATGTTCCTATGAATTCAGGATGTTTTTCAAAATTCATGTTTTCAATAAAAAACTAAATGATTTTAAAAGTGATGTCACTAAATCACGAATAAAATGAACCAAAGGATACATTGTGGGGAAATATGAAGAAAGCAGCTTAAAATTCACGTTCTGTGATGGTTTCACCAAAACACTATAAATGTAACATTTATCTAATTCCTGATTGTTTTGTGGTTCTTCTTGCTGTATGTAATTTATTGTATATATGTGTAATAATATAAATGTATATGTAAAAAAAGAAAAAAATTTAAATGCTTAGTCAAAAAAACTGAAGGTTTCTTTGTTTCGCATTTGTGCAATGTAGAGAATTGGTCCAAGTACATAATGACATTTTTAAAGTAAGACTTGGGGAAGTATATATCATAAAACAAAGATACAGCTGACAACGACCCAGGATGAAGTGGAGCAGAAAAGAGAGTGACTCATAATGGTCACACGCAGCAAAGCAGGTCCCAGCTTGAACCAGGTAAGTGCTGTAAACCAAGCAGCCAAGTATCCAACGAAGCAGCTAGAACAGCACGCACAACGGCACTAGAGTGTGTTGAAGCTCTCACCAGGGATTCGCTGTAGTGGAGGAATCAATGTATTTCAGCACAGTCTGATGGTGGATGGTGGTGAAGGGTGAGTAGAAGGGTTTGTGGCATGTACTCAGCCAGTATTACTGCCACTACAGTGGAAATAAAGAATTGACGGGGCATCATTGTAATGTGCTACACACAATGTTAAGCACACAGTGCTTGTATGATGTGTATGTATGTGTTTGTGTGTTTGAATCCACACATAATCTACTAGTTTCATAAACATTCTCCAAAAAAAAAAAAAATCTCAGTAACCGAAGATAAACAAACTACCAGTGGGTAACAACATTTCAGTGCTGATGTCCTGCAGTACGCTATCCAGACTTCCAGATACAACAGTCAGACTTGCCTTTGGAAGCTTGCCGTAAGATGAAACAGGATGTCCGTGTAAGGAGGATGTCTGATAACAGCAACGTGGAAAAGGCCAATAAAATCTACTAGCGGCCGTATCTCGTACACAAGGCATAAGAACAAAGCTAAAAAAAAAAAAAAATCACTATTCAACAAGGGAATCCCACTCTAATTTGAATACCACATTTGTTGCTCTCACACACACTATGGATATTAAGCATTTTAAATGCTGCTTATCTAACACATGGCCTCTTACATTGGACACCATCCACAAATAAAAGGTTTTCAGCTCAGTGGTCAGGGAACATTTTCTCTTTTGAAATACACATATGTAATTTACTGAATGTTAAGTATATTTCCAAAAACTTCACACATATTAATTTATCTCATGCTTAACATCATCTTATGTTATTAACTTGTATACCAGAAGAAAAATACATGTTCTTACGTGAGGAAGTGGCGCAGACAATTAAATGGTTTAGATTCAAAATGAGGTGTCCTTGTAGCAATGTCACTCGGCTTTATTTTTAATGAAAATAAATAAAACTTATTATTTTTAAATAACATAATAAATGCAACTATTAAAATAGAATTTATGTGAGGGCATTCTCATATCTGTAATCTTATTTGTGTGTGTTTATATGTATCTGTGCTTATGGCATACGTATGTGTTCATGTCTACCCAGGCTTGTATGTGAATACAGGTGCACACACACTTGATAAATGGCTAAGGCAAAGAAAATTCTTCTTTAATAATGTTCCTTTCTAATTTTTATAACGCTCAGCATTATTAAACTTTTTTTTTTGATGTGATACACTGAATTTTATTTTTTTTCCTTTTTTTTTTTTTATTAATTTATTCTTGTTACATCTCAATGTTTATCCCATCCCTTGTATCCTCCCATTCCTCCCCCCCCCCCAATTTTCCCATTATTCCCCTCCCCTATGACTGTTCTTGAGGGGGATTACGTCCCCCTATATATTCTCATAGGGTATCAAGTCTCTTCTTGGCTACTTGCTGTCCTTCCTCTGAGTGCCACCAGGTCTCCCCCTCCAGGGGACATGGTCAAATGTGAGGCACCAGAGTACGTGAGAAAGTCGTATCACACTCTCCACTCAACTGTGGAGAATATTCTGACCATTGGCTAGATCTGGGAAGGGGTTTAAAGTTTACCTCCTGTATTGTCCTTGGCTGGTGCCTTAGTTTGAGCGGGACCCCTGGGCCCAAATCTGCCTATCATATTGTTCTACTTGTAGATTTCTAGGACCCTCTGGATCCTTTTATTTTGCTGTTCTCCCATGCGTCTCTCATTTAGAGTCCCAATAGGATGCCTTCCCCTCTGTCCCAGTTTCCTGGTAAGTGAAGGCTTTCGTGGGACATGCCCCTTGGGCTAGTATGCAGATATAAGTGAGTATATACCATTTGATTCTTTCTGCTTCTGGGTTAACTCACTCATTATGATCATTTCTAGCTCAATCCATTTATCCACAAATTTCGGGAATTCCTTGTTTTTAATAGCTGAGTAGTATTCCATAGTGTATATGTACCACAGTTTCTTTATCCACTCTTCTACTGAGGGACACTTAGGCTGTTTCCATGTTCTGGCTATTATGAATAAGGCTGCTATGAACATGGTTGAGCAAATTTTCTTGTTGTGTGCTGGAGCATCTTCTGGGTATATTCCAAGGAGTGGAATAGCTGGGTCTTGAGGAAGTCCTATTCCCATTTTTCTGAGATAGCACCAGATAGATTTCCAAAGTGGCTGTACTAGTTTGCATTCCCACCAGCAATGAAGGAGTGTTCCTCTCTCCCCACATCCTCGCCAGCATGTGGTGTCGCTTGAGTTTTTGATCTTAGCCATTCTGATGGGTGTAAGATGGAATCTCAGAGTTGTTTTGATTTGCATTTCCCTGATGACTAAGGAGGTTGAGCATTTCTTTAAGTGTTTCTCAGCCATTTGATACTCCTCTGTTGAGAATTCTCTGTTTAGTTCCAAGCCCCATTTCTCAATTGGGTTATTCGGTTTGGTGGTGTTTGATTTCTTAATTAAACTTTTAAATGGGAAATCTACATAGATTAGAGTAAGTAATAACACTGCCTATTTTACCTGAGAAGATCCTGTAGGAATGAGTTCTGAAAGGTAAAGGGAAGAGTTATCCGGAGTGAAGAAAGGCCAGTTGCAAGCCCCCACCACCCACCTCCAACCCCCCAACCCCACCCCTACCCCCACCCCTACCCACACCACCCACCTCCAACCCCCCACCCCCACCACCCACCTCCAACCCCCCACCTCCAACCCCCACCCCCGGGGTTGTTTTACTATCTGCACACCCACTCTTTCTTCTACTTTTTATGGGACCTATTGTCAATCATTAAAGGCTTTCGACACAATCTGAAAATTCTACTTAATTCACTCATATATACCTTTGCACATACATTTTCTCATTCTTATCAACAATTTTACTTCTTACTTCAACAACTTTAAAGCCTTTCACTAAACTACAAGCAACTAAGGAACGCAGGAGAAATAGTCTTCCCCAGGGAAGGGCACACCAATTGCTTATCCAGTACCAAATAGCCAGCCTGAAAACATGCATGAAAGTAGCATTACACAGATACAGCAAGGCATTTTTATGTATTTAGGATGATATCTGTATGTATGTATATATGCATGTGTGTAAAAATAATAAAAAAGTAAGCCATGAATTTAAAAGAGAGCAATCTCAAAAACTAAAAAAAATATATATAATTTTAAAATTTAAAAAGTGAGAACATTTATATGAAAATGAGAAAAGGAAGTTATGCATAGAAAAGAAACTTTGTGAGTAATGGAAGCAACAGAAGAGTAAAATTCAGACTATAAGCCAAGAATATCTATTATGTAAAGAAAGTAATCGCATGTGCTGGAGGTAATAATAAAAATTATTTCATTAGGTATATATCCCTTTTCTTATCCATCCTCTGTTCTTGGACACCTACGCTGCTTCCATAATTTACCCATTTGAATAGTGCTTCAGTAAACATTGATGTGCAAGTGTCTCTGACATATTGACATGGAGTAATGTGACTAAACAGCCAGCAGTGTTATAGTTAGGTCATATGAAACATCGATTTTATCTTTTAAAGAAATCTCCATCTAATTTCCATATTTACCAAAGTAGTTTATATTTTTACCAGAAATATATAAGGATTCTCTTCTCTCACATCCTTATTATCTATTATTAGTTTCAAAAGATTGTAGTTTCAACTTTGGTGAAATGAAATTTTAATGTAGCATCGGTTTACATTTCTCTGTATATGAATACTTTTCACGTGTGTTTTGGCTATTTCTGTTTCTTCTTTTAAGAGCTTTCTGTTCATTTCCTTCAACGACGTTTGTCTTTTTATTATCATACATTAATTATATGGAACAGAATACTTGATAAAATTTTCATACATATCCATTCCCTATTGCCTCTTACTTTGCCCTACAACTTCTAAACTTTTTCTCAGCTAGCTCGTCTCATACTTTCATGTTGTTCGTTGGTATTGTTTTTCGTGAACTAATGGTTTTCACTAGAGTTGCAGTAAGCGGGGAGGGCAGTCTATTGTAAGCATCTTACCAGTGTCAACACTGCTGACAGAAGCATGTACACCTCCTCCAGCAACCACAGCCCACCTGCCTTGTGCCTCTGCTACCACAGACTGCGGATGGCCCCAGTCTTTGTAGGTCTTTTGCACAAAGCCACAGTGATGTGTGTGCAAGAGTGTAATGATCATGTCACACCCAGAAGTCAGCATCCCGCACCACTCCACAACCTCTTCTGAATCTTGTGTTCTTCCCACCTCTTTTTCCGGTATTTACCGTGAGCCACAGAGGGGATGAAATGGGTGTCCCATTCATAGTTAAGCATTCAGACAGCAGCTATTCTTATTACCTTGGCCAGTAAGGAGCCTCTGTGGGTATCATTGCCCACAGGTAAGAGAAGGCTCTGACTGAGCTAATAATAATAATCGAGGCCCTTAAATGGTGTTATTTACAAGACATTTTGTTGGGTGTATTAAGTCCACATGGCAAAACAAGAGCAATATCTCTCCCACTGGAGTCCATTTCTTTCCCAGCCATGGGCACTTGAGCATATTTATACTACACGAATTCTCTCCAGCGGATTGGGCCTTATATCTAGTCAGGGAATTGTTGCTTACTCTTGTCACAGACTTGCCAAAGTTTCAACAATGCACATACCTTACCTGGCCAACCTGCGACGTTGCACATGGGGTCCATAGATGAATATAACTGCCAATGGCAGCTCTCTCTCCACAGCAGCTTGGATAGCACCTTCTGGCTTATTAACCCATTTGTTAATTTGGTTGCTTTCTTGCTTTCCTTCTGTTTTTTATTTTATTTTGGTTTTTTGAGACAGGGTGACTGCGTGTAGCCTTGGCTGTCCTGGACTCACTCTGTAGACCAGTCTGGCCTCGAACTCAGAGATCCTCCTGCCTCTGCCTCCCAAGTGCTGGCATCACAAGTATGCGCCACCGCACATGGATCCTGCTTTATTTCTTGTTTTTTAACTAGCAGACGTTTGGTTTTTGTTTGTTTGTTTGTTTTTGTTGTGGTTTTTTTGGTTTTTTGGTTTCTGGTTTTTGGTTTTTGCCATTCTGGAGACTTTCTGTTCACTCACTTAGCTGGTTCTTTTGCTGTCCAAGGGCCTTTTTTAGTTTCATGAGATGTCATTTAATGAAATTATGCTGTTTGTAGGACAATAGATGCTACTCTAGCCTAGCATGTTAACTGAACCAAGACAGTTTCAGAGCAACAAATACCATATATTCTTGTTTATTTGTGGTTCCTAGATTTTATACATATATGTAAATTCATATGTATATGAGTATATATATTGAAAGTAGAAATAAAATTACCTAGAGAGGAAGACCAGATAATTTAGTCTTAGAATTAAGCTTAGTTGGTTAGGGGTTAAGATGTTTTAAATCAAGATAGGTGTTTTAAGTTAATAGAGACAAGATGTGATAGATATTGATTTTCATTCAGAAATTTATACCCGACAAGATAGGAAAGATGTTTTCTTCAAGTTTGCCTGATACAAATAGCCAGATCACTATGAATGTAACATTTATATAGCTCCTGATTGTCCCATGATTCTTCCTGCTGTATGTAGTTTATTTTATTCATGTGTAATAATATAAATGTATGTGTTAAAATTAATTAAAAAATAAAAGACAATAAATAAAATTATCTAAGAGATAAAGCAGATTAACAAAAAGGATGGAGCTAAGAAAAGAGATGGTAAGGTTCAATATACAATATATACTCATACAAAAGTTTTAAAATAAATAAATTATTTTTAAAAATTACTGAGGCTGGAGAGATGTCTAAGTATTTAAAAGTGAATACAGTTTTGCCGAAGACCAGACCTCAATTTCTAAGTGCCACACAGCTGCCTGTAACTCCAGCTTCAGGCATTCTAGAGGCATTTTCTGACATCCACTGGCATTTGCACACATGTGCACACACATACATATGCACATAAACATGTACATAACCACCGGCCCACAAAAGATTAAAATATATACTATTAAGTAAGTACATGTATATACTATCTACCATATATTTAATGCACATAAAGTAATCTATGTTAAATTATGATCAAAACATAGTACACGATAAAATTTATACCACAAATCTAAGTGTAGAAAGATAGAATTTTTATAAATGGGTTCTTGCCTGTTTTAGATGGCCACAAGAAAAATATAAAATGCAACCATGATGTATATTTCATATGTCAATGTGCAACTAAAACATGAAATTGTGATATCCAAAAATGTCACAAAGCCATTCAAAAGAGAGATGTTCATATAAATTATGTCTGAACTATTTCTATCTAAAACTAACACCACTTAAAGCAAATAGAAACTGCAAGTACATGTGTTGGCAATGAAGTAAAACATATTGGACACCCAACTTGAAATCTGAGCAGAAGGTGGAAGTGTGACAGCAAAGAAAGCGACTGACAAACTCACCACCGTTTTTGACCCATGTGATGAGCTGATAGATTAAACCACAGGGCTTTAAGGACTATGCACATAATGCCTATATATATCTCTCTGTTGGAACATTAAAATTCATTTTTTGAGCTACTTTTTGTTTATATGAAAATAAGACTTATTAGATTTGCTTTCGCAAGATAGTCTTTGTAGCCCAACAGTGGCTGTCTTCACATGGAATACTGAAACTTGCAGCTGCTCAGACTACAGGGCTGGATGCTCCAGCAATCCTAATCTGGAGTCATTGTCTTCAGTCCATGTTGGAAGGCCAAAGAACCTAGTTCTGATGTCAACAAGGGATGACGCAAGCACCACCACTACCACCACCAGCAGCAGCAGCAGAAACAACGTAGATGAAATTGACAATACATGAAGGCAAAAAGGCAGGAACCAAAACACTTTCAGCCAGGCCTGCCATTTTTAGTTATGCGCGTATGGATCATCACATATTGAATACAGTGAGTTTGCATTTTGACGAACGCAAATGAAATGAAAGAGGAGAGAAGATTTATCTTCTGAACTCCTCTTGAAAATTAAAACAAACACAACCTGAAATGAGCTTCTCAATCTAAATCTATCCTACCGAACATGGCAAGAGTACAGTTTGAGGCACCACTACAAACCACCCTCCTATTATTAATGATGAAATATTTTTTATTAGTTGATATTTTATGGTTTAAAAGGTAACATTTAAAAGGAATTATTTCCAAAGAATAAAACTGATAAAGATATCTCGTTCCTTGTGATGTAGAACGACACCTGCTCCATTACCTCATATTCTATAACACTAAAGGAATTCTCAAGTTTGCATCTCACCCATAATATAGTTCTGTATGAATAACTTATCACTGGATACACAGGTATATGCAAATCAGTGTATCATGTTACATACCTTAAGTGTATACAGATGTTGTCACTCACATTTCAAAAAACTGGACAATATTAAATAACTTTTATAATGTATACTACCTCACTTTTTCATTAAATAAAAGATTAGTTGCTTTATAAAAATATATAATACTTATTTTATTTAATTTTACAACATACATTTTAGTTATTAAATAATAAATACAGATATTTATTATCTGATTACATTTTTATTGTCAAATATTTGAGAAACAAACTTTGTGGGAAAGAATAATTGATATAATTCACTAACCAGAATTTTACATAAATAAAATCTTAGTATTCCATATTTCTTGTTAGAATTTTCAATAGATTGTTTAAAGCATAATAAAGACTAACATGTACAATAAATATAAATTTTGAAATTAAATATTAAAGCTTGTAATGATTAAATTTTATATATTAATGTGAATTAAATTTTATTTCATTGTGAACACAATGTATATATTCTAACTGTTGTTTAATCTCAGCATTATAACCTTTTATTTTATGATACCCTGACACCTAAAAAAAAAACTAAAAATAAGTCACCAAATGTGTTGAAAATTTACTTTTAAAGAATATAATGAAGTATCAATCATTTAAGAGTTCTAGGTTTTCAAGAGAACACATTTGCAGCTATTGTTTATTGCTCATGAATTATTAGACAAGGATAAAATGTGAAGTAATTGTAATTAACGGGAGTGGGTACTTAGGAAATGACAACACTGTAGGCTCTCTGGGACACAACACTGAACACATTCTCAGGGGAGACCCACTAGGAAGCAGGGTTAGAGGTTGCTGAAATATTGAATGGTTACCCCATGGTCTACAAGACAGCAGAGCTACGGCCTGGACTTTGTTTCGTTCCCAAGGGCTCAAGTCCATTGAAGTCAAAACAAACACACTTGGAATATTTGTTACATAAGTAAAAGCTGTCAGGGGCAGGGTCCTATTTTAAGCACTTAAGAGTCATAATAGCATGGTGTCACATGCTTCTCTGCTCTCTCTTTAAATAGTACTTTTTGAGCTGCTGCTTAAAATTACAGGCACCTGGATTATATCCCCATACTGAGGGCTTTTAATACTCTATCTTTGTTTTGAGTATTTCTGTTCATTCATCATAAAATAAAGTTGAATAAAGCAATGATTAGTATGAATGCTACAAGTGTCCAGCAGAGTAGCCATACCTCTACGCTCTGTTCTTCAGAGCAAACATCTGCCTCTATAGACCAGAGAGGAAACATTTTTCAGGATTTAACAGACCAAATCTGAAGAAACCACAGCCTCACTGTTGTGTCCGAACAGCTGATAGCTAACCAGATAGCTGACAATGAAAGGGAACAGTTTTCAATGTATCTCTAGTTACCCTTGTGGATGAATGGACCAATACAATGAGCGATCTTAATATCAGTCAAGAAAGCAGGAAAATAAATTATCTTTCCATGAAGCTTTGTAAACGCCACAGTATGATCAACTGGAAAGCTGCAGGACAATTCAAGAGACAGAGCCTCTAAGACCTAAGGCAAGTAACAAATTGTCTGATTTGTATTTTAGAGAAAAATGAAAGCAAAGCGTACATGTCTCTTTAATCTCAAAAAGAAATTTTCTTTGTACAGTCCATGCATTTCTAACTTTGTAGACAGAATCAAGTACTATGAATGTTGATTAAAAATATAAGTCAATACCTAAAGCATATGGTCCCTATTTGTTAAATAATATAATTACAAATTCTACCTTAATCATACAACATACAATTTTATTTTATTCTTTACAATTAGTAAACAATATTGCTATTAAAATTAATTTAATTACTTAAATACAGATAACAACTTTTAAATATTTTGTTTGCTAAGAAGAATCATTGGTTAAAGGCTGTTGTTACCTTAAACAGCACAAGAAAAACACTTGTGTTTTTAGAAGGAAGCTCACTCTAATGTATACATTAAACAGGAAAATTCATGTTTCATATTGCTTAAATAAATGTTAGCAATATTTTGTCCCAATTAGGGATGTAGCAAAAACTACTTTATATTCCATCTCATAATGATATGACTTACAATAGAAATATTTCCTAACGTTTCCTGTTGTAGTTAAGAAACTATTAAATAACCTGCACTTGCAAACATGTACTAAAACAATACCATGATGATAGCTCAAATCTAATTATCAGGAGCTATGGGAGATATTTAGAACTGTATTAGTTAGAATTCTATGATTCCTAAGTCATGTCTTTCAATTCCTTTATATTTTTTACCCTATCTTTAAAGAGGAAATAGAAGAGAAAGAAAGAAAGGATATGAATCACACGGAGATTACAGAATTCATCCTCTTAGGCCTTTCTGATGACCCTGACCTTCAGATTGTGATTTTCCTCTTTTTATTAATCACATATATATTAAGTGTGACTGGAAACCTGACCATCATCGTCTTGACTTTTGTAGACTCCCATCTGCAAACACCGATGTACTTCTTCCTGCGGAACTTTGCTTTCTTGGAAGTCTCGTTCACAAGCGTGTGCATCCCTAGATTCCTGGGGTCTATTGTCACCCAGGATAAAACAATTTCCTACAACAACTGTGCTGCCCAGCTCTTTTTCTTCATCTTCATGGGAGTGTGTGAGTTTTACATTCTAACCGCCATGTCCTACGACCGCTATGTTGCCATCTGCAAGCCCCTGCACTACGCCACCATCATGAGCAGGAGACTCTGCACCGTGTGTGTGCTGTGTGCCTGGATGGGTGGTTTCCTCACGGTCTTCCCGCCCCTTATGCTTTTGCTCCAGCAGGATTACTGTGCTTCCAACGTCATTGATCATTTTGCATGTGACTTTTTCCCCCTCTTAGAACTGTCTTGCTCAGACACCTGGCTCCTAGAAGTTATTGGTTTCTATGTTGCTCTGGTTACTCTCCTGTTCACTTTGGCTTTGGTGATTTTGTCTTACATGTTCATTATCAGGACTATACTAAGAATCCCATCTGCCAGCCAGAGGAAAAAGGCCTTCTCCACCTGCTCCTCCCACATGATTGTCATCTCCCTCTCTTATGGAAGCTGCATTTTCATGTATGCCAATCCCTCTGCAAAAGAAAAGGCCTCTTTGACAAAAGGAGTGGCAATTCTCAATACCTCTGTTGTCCCCATGTTAAACCCCTTCATCTACACCCTAAGGAACCAGCAAGTAAAGCAAGCATTCAAAGGTGCAGTACACAAACTAGTATTTTCTGTAAGCAAATGAAATTAAAAGTGTGTTAAAAATGTATACAATTCCTGATTGCTTCATGGGTCTTCTTGCTGTAGGTAGTTTATTGTGTATATATATATATAATAATATAAATGTATATGTAAAAAAATATAAATAAATAAAAAACAAAACAAAATAAAATAAAATAAAATGAGATGTCTATACAAAAAAAGAAAAAGAAAGGGAAAGTGTATGTTAAAAAATAAGGAACTCTATTAAGATTCAATCAATTATAATCTTGAACTTATTAAGTATCTGTATTAAGTACCTTTGTTCTCTGATAGTTTCTTTGTGTGCTACACTGTAGGAAATTTTATAGTTTCATAGTCTATTCCTATTATTTCTACAATCAACTATATATAATATACTGGGGTTTTTGAAATATTTAATAAATGTTTAAAGCATAGGAAAACCCAAGCCAGATGAAATTCCAGCACCAAGAGGAAAATCAGGCACAAAGGTCTACCAGTAGTCTAGGAGCTCTTGGTACTTCCTAGATGCCAGGAAAGAGAGGGTTGGCTTCCCTTCAGGGTGTAGACCTGGACAAGGTGATCATACTGCGGTGAACGGCCACTGAGCAGCACAAACTGGCCTTGGTGGTCAAAAAATAACAAACACATAAAGTTGAGTGAGAAGGAAACGGGCAACTCTGGGAAGAACTGTGCAAAGGAGGATGGATGTGAACAAAACATGTTGTACAGAGTTCCCAAATGTCTAATAAAAATAATAAAATTTATTTCTCCTACAAAATTTTCTGGAAATGTTATGTATTATTAGTAAATACTTCATAGGATAAAATCATGTAGCAGTTTGACTATGTTTATATGCCCATAAACTATATATATTCTGTCATAAAATACTTCAGGAGTAAAATTACATATTATATTTTTCCATATTTGGTTGCATTTTAAGATTCTGTATGTTCTGTTTACCCATTCCCTACGAGCAATATGCTCTATTACACTCTGTCATTTTTTTTTCTGACACAGGGTCTCTCTGTGTAGCCTTGGCTGTCCTGGACTCACTCAGTATACCAGGTTGGCCTCGAACTCACAGTGATCCACCTGCCTCTGCCTCCAGAGTGCTGGGATTATAGGTACGTGCCACCACGCCCAGGAAATACTTCATCTTAAAGGCAAAATTATACTTGATAAAATTTAAAATGTGCCATACTTGTTTTCTCTGTAAATTAAACAAGCTGTTTCTTCAAAACACAAAAGTAAATTTGGGAATTCCCTCTACATATTTCAGCCATCTGGGCATCAATTCAACGATACGTCTTCTGCCTGGAGGTGTCTGCTGCTGACTAATAGTTATGCTGTGAGAGAGTTAGTTCACCTTTTCCTTCATATTTTCCCAACTAATCCAGATTAGAAAATGTTATGTCTCAATTGCTTTATCTTTAAATGTGTAGAGTACCATAACATAAAAACTTAAATGTGAAAAATGAATAAAAATCATTTATACCAATTTTAATGTATTTGAAAAGAATTTTTGGCTTTTAAATCTTAAGTATCTGCCAAGATACAAATGTTAAAACATTCTACTACCAGTAAATGACATATATCAGGGGAATTTAATGTTTCAGAGTCATTTTGCACTCTAAATAGTGCATCATGATTTTTATTTAAATGTTTTCAAGTGCCTTTTACCTATTCCCTTCATCTATTCATTAGTTCAAAAATGTGTCTATTAAATAAAGAAATGATTCAGTGAAAGAAAAGATTTGTCCTGTCCTAATATAGCTCTAAAAGAAAAAATTAAGTGTACAAAATACATCTGACCACATGAGATTATATAAATATTAGCACAGTATGCTGTTCAAATTCAAAACAATATTGAAACCTAAAAAGAAATACACTACTTAATACTGTCAATAATGTCTAAGTTATACCAAGAAGCGAATAAACATGTTTTTCTTATTTCTTTTTTTGTTTTGTTTTGTTTTGTTTTTCTTATTTCTTATGCAGGAATAGAAAGCAGCCTTAGGAGAGAAAGGGGAAGAGGAAACATACATATCACACAGCCTCAGACGGGCAGACACAGCCTCGGATGGGCAGACACAGCCTCGGATGGACAGACACAGCCTCAGATGGGCAGACACAGCCTCGGATGGACAGACACAGCCTCAGATGGGCAGACACAGCCTCAGAGGGGCAGACACAGCCTCGGATGGGCAGACACAGCCTCGGATGGATGGGCAGACACAGCCTCAGATGGACAGACAGCCTCAAATGGGCAGACACAGCCTCGGATGGGCAGACACAGCCTCAGAGGGCAGACACAGCCTCAGAGGGCAGACACAGCCTCGGATGGGCAGACACAGCCTCCAATGGGCAGACACAGCCTCGGATGGGCAGACACAGCCTCGGATGGATGGGCAGACACAGCCTCAGATGGGCAGACACAGCCTCGGACGGGCAGACACAGCCTTGGACGGGCAGACACAGCCTCAGATGGGCAGACACAGCCTCGGATGGGCAGACACAGCCTCAGATAGGCAGACACAGCCTCGGATGGGCAGACACAGCCTCGGATGGACAGACACAGCCTCAGATGGACAGACAGCCTCAAATGGGCAGACACAGCCTCAGATGGGCAGACACAGCCTCAGAGGGGCAGACACAGCCTCGGATGGGCAGACACAGCCTCGGATGGATGGGCAGACACAGCCTCAGATGGATGGGCAGACACAGCCTCAGATGGATGGGCAGACACAGCCTCAGATGGACAGACACAGCCTCGGATGGGCAGACACAGCCTCAGATGGATGGGCAGACACAGCCTCAGATGGACAGACACAGCCTCGGACGGGCAGACACAGCCTCAGATGGGCAGACACAGCCTCGGATGGGCAGACACAGCCTTGGATGGGCAGACACAGCCTCGGATGGACAGACACAGCCTCAGAGGGGCAGACACAGCCTCAGAAGGGCAGACACAGCCTCGGATGGGCAGACACAGCCTCAGATGGATGGGCAGACACAGCCTCAGATGGATGGGCAGACACAGCCTCAGATGGATGGGCAGACACAGCCTCAGATGGATGGGCAGACACAGCCTCGGATGGATGGGCAGACACAGCCTCGGATGGGCAGACACAGCCTCGGATGGGCAGACACAGCCTCGGATGGGCAGACACAGCCTCGGATGGGCAGACACAGCCTCGGATGGGCAGACACAGCTCTAATATCTAAAATTGTCTAAGTACTGAGTGCACCTTATGTGAAATGGAACTGTTCAAGAAATACTTTATAGGAGAAAATCATGTAGCCATTTGACTATGTTTAACTGTTCTTTATCAATACTGTGTGTCACAGTGATATGACGCATTTTGTGCTTTTAAAGGTGAACTACAATGTAAGTAAAACCATTCTAATCAAGAGTCTGAGTTTTCCCTCTGGTTTCATATTTGGAGTATGCAAATTTTTAAAAGGGGAGAAAGAATTTTTACTGTTTGTGTAAGTATTTTTCGGCGTCTATTCAAATATTGTCTATTTGTGAATTCATATTTATAATCACAAAACAAATTATAAGTGAGATAATATATTTTTGTTAAATATGCAAAAATTTTAATTTCAAAATAATTTTGTTATAATTACACCATTTACCTTTCCCTTTCCTCCTCCAATCCCTTTTATGCACCTCTCCCTCCCTCCCCGTCTCTCCCTCCCTCCCTGTCTCTCTCCCTTCCTCCCTTCCTCCCTGTCTCTCTCCCTCCCTCCCCGTCTCTCTCCCTCCCTCCCTGTCTCCCTCCCTCCCTCTCAGTCTCCCTCCCTCCCTCCCCGTCTCTCTCCCTCCCTCCCCGTCTCTCTCCCTCCCTCCCCGTCTCTCTCCCTCCCTCCACGTCTCCCTCCCTCCCTCCCTGTCTCCCTCCCTCCCTCCTTCCCCGTCTCTCCCCCTCCCTCCCTGTCTCTCTCTCCCTCCCTCCTCTCTCTCTCTCTCTCTCTCTCTCTCTGTTTCTCTCTGTGTGTCTCTCTTCCTCCCTCCCTCCATCCCTCTCTTTCTCCCTCTCTCCCTCTCAAATTCACAGCATTTTTATCTTTAATTGTTGTTACATATATACATAAATACAATATACTAAGTCCATATAAAGATCTAAATGTCTGAGACTTAAGTTTCAATATGTCCTAAGTAAAAATGTAAGAAATTTTAGACACACTAGCCTTTCAAGGCTAATACTCAAGTTTTGTTATTCTTTTATTGTGAGCTTAACAACACAGAAATGCAACTCAAAACCACAAGAAAACATTTTCATATTTCAGTAACAATAGATATTAGCAAAAATATTTTTAAATCAAATGTTGGAGGAGATATTTTTAAAGGAACCCTTGCAACCTATGAATATTGTTGGTAGAAGTTTAAAATTGCATAGCCATTCTATATGAATTTTCCTTTAAAAAATTAAAAATAGAACACCCATATGATCCAGCAGGTCATCTATTAGGTAAATATAAAATGAAACCAGCATGCTAAATAGCCAATAAAAAGGAAGAAGGTCCACTACCAACTGAAAAACAATATGGCATGTACGTGGAATATTAACCACACGAAAAATGATGAACCCAACTGTGTTGGCCTTTGTCTGTGGATGGAGGAGATGCTCCCTCCCAGTAGACTTTGTGCTTGGAAATAGGTGAGTGTACCCCCTTCTGGCCTTGCAGGGACACTTTCAAAGCAAAGAGCACAGACCTCAGGCCAAAAGATATCAAAAGCTGGCTCTTTGAAGAAATACATATCAAAGCTGCCCTGGAGACAAGCTCGTATACACACACACACACACACACACACACACACACACACACACACACACCACTGAAAGTGTCCTGGGTGTGGATCCTGCAATTAAGATACCCTTGGTTTAAAAAGCCCAGAGGTCTGGGGTAGGGGCTCTCACTTCCCTGTTTCTCCCTCCATAGCTCCCAGTCTTTGTCTTTCTTTTATCATTAAGCTTAGTGAATTAAAAATCTATCTATTCAACTCTTGACTGCCTTTATTTTAACCAAGTACGGTAGGTTATCTGGCCTTTTACAAGTCTGAGGCCCCCTTCTCCTGCGCGGGAAGGGAATGGACTCCCACTGTCTCAACCCCGGCTAAGTGGGCTAAGCGCGTGGCCACCCTGAGATCCCTCAAGCTAGAGGATATGACGTGAAAACTCCCTCACTGCCGAGGAGGCCTTCCTCATGACCGGTCCTCTGGACAAAGCCTTCCTCAGCTAGCCTCCAGAAGGCTGAAGAAAACTCTGTGACCAGATTCCCAGCCCAGCTCCCAGAGAAAGGAACCCACACAACTCATATAGTAACATGGAAGGAATTGCATGTCATCATGGTAAATAAAATAAAGCACAGAGACCCAAACATAGATGTGCTCTTGCATGAACTTGAATTAATAGGCAAGGGAAAGTGGAAGAGAAGAGATAGAGTAAGGTTGATTAGTAAACATTAAGCTGCAGTTAAATAGAAACAAATTCTGGTGTGGTACAGAAAGCAGAATAATTATAGACAAAGATAATGCACTATATATTTCAAAACTTAGAAGAAAGCATTTTAAAATAACATTTAACTAAAACATATTAAAAAGGCATTTTTCAGAAAACTGAAACTCTGTTACAATTGATTTAATTCTTTTTTAAATATATTTTATTAATTTATTCATATTACATTTCAATTGTTATCCCATTCCTTGTATCCTCCCATTCCTCCCTCCCTCCCATTTTCCCCTTACTCTGCTCCCTTATGACTGTGCCTGGGAGTGGCCTCCTCTCCCTGTATATGTTCATGCTACCAAGAAGAGACTTGATTTAATTCTTATTTGACCTCTTATTATAAATCATTCTTTTAGGAACATAATTACTGACTGAAATGAGAAGTTAATAACAAATTTCAAATGAAGGGTTTTTTTTTAAAGCAAGTCATGGAAGGATCTGGACTTCTCTGAGTGAAGAAAATAGCTCTTCCATCACATTTTAATAAAATGGAAATCAAAGTACTATACTTAAATCAAGTGTATGAAAACATGACAATTGTTTATACCCGAGAAATAATATATTTTTAATTATTGCTATAGAGGGACTTTACAGATGGCCACTCTGGCTGGAATACACACATGCTCTTAATACATACCTTTAGTCCAAAACAATGAAAGTAAAATTAGTTGCTAGAAGGAAGCAACCAAGTTTGAAATTGGTATATAATTGAGAGACAGGCAAAGTGATGAATGAAAGAAAGATCTGACAGAATAGAATATACCCAACTCTCACAAAAACAGAGGGGAAAGAGGCAACTTGAGAGAAGTTCAGAGAGAGAAAGGGGGCAGTTTAACAGAAAGAGTTTTATAGAGACAGGTTATAGAGAGAACTAGACACAGGTGAAGACAGACTAGCCAGAGAATAAGAAGGAGCCAGATTAGGAGAGATTGCTAGAGTTAGTTTGAGGCCAAGCACAGCAATTCATTCACCAGCTGAGAGAAGCCAGTTTGAATCAGTCAGCTTAGAGAGGAGTTTGAGCCAAAACAGCTGAGTTGAATCAGGCAGCCCAGAGCTCAGACAGAATGAGTAAGGGTGAGCTTATTCAGTGGTAAGTCTCAGATGCTGAAAACATTCTAGGCCTAGGTCCGATTGTATGGAGAGTAGAAGCTTTCGGGACTAGTCCTAGGTTAGCAAACTAAGGCAGTGGGCCTCAGAGATGACAATTGCATGAGGCAAATAAAAGATATTTTTACATCTCAAATTATATACTTTGTGTTTTGATTATATTGACTCCCTTCTCCAGCTCCTCCCAGATCCATGCCCATCTCCCCACTCACCCAATTTAATCTTCTATTTTCCATTTTCACTTCATAATACCCAAATATGCTCTCCAAATACTGGATGGAAGGACCTTCCCCTGTAATGTAGTAAACCTACCAGGGACCGTGCCCTTAAAGAAAACTTGCTCCCTCTCCCAACAGCCATCAGTTGTCAATATCTTCTCAGCTAATGTTGGGACGTTGTGCCCCTATCTCCAAACCAAGCTGTCATTTTTCCTGGCTTGAGATTACACAGATCTTCAGCATGCTGTCACTGCCACTGTAAGTTTATATGTGCAACTTCCCTGTCGTGTCTTGAAAACGTCGTTTTGCTGGAGCCATTCACCACCTCTGTCTCTTACAATCTTTTCTGCCTCCTTTTCCACAATGATCCCTGAGCCTTTGGAGGGCAGATTGTGATGTGAATATCCTTCTTAGGGCTGAGAACTCTGCTGGCTTCTATTCTCTGCAGGGTCTTCATGTTAACTGCCATCTACTGTAAGAAGAAACTTCTCTAACGTGTGCTGAGGGGCACACTAATTTACGTAGGTATACAATAAAGTCATGAAAAATCACATTATTATGTCCACTTATCAGAATAATGGAAGTAGGTTCTCCCCTAGGCCTTATGACTTCCCTATGGCAGATTTTTGGCCCCAGTAATGGTGCCGTAGATGGGTTCCATCACAGAGAGCCGCCCTTAAATCTAACACAGAACGATGACATTCGTGGCACTCCTAGACCAGTGAGCACGCCTTGGAAGATCACCCTGTTTATATCTTTCAGGGTTCAGAGCTGAAAAAAATTGGTGACTAACTTTCTCCTCCAGTAGCATGCATTAGCATCTTTAGACTATGAAAACTCACCTTCTGGGGAAGCTCACAAGTCAGGCCTACCCGGTCTCTTACGCCGCAGGTAGGGCTGGAACGGGAGAGAACCAGGACCCGGCGTTTAGCAGGATGGTAAATGTGGCAACCCAGCCTCCTCCTATGACTCGTGGAGGAAAACTGCACTGAGTCGCGAGTCTCATTGAAGCAAGGTCTCACCATTACTATGGTGGGTTTCTCTTATACAGAGTATAGGGAGTGGGCGGGGCATAAGATGTGGGACCAATCAGTTCATGATACCTGGCTGTTGGTAGGCAGGGCTCACACCAGGATGTGCCCAGATGGACCATGCTGAGTCATTCCTAAGCGGAAGTACCCAGCAGAGACTTCCTGAAAACCCGGCTAGGTACGGTTTTACCCTCAAGGCCTCAGAGGGCTAATAGATTCGGCCATGGGGTCCAACAATGACCAGTTTTGTTTCTCCATGTTGTATGATGCAAGTATGTGGTGTTTCAGCTACAGTGTCTTACCATCAAATCCTGAGGGTAACCAAGAGCAGTAACAGTAAGCTGCAGTGTTTGGGGGGTCTATGGAACCCCTCTGACCAACAACTATTAAAAAGGTAACCAACTGGGTCTTTTATTTACTGGCCTAAGCTTTTACAGTAATGCGTTTCTGGGCGATTTTTCCATGAGATTGTTCATGTCAGTTACCCCTCATCAGACTTAATCACTGAGGCAGTAGGACTTATCAGATTTCATAAAACTTATATACATATATATTAGGACACCATCATTTAAGGGAAAGAAAAAAATCTTTACCACATACACATCTGACATAGATTTAGTAACTGCAATATACAAAGAACTCAAAAAAAAAAAAAAAAAAAAAAAAAAAAAAAACCAACCCTATTATCCGGAGGAAAACTAATTAAAATACAAGGCATTAAACTAAACAGAGAAAAATTTTAAGTTCAATATCCTTAACCATCACTACTTTGAAATCAATATAGCAGTTCCTCAGAAAATTGAGAATTGATCTACCTCAAGACCCAGCTATATCACTCTTGAGTATATATCCAAGACATTCTATTCTACCACAAGAACAATTGCTCAACCATGTTCATGAAGCATTATTCATAATAGCTACAAACAAGAAACAAGCTAGATGTCACTGAACTGAAGAATGGATAAAGAAAATGTGGTACCTTTACACAATGGAGGATTACTCATCTGTTAAAAGCAATGGCATAGTTAAGTTTTACACTTAAGATTAGCTGTCCGGGGGGTAAGATGTTTTTAGGTCTAGATAGATATTTTAAGTTGATAGAGATGAGATATGACAGATATTGATTTACATTCAGAATTTTAGGGCCGGGCGTGGTAGTAAATACCTTTAATCCCAGTACTCGAGAGGCAGAGGCAGGCGGATCACTATGAGTTTGAGGTCATACTGGTCTACAAAGTGAATCCAGGACAGCCAAAGCTACACAGAGAAATCCTGTCTCAAAAAAAAAAAAAAAAAAAAAAAAAAAAAAAAGAATTTTAGATGCATCAAGATAGGAAAGATGTTTACTTCAAGGTTGCCAAATACAAATAGCCCAAACACTATGAATGTAACATTTATATAATTCCTGATTGTTTCAGGTTCTTCTTGCTGTAGGTAGTTTATTGTGTACATGTGTAATAATATAAATGTACATGTAAAATTATTTTAATTTTTAAAAATTAAAAAATTCCAGGTAGCTGAAAGCAGATGGTAGAACAAGTTAATAAGGCCATGGTACGTAGAGAGTGGACAAGGACTCAGTGTGGAGCGAAGCACAGACCATTTGTGCTATATCCCAGCAGAGAATCTGGCCAGATCATATCCACTTCCCAGACATTGAAGTAAGGATGAATATAGATTCATTTGGTGAAAAAAAAAAGATGAGGTACCATTCAGACAACAGCAAAGTTAATGCTGGTTGCCTTTAGGAAATTTTAAAGTGAGAACTCTGATTAGAAATTAGAACCAAAAAAAATGTTTAAAATATGCACTTTGAAAAAAATACGCACTTTATTTAAGATGTAATAGAAAGGTGCATGAGAGAATTGGAAGCTGGTAGAAAAACAAGCAGCAGTAAATGTTTAGGAAATTAGTGAAATTAAAGAATCATGATCCCTGTTCGCCCTCTGAGTATCCTGGAAATAACTAGATATATTATTGAGAAGTGTCCTGTTAGATTATGGATAGACGCATAATGCAGATAACCTCCCCCAAAATTAAATGTGAATATTAGATGATGAGAAAAAAGCAAGAGTTAATAGAAGCTAAGAATGAAGAAAAAAATATAAATGTCATGAGAAAGGGACAGAGGGATCTGAGTAAGTCGTTATTTTAAAGTCTTAAAAAAATGTATTATGCCTCCTCCCTGCCCCACCCCGTCCCCCTGCAGCAGGCTGGTGGTGAGCCAATCCAGAGGGCCTAAGAGCATGAAGGTTGACCCTGCCCCTCACCTGGGCAACGCTGGAGAGCTGGCCCTGGTGCAGCTGGCACAGGAGTGCTGGAGGTTTGACCAATTCAACTTCTATTCAGACCCAGATTCAGGGATCTGAGTTGGCCCAACATCTACGCCAACTATGAACTGTTGGAGCATGTGAAGGGGCTCGTCCTGCAGGTCCAAGGGTGCAGGATCTCCATGACACAGGACAACAACGGGATATCTGAAAGGAGTCTCTGTGGAGATCCTGTATTGACGGTGTAGCAGAAGGCAGAGGCCTCGTGACGGGCCAATGACTCATTTCAGTGAACATTTTCAAGAAAAGCTGTTTCAGCAAAAGGGTATCCTATGACACACCATGACTCACTGCATCTTCCGTGGCAAAAATGTTTTGTTGTTGTTATTTTATTTTTTTACTTTTTGTACTCTTTTAGGAGACAGGTTGCAAGGGTGAGGAGCAGATATAAAGGGACAGGGAGATGCATGATGTGAAATTCACAAAGAATAAATGAAAACATTAAAATGTATATCTAATAATCCTATGTTATTGTGTATTTCACCACCACTAAAAGAAAATAGCCACACAGCAGCATCTGATTATGAGATATGTTTGTTTTAATAAATATGTATGTGTGTGTGTGTAGAAATGTATAGTTTTCAAAAATCCTGTTTTGTCTTATAAATGTTTGCCTTTTTGTATAAGAAGAAAATTAATAAGAACTATACTCACAATTACAGATATCATGGGGGAAAGATAATTATTCCTTCAAGTTTTCATATGAATGTAAATTACCACTTACATTGATATATGGCACCTCATACAATTTTGTTCTTTTTAGAAATAATTTAGTCAGAGAATGATTGCTAAATCTATTGTCATTAATAGGTTTATGGAATAAAGTGGACAAATAACCTGAAAATAGAGTTTAAAACAAAGGCAAAGAAATAAAACTTTCATGAGTATGAGCAGAAATTTTCAATATTTCTACATGAATATCTTTAATCAAATATTCTTATCTTGTACTGTGTCACGTCGACTCTTACATTTTTTTTTTTTTCCTTTTTTTTTTTTTTTTTTTTTTTTTACTCACTTTTTTTTTTTATTAATTTATTCTTGTTACATCTCAATGTTTATCCCATCCCTTGTATCCTCCCATTCCTCCCCCCCCCCCATTTTCCCATTATTCCCCTCCCCTATGACTGTTCCTGAGGGGGATTACGTCCCCCTATATATTCTCATAGGGTATCAAGTCTCTTCTTGGCTACTTGCTGTCCTTCCTCTGAGTGCCATCAGGTCTCCCCCTCCAGGGGACATGGTCAAATGTGAGGCACCAGAGTATGTGAGAAAGTCGTATCACACTCTCCACTCAACTGTGGAGAATATTCTGACCATTGGCTAGATCTGGGAAGGGGTTTAAAGTTTACCTCCTGTATTGTCCTTGGCTGGTGCCTTAGTTTGAGCGGGACCCCTGGGCCCAAATCTGCCTATCATATTGTTCTACTTGTAGATTTCTAGGACCCTCTGGATCCTTTTATTTTGCTGTTCTCCCATGCGTCTCTCATTTAGGGAAATGCAAATCAAAACAACTCTGAGATTCCATCTTACACCCACCAGAATGGCTAAGATCAAAAATTCAAGCGACACCACATGCTGGCGAGGATGTGGGGAGAGAGGAACACTCCTTCATTGCTGGTGGGAATGCAAACTAGTACAGCCACTTTGGAAATCTATCTGGTGCTATCTCAGAAAAATGGGAATAGGGCTTCCTCAAGACCCAGCTATTCCACTCCTTGGAATATACCCAGAAGATGCTCCAGCACACAACAAGAAAATTTGCTCAACCATGTTCATAGCAGCCTTATTCATAATAGCCAGAACATGGAAACAGCCTAAGTGTCCCTCAGTAGAAGAGTGGATAAAGAAACTGTGGTACATATACACTATGGAATACTACTCAGCTATTAAAAACAAGGAATTCCCGAAATTTGTGGATAAATGGATTGAGCTAGAAATGATCATAATGAGTGAGTTAACCCAGAAGCAGAAAGAATCAAATGGTATATACTCACTTATATCTGCATACTAGCCCAAGGGGCATGTCCCACGAAAGCCTTCACTTACCAGGAAACTGGGACAGAGGGGAAGGCATCCTATTGGGACTCTTACATTTTAAGTAACGGATTTTTTATCGTGTATTTCTTTCCGTTTGTTCCACTGTCAGTTACTCTTAGTTTTAAAGCCTTTCAGTGACCAGCACTTAAGAAATTAAATGCATACATGCTTTATGCATTTTTATTATTTGTACATGAAATGAACATAAAGAGAAATTGTGAAGTATAATGCAAGTCAAAAATACCAACTTTTCAAAATGTGTTTTTTCAGTTCATAATTATTTTCAAAAATAGAGGATTCGTATATCCACCAGCATATGCAAAAAATGTTGGTAAATTAGCTAAAACAGTGGATGGAAGCAGACAGGTAATAAATGCAACTTGAAGATAATTTCCCTGTGACATTATCATGAAGAACACTGAAAGGATTTCCCTGAATGTTAAGAATTAAGAGACAGCCGAAAAGTGTAGTTTCTCAACACTGACCATTTCAAAATACATTTAAGTCATACAAGAATTCAAAATAGCATCTCAGTGTGGCACAGCAAAAGGACCCTGCCTTAGCTACCAAACTTCAAATGTTATAAGCATGGCAACTCTCCTGAAGACAGGTACAGAAGAAAAGTATGAACTCATGCAATCAAAAAGACAAATTAATAAATAAACTTTGAGGTGGATCCATTGCTCAGTAGTTAAGGGCATACACTGTTCTTCCAGGGGACCTGAGTTCAGTTCTCAGTATTCACAACCGAAGGCTCCCCGCCTATCACTCCAGTCCCAGGAAACCCAATGTCTCTGGCCTCTGCAGGCTCCCACAATCAAATACACATATACAACTCAGACATTCACATTATTTAAAATGAAACAAAATATTTTAAAAGAAAAATAAATTTCTATTGCCCATTGTTCATATGTCTGCCTCATATGCTCTGAAACTTCTGCATACTTCCTGTCAGTATTAACAAAAAGGAGCATTTCGGTGATTCATCTGTGTCTTAATGATGTCCCTCCATGGCACTCCATGTTTTCTCAATTCCCATGGGCTAACAGAAAGATACACATAAAGTAAGCCCAAGCCCGGATCCATTTTGACAGCATACCCAGATAACAATCTTCCTTGTTTGATTATTCAAACCATCATTTGCAACAAAAAAAATAGCATTCCCTTAAACCTAAAGAAAATGTTATTTGTTTGGGGGGAGATATAAGCTATAGTGCTGCAAAATCTCCACCTAGAAAACCCCTGTAAATGCAGAGGAAAATGTTTTAGCAAGTTCTTTTGTGCTTTGTGAAGAAAGGCAAACGCAGAGGTCCTCTGTCAGCACACGCTTTCCCACGTTTGTCTATGGAAGGAAGGGAAATAATGCCTCCATTGTAATCTGACAGATTTTTTCCAGCAACAGAAATTACATTCCATGAGTCAAATACTACTAGTCTCCATGCAAAAGAAATACAGTCTGGAAAGACACAACAAAGTTAAATTGTCTTGTTCGTCAGTTAAAGTGAAATCAAATAAGTTACTGAGCCAACCTGATGGCTCTGAAATTATGACTATTTAAGAAAGTAGTGTTTCAGACTTCAATTTCAAGATGAAACCAGAAGTAAGTTTGTTATCTTTATACATTATAAAATATCCCAACTAACTTAAGCATTTACAATATTTTCTGTATGTAAGATGTACATACTGTTAAGATGGAAGGAGCTCTTATGCAAGTATATAAAGGAAAGAAGGAGTGAGATAGTGTAATGGGGAAAAGACTAAATATCACGTTTTCTCTCATTTGCAGAATCTAGATTTGTGTGTGTGTGTGTGTGTGTGTGTGTGTGTGTATGTGTAAGGAAAGCAGAGAGGGTGTAGGAAGTGGACCAAAGAGAAGGAAAGGTGATGAAGAAGCATCTCACACTTATTCATTTTGCAATATAAAATAATGTATAAGCATGAAAATGTCATAATGAAACTATATTGTATGCCAAGTAAAATCTAACTTAAAATATTTCATATGCATTTGTATGGGTTTATAGCCTTTTTAGCACTGAAAATTGAATAAATGTTATCACTGAAGTAACTATGAATTAGTGTCTGGATCAGAAAGCCAACAATAAGCACTGGATTGTTCTCCTATACCCCCTATGCTTAATGTTATACTCTGATGGAAATAGAGTCATTAAAGTGTACTTTCAATTATTTGAGAGAATATCTACTTCCTGTATAAGTTACTTGGGCCATGTGCTTGTTCGTATGCATAACACCATTGTGTTAAATTTTGAATTACACATTTTGTGAATTAAATGGTTCTAGTCAATAACATTATTTTTTTAATTTCCTTTCCTATCCTCTGGTCTTTGTGTTACATAAGAAAATTTATCCAAAGACCCTGATGTATGAAATCCAGAAGAGAATCCCTGAACATGTCTACACGTTAGGAGGTTACTTCTCCAGCGAGAGGGGTCATCGGAGCCAATTGCTGCTGAACTTGTAAACGTTTCTTAAACCTCAATGCACTTAGGCTACAAAATGTAAATCTGAAGGTAAGGCTAAATCACCTCTGTAAGGTTTTCAACTGTTTGTTTAGACGATGCGTGTTCAAGACTCATTTTGACAATGTTACGGAAAGGGAAGATCAGTTACACTATTTCACACATTTCATTAGGCGACTTAATAATTTTTGAATATTTATAGATATAAATATCTTTAGATCATTGGAAATTGATTTAAGTAATATCATCAAAAATTTTTTATCTACACTTACAGCTCTAATGTATTTTTCAGTCAGCAGGTTAAACAACAGATTTATTTGTCATTTTGATGGAAAATAAGAAAAGGCGATTTTTGTTTATTTCATAAGAATATTCATCTTTACAAATGTTTTCTAAATACGATGCCCTATTTTTAGTATTTTTTCTATGCATTTTCTGTTACGGAGGATACTTTGTATATTTAAAGAGAAGAAGATCCACAATGAAAAACCACACAGTGCCCTCAGAATTCGTCCTACTAGGACTGTCGGATGACCCTGAGCTTCAGATTGTGATCTTCCTCTTTTTAATTGTCATGTACATACTAAGTGTCACTGGGAACCTGACCATCATCACTCTCACTTTGGTAGACCCCCACCTACAGACTCCCATGTATTTCTTCCTCAGGAACTTCTCTGTTTTAGAAATAACCTTTACGACTGTCTGTATCCCCAGATTTCTAAGCACAATTGTTACCAGAGACAAAACAATTTCCTACAACAATTGCACAGCTCAGTTGTTTTTCTTCATCTTCATGGGTATCACTGAATTTTACCTTCTAACCGCCATGTCCTACGATCGCTATGTTGCCATCTGCAAACCACTGCACTACACAACCATCATGAGCAGAAAAGTCTGCGTAGTGCTGGTGTTCTCTGCTTGGCTGGCAGGGTTCCTCAACATCTTCCCACCTGTCATTCTTTTTCTGCAGTTAGATTACTGCGGCTCCAATGTCATTGATCACTTTGCTTGTGACTACTTCCCCCTCCTGCAGTTGTCCTGCTCAGACACATGGCTTCTGGAAGTGATCGGGTTTTACTCTGCAATAGTGATACTGCTCTTCACTTTAGCCCTAATCATTTTGTCCTACATGTTCATCATCCGGACGATCTTGAGACTTCCATCTGCCAGCCAGAGAAAAAAGGCGTTTTCTACTTGCTCCTCTCACATGATTGTCATCTCCATCTCATATGGCAGCTGCATATTCATGTACGCAAATCCTTCTGCCAAAGAAAGGGCATCACTGACCAAAGGGGTAGCTGTTCTCAACACCTCTGTCGCTCCCATGCTGAATCCATTTATCTACACCCTGAGGAACCAGCAAGTGAAGCAAGCATTTAAGGACACCATCCAAAAAGTGGTGCTTTTCTCTGGAAAATGAAAGTATTGTAATGTTAAAGTACTATTTCTAGGGGAGAAAAAGCATGATCTGTGATAGGGTTGGAGTTTTGGTATTGAATGACATTGCACATTTAAGAGTAAGCACTATGCTCTAGGCTCATTTCTGTGTGTGTGCTCACAGACATTGGCCTTTCCATTTATCACCTACGTGTTTACTTGCGTGTATTTTTTCTAAAAAAAAATGAAGCTTTTTCAGATTTTTCCTGTCATGCATTCCACGTCAGAACCCTTCTTGATTTCAGTTGTTTGGGAGTTTACCATCTTCTCATTGTAAACGTATTCTCATTGTAGTTAATAAACTTGGGGAAACTGTTTCATGATTTTCCGATATTTCAAATCTTTATTGAAATTTATTTAGATGGCATAGAAAGTCTAGGCTAAGGACTATGATTCTGTACAGGAGTATGCTATTTTTGTGTAGACACAGTACATTTAGCATGATAGAAAGTGTGTCAGGGTGTGGATTTCACTGTGTAATATGAGACAATGTTACCAGGAAATCTGTTTCTATTCAGCATTCCATGAGATAAAATGACCTCAATCACTGGCAATTTGTGTAAAAATATTAAAAATTTAAAAATATCATAATCATGTGAATAGTACTCTTTTTTTTGGATTATTTTTTTTTATTAATTTATTCTTGTTACATCTCAATGTTTATCCCATCCCTTGTATCCTCCCATTCCTCCCCCCCCCCCATTTTCCCATTATTCCCTCCCCTATGATGTTCCTGAGGGGGATTACCTCCCCCTATATATTCTCATAGGGTATCAAGTCTCTTCTTGGCTACTTGCTGTCCTTCCTCTGAGTGCCACCAGGTCTCCCCCTCCAGGGGACATGGTCAAATGTGAGGCACCAGAGTACGTGAGAAAGTCGTATCACACTCTCCACTCAACTGTGGAGAATATTCTGACCATTGGCTAGATCTGGGAAGGGGTTTAAAGTTTACCTCCTGTATTGTCCTTGGCTGGTGCCTTAGTTTGAGCGGGACCCCTGGGCCCAAATCTGCCTATCATATTGTTCTACTTGTAGATTTCTAGGACCCTCTGGATCCTTTTATTTTGCTGTTCTCCCATGCGTCTCTCATTTAGAGTCCCAATAGGATGCCTTCCCCTCTGTCCCAGTTTCCTGGTAAGTGAAGGCTTTCGTGGGACATGCCCCTTGGGCTAGTATGCAGATATAAGTGAGTATATACCATTTGATTCTTTCTGCTTCTGGGTTAACTCACTCATTATGAGTGAATAGTACTCTTTATACTAATAATTATGATAAAGAGAACTGGAGTGAAGGATGAAATAAAAATATGCAATGATTGTTAGAGTTTACCATCTTCTCATTATAAATTTATTCTCATTGTAATTAATAAACTTGGGGAAACCCTCTCTGGCCAATTGGCCTTCTACTCAGTTTGACTGAGGCTTTCATGATTCTTCCAATTCTATTTGTAAAGTTATGTGAAGCGCCAAAAGCCATTCTGCCGTAGAAGCTCAGTAGGCATGTGAGCTTTCTGGGAGGGGCTGGTATTCTGCAAGGTCTATACCATGATGCACCTCCAGAATTGCTTCCAGCCTCTGACACAATGTCAAGAGCCACTGATTTGGGGAAGTTCAGTAGGCATGAGAACTCTCTGGAAGGGATACAGTACTTTACAAGATCTCTATGGTGATGCACCCTAGAATTGCTTCCAGCCTCTGACAACCCCATCAGTTGTGCAGTGCGAGATCTAAAATCTGGTGGCGGCATGAACTTTCTGGGTATTTTTCCACTCTGATTGAACAAACTTCCCCATAGGATCTTATTGAAGATTTATGGCTGTTCAGATGAATTAATCCCCTGATTATGGAATTCCTGATTTTATTCCAACAATTTTAAAAGTTATCATATTAGATCTTCTAAAACAATTTTAGAAAATTTGTGGCTGCAATAAATACCTTTGTGGACCTCTAGATGTCTCAGTAGAGGACAGGCTTGAAACAAATTTTTGCCTCAAATAAGCCATCACTCCAGATGGCACTATGAATCCCGGTACACCATTAATATGGGCAAGTTGTTTTAAACCTCCCTGGACCAAAAATATAATGGGGATACAAAGAAATGTCTAAGTTAAACACAAACCTTGATGTCCAAATATACAAAGTGTTCAGTTATAATCCCTTACACCTTGTCACCTTATGGCATTATATGCTGTAAGTTTTAATTTTCTTTGTTTCTTAGGATGAAATTCAGATAAAACCATTGTCCTGAACTCATTATAAACTAAGCAATATGTGGAAAATATGCAGCCAGGTCATTTCTGTTATGCATGAATGATTACCAATACACATAGTAAACATAACTGCAAATCACAGAGTTGGAAAAGTAACAGATAATGGGTGAGGTAAATAATGAGAAAATGAATAGAGAGACCAGATTTTGTTTTTAAGAAACAGCTGTTTTTATTCATTCTATTAATCAAAGGAGAGCAGGTCAACACCACGACACAGGGTCTCTCCTCTGTGTAAAGTATATTGAAGATTTTTTTCCTGTCTATAATTTTAGAGATCCATTTTAAGTGAAAATGTTTTCTTTTACTTTTAAAGATGAAGCAAAGAAGATAATAGGAAACAGATTATAGCACATGGGCAATATATATCTGAATAGTAATTCCAACTATCAAGATGATAATTCAACAAGCAAGCCATTGGATCAACTCTCATGGAAAGGAAACACCTTACAAAATAAAATTATACATGGCAATCTTAGGATTTCAGGATTAAATGCTAGTGAGATTATTTATTCCTTCATAAAAGTGTTACCTGAACACATACAAAATGTCAGGATAGGCTCATAAGAATTTTCACAAATTAACATATCCCAGGAAAACTAAATGTTCAAGAGCCAAAAAGTATTTCTTTGAAATTAAACTTAAATATCTTATACAACAAAGAAAATCATGTAATTACAGAATTTTGACTCTCCTTAACAATTCCCTAATAATCTCAAATGTAACGGCATGACTGTAGCAACTTTTCATTGTATTATGTTTCCCTTTCTCTTGTGATCAGAACTCTATCATGTTTTGATTTATCTGAACCAGCAATATAAGCCATCTCTATAAATTATGTGTTTGATGATCCATTATCTCACTTATAGATACTGATTATCTATTCGTTGTCATTTCATTAAGCCTTAAAGCTCTGTGACATTGCATCACTTATGCTGAAATTCCCAAGATCAGGTAGCCCGAAACTTAGGGTTTTTTTTTTTTTCATTTTGACCTGTTTATATAATGAAACATATTTCTGTCTTTTATCAATACATATGATCCATTGGAGCTTAAGCAATGGGAAGTGAGTTTGTCTCATAAGCACATGTAACAAAGTTAATAGGCTAGGATGGTGAAGTTATGATCATCCACATGAAGGAATTTTCATAAGGTACTGGAATTCCAGTTTTCAAGCCACCTCATTTAATGGCTGTGATATTTTTAAAGCAAAGAAAGCTGTGTGCTCATTATTGTATCCCAAAGGACTTCTTAAACTAATTCAATAAATGTATTTGTTAAATTAACAAACACATAGAAATCTCAAAATACCTTCCCCCTGTTCTCATTATCAATAAAATTTTTAATTAATATTTGTTTCTATCATATTTTTCTTAAAACTGTTACTGTTTTCTTCACACATTTTTCCTTAGATGTAGTTTTATTATGTTTTAAATTTCTTTACCATTATGTAGTTACAAAAGACAGAATTACAGTTTATTTTGTACAATTTTCTATTTCTTTTCAATCTGATGTCTCATTTAAAATTCATAAAGTAATAGGTATTCTTTTATTGGGAGTCTATTTATCATTGTTCCTAAATTAAAATAAGAAAGCCTATTTTAGAATATTTTTATTCACTTATTCTTTTTTTTTTTTTTTACTTTTTTTAGGTCTTAAGTTTTATTTTTTAATTAAATTTTTTTTACTTTTACATATACATTTATATTACTACACATATATACAATAAACTACCTATAGCAAGAAGAACGATGACATAATCAGGAATTGTATAAATGATACATTCTTAATGTTTTTGGCTATTCTAAAAGAATTATTGGTGGATTTCTGCTATGCTTCTACACAAACATACATCTTTCTTGCATATAGTTCAGTGATGAAAGTTTCTTTTAAATACAATATTGTTTATTCTTTCAAATTTAGTATGTGTATTCAATGTACCTTGAAGTCACTCACCCATCACTCTCCTCCTCCAGGCCCTCCAGTACATTTTCCCTTAATTCCCTCCATGCTGGAATGTTGCTTGGCCTAATCTTGTACAGATCTTGTGTAGGCAACTACAGCAGCTGTGAGTGCATGAGTGTAAATGTATTTTCTTGTCCAGGACACAGTTTTGATCTAGTCTTCCTCAAACTCTGGTTCTTACCACTTCTAACCATTTTAATTTAGTCCTCCACGTTAACTCTGAGCCTTTCAAAGAGGGTTTGCAACACAGATGGGATGTGTCTATGGCTGAGCACTCTGTAAGCAGATATTTTCTGATGTTTCACATGTTATGAGATTATCACACACTACAAAAAGAAGTATTTAACTATCACACATTAAAAAAAGTTCTCTGTACTATGTATAGTACAGCTAAATTTTCTATCAAATGTTATTCCTATGTCTGTTTTCTATGTCTTTCTGTCTGTCTGTCTTTCTGTCTGTCTCTCTCTCTCTCTCTCTCTCTCTCTCTCTCTCTCTCTCTCTCTCTCTCTCTCTCTCTCTCTCTCTCTCTCTTCCCCTGCCCTCTTCTTTGGAGATAATACATTCCAGAATTTCCACTTGAATAATTCTTTTTTATTTTTTTAATTCTCTTTTTTTTTATAAGACAAGGGTTTCTCATGTAGCCTTGGCTGCCCTTGACTCACTTTGCAGACCAAGCTGGCCTTGAACTCACAGAGATCTGCCTGCCTCTGCCTCCCTGGGCGCTGGGAATACAGGCATGCACCATCACACCCAGCAAATAATTCTCTTTTTACACACTAAGCCACCATTTTAATTCTTATGATCAAGTTCCCCTAAATAGAACACTTTGAGTGTTTGCTTAATTTGGAATATTTTGATATAGACAATGGTGAAATATATTATAGTAAACAATTTAATTAACAAGATATTTCTGTCTCACTCCTCAGTCATCGCTACTATGATGTACAGTTCTTCAACCCTAGATATCATCTCAGCTACTTCCTCAGGAGCTTTGTAGACTCTTAGAGAGAAAAATCTTTGTGTAACCTTAGGGAACTTGCCTAAACTTACAATGGGTTAGTTCCATTTTCTGATAATTAGGGACAGTAAACTTTCTCCACTAGTATAAAACACTCACAAAAATATCTATGTACTTGATTGCTTAATAAGGTGTAACTATTAATTCTAGTTCTAATTTAATCACATATAACCATTTGTGTTCAATTTTCTCAGAAACAATAAAGCTTTATGCACCCTAATGGTGATAACAGAGCAATTGCCTCTCTGAACTGTCACAAGGGAAGCAGCCCAGGTTTCTCCTGTGAGCATCGGGGATAATAAATCGTATTTATTCAACTTGAACTTTTTCTTTGGAGCCTTAAATTTAAAATATTTTATGTATTTGCTCACTGTTCACTTTTCAAAATCCTTCAGATAATGTCTATCTATATTCAGAGACTATTTCAATTGTAAATGCTACTTAATTCTTCAAGTCAGGTGTACTCATAAGATATTTGAACTTCTAGCTCAGGTAGTGAGGCATCTGTAGTGATGGTTTAAATTGCAGTGGGCAAAAGATGTCCTAAACTTACAGCAATAGCACCGAATTTATAAGTGGTAGCTGTCATGGGAAACCAGTTTGGAGAGTGGCTTTAGGATCATCCCCAACACAAGTCATTCATTAATGTATATGATGTAATTTTATGTTTAACCACACTGAGTTCTGTTCTCTGTGATATCACTTGATATAAAAAGTATCCCTGAGAAACATACCCTTAAAATACTAAGAATCTATGATCAACTAATGAACTTGTTTGATGTGAAAACATCCATTCTAATAGGCAATGAGACACTGATTGTCTACATTAATACATTAGCAAGACAAATATATCCAGTATGTCCATTAAGCATACCAATTGGTTATGCAAAACCAAATGGTCAGCTTTAAAACATATACATACAAATAACACTATATATTTAGGTGTGTGTGTGTTTGTGTGTGTGTGTGTGTGAACAACGATGTAAGAAAAAGAGGCCAAGGATTTGAAAGCAAAGAGGAGTACATGGGAGGGTAAAAGAGAAGGGAGAAATTTCATACTATGTTACAATTTCAGAAGAATTAATGAAAGATGGTATGTGTGCAGGAAGAATGTTATGTGCATTTGACTTGACAAAAAGACAGATTCCAAAACTGTAACTAATTCTCACTCTGCTTTGTGAAAGAAAATTCCAAATGAGAGCTGACTTTATAATTTCTGTATGCCTAGAACGAAAGGCTGAACTCAAGCTGAGATGGGCTTTAAAAAATAATGTTTGAGCGAACAAATGGCATTGATTATAATCACAACTTGTTGAAAGATATAAAACCATAGAGATATGTCTGATGTCTTTCATCATGCAGAATAATGAGCACCTCAGATCATTCTAAAACTTGATAACTAATTGTCATTTCCCCCATTTCCCCCAAAGTAGAAAAGTCTTGCTCATTCATAGTTTAGTGTGTTACTAATTAGAGACTTTGGATCTCTGTTTTTTTATGTTTGCTTATTTTATGTGTGTAAGTGTTTTGCATGCATGCATGCATGTGTGTGCACCATATATGTTCCTGTTGCCAAGGGAAGTCAGAAGGTGTCAGAATTCTGGAACTAGAATTACACGAGGTGTGAACCACTACGTGACACTGAGTGAGAACCAAACCGAGTTTCCCCACAAGAGCATTATATTTTTCTGCTTTGATTTCAGGTCATTTTTACCTAATCTTTTCTAAACTGCATAAAGTAATCTGGACCATTTTACTCCTTAGTATCCTGAGAATCAAATCACTGTGGTGTCTTTTGTTTACCCATTTAACCAATCCCCTGGAGTTCATGCTAAATAGAACAGATAAAATTAGGACTAACCTGAACAGCATTGCCTTGCCATGGATCTATCACCCCACTCATCAAGCTACTAAAGACGTTATATTGGCCTTTTTATGATAATTTATTTTTAAAATATCAAGGTATTATTTCTTTAGGTACAAAGACAGAATAACCAAGAACCATATGTTCTTAGTTGTATTGGATTCACGAGGATAAATGAGTTAATATGTGCCTTTTAAAAGATTAGAGAGGTCAGGATTTTATTTTATTATTGATATTTTGGATATTTAATTACAAGCATCAGATATCAGAGGAAAAATTAATAACAACATGTTTTGAATGTGCTGAAATTTACTGAAACAAACTAACAAGCCATCAGAAATGACAGTGACTATACCAGTAATATTTAGCAAAAAGTAAGTATATTTATTCAGGAATATAATTTTGCTTTTAAAATATGTATCTCCATCCTGTATAAGCAAATTCAATATGTACTTTATATATAATTAAACAACACAATTTCAATTAGATATATAAATAAAAGAAAAATTTAGTGCTGCAATCAAATTTTTACATTGTAGTAAAACTATATTATAAGTCATAGGACTGAATTATTTTTCATGTTATTATCATCTTACCAGCTGGCAATACATCTTAGTATATGGAAACCATGGGATCAATTTGTACAAATTTCGGGGAAAGTCACTTGCTATAATAAGCAGGTATCCTTTGTTTTGGCTTTGTACATAAATTTTATACATTGCAAAGACTAGGTTCCAACATGTAAACCCAGAAGACAAGGAGCTGTACGCCACATGTGACCACAAACAGCAAAAAATGGATAGTGATACCATCTCACTTCCAAGAAGATGTATAGGTAAAAATTTGAGGTAAATTCATTCATCTAGCAAATAAATTGACTAATGCTAAGAAAACACCACGTACTTTACAACAGTAACAACAGTAACACTGCAGAGAACAGATGAGACTGGGGCAAGTTGCCTGGACACAGGGGCAAAACTAAAGCTTTGTAATAACTTCACCTATGAATGAACAAGTAAAAAATAAAAGTTATATTACATCAAAAAATGATGATGGACGCAAAATACGGAAGAAAGAAAATAATCTTGCTCTCCTGAAAACTAACTTTGAATGTTGAACTGTGTCACTTATTATTCACAAAAGAGAATAAACAAATTAGCACAAAAGTGATTTTACAGATTAAAAATAGAACAGGTAAGGTTTTGTCTAAGTATTGGTTTATATGTCACAGTGTAGACTCAAGATAGGAATATGCTAGATTAAATACATCCAATAATAATTAGAATTCTCCAGAAAATCATTATAGCAGACAAGAAATGTCCTGCAACAAAAACACTGTAATTAGACTCAAGCGTCTTTCATCTACCAGATGTGTCCCTGTGTGAATGCCAGGAACACACAACTCTGAGCCACTGAGTTATCTCCAAAAGTATAAAGATTTGAAGATTAAAAAAAAATAAAATAAAATAGAGAAATGTTTTAAAGATGTAGAGGAAAGCACTATAAACGAAAATCGATATTGAAAATAAGTACTTGGGCATTTTTTTTGTTTCAGGTAATATTCAGTAGGCAAAGACTTATGACAAAATATATGAGAATACAATGAAGAAAATAAGGCCTCGGTTATGAGGTGAGGTAAGAATGGTATATCTTAAAGTATTTTGTTTGATTTACCACAAAATCAGCTTTAAACAACAATGGTAACAAAAATGAAACTGGACCCATATTTGTCACCTTGCACAAAACTCAAATCCAAGTGGATTAAAGACCTCAACATAAAACCAGAGACACTAAGCCACTTAGAAGAAAAAGTGGGAAAAAGCCTGGAACATATTGGCACAGGAGACAACTTCCTGAACAGAACACCAACGGCCCAGGCCTTAATGTCAACCATTAATAAATGGGACCTCATGAGGCTGAGAAGCTTCTGTAAGGCAGGAGACACTGTCAAGAGAACAAAGCGACAGCCTACAGACTGGGAAAAAATCTTCACCAACCCTACATCTGACAAAGGTCTAATATCCAAAATATATAAAGAACTCAAGAAATTAAACACCACCAAACCGAATAACCCAATTGAGAAATGGGGCTTGGAACTAAACAGAGAATTCTCAACAGAGGAGTATCAAATGGCTGAGAAACACTTAAAGAAATGCTCAACCTCCTTAGTCATCAGGGAAATGCAAATCAAAACAACTCTGAGATTCCATCTTACACCCATCAGAATGGCTAAGATCAAAAATTCAAGCGACACCACATGCTGGCGAGGATGTGGGGAGAGAGGAACACTCCTTCATTGCTGGTGGGAATGCAAACTAGTACAGCCACTTTGGAAATCTATCTGGTGCTATCTCAGAAAAATGGGAATAGGGCTTCCTCAAGACCCAGCTATTCCACTCCTTGGAATATACCCAGAAGATGCTCCAGCACACAACAAGAAAATTTGCTCAACCATGTTCATAGCAGCCTTATTCATAATAGCCAGAACATGGAAACAGCCTAAGTGTCCCTCAGTAGAAGAGTGGATAAAGAAACTGTGGTACATATACACTATGGAATACTACTCAGCTATTAAAAACAAGGAATTCCCGAAATTTGTGGATAAATGGATTGAGCTAGAAATGATCATAATGAGTGAGTTAACCCAGAAGCAGAAAGAATCAAATGGTATATACTCACTTATATCTGCATACTAGCCCAAGGGGCATGTCCCACGAAAGCCTTCACTTACCAGGAAACTGGGACAGAGGGGAAGGCATCCTATTGGGACTCTAAATGAGAGACGCATGGGAGAACAGCAAAATAAAAGGATCCAGAGGGTCCTAAAAATCTACAAGTAGAACAATATGATAGGCAGATTTGGGCCCAGGGGTCCCGCTCAAACTAAGGCACCAGCCAAGGACAATACAGGAGGTAAACTTTAAACCCCTTCCCAGATCTAGCCAATGGTCAGAATATTCTCCACAGTTGAGTGGAGAGTGTGATACGACTTTCTCACATACTCTGGTGCCTCACATTTGACCATGTCCCCTGGAGGGGGAGACCTGGTGGCACTCAGAGGAAGGACAGCAAGTAGCCAAGAAGAGACTTAATACCCTATGAGAATATATAGGGGGACGTAATCCCCCTCAGGAACAGTCATAGGGGAGGGGAATAATGGGAAAATGGGGGGGGGAGGAATGGGAGGATACAAGGGATGGGATAAACATTGAGATGTAACAAGAATAAATTAATAAAAAAAAAAAATAAAAAATAAAAAAAAAAAAAAAAAAAAAAAAAAAAAAAAAAAAAGAAATATATTGATGTCCCTAAATTTTTATTTTTCTAAGGAAAATATAAGTAAAAGTGTATATAGAAAGTAAGAAACGTGTTTTATTTTTTGGCACTATATTTCTTAAAAACATATTATCCAACTGAAAATGTCTCTATTTCTACTAATCATATTTTTAAGGTAAAATCATGATCTCTAAGGGTCCATTGCTATCCTGAATTTAGGTTAAGATTCTTTCCACTGCTACAATTGTCATTTCTACTGACAGGCTACCAACTGAGCATAAGGTGTTGTGTGCAGACTGGTGGGACGCTAACGTTCTTCTGATCATCTGGAAATCCTGAATGCCGGTTACCTGAGTCTCAGGCTTTTGCTACTACTCAATGTGCAATCCTGTCTTTCATCTTTCCACGGAATCCTTTACAGAGATTTCCTTCCTCACACTTATAGTCAAGACAATGACTTTTGAAAGTAGCCAAGAAAATGAAAATAGTGTCCCAAGGTTGGTCCTGTAGTTAATGAGTCCCTCAACTCCTGTGTTTCATTAGGAAGATTAATTTTCTTGGGAAGAAGCTATGAGTCTGACTAGACACTGGGTAAGTGACTAAATTTTTAGCTTCTTGGTTTTCAGCTTGATCTGAATACAGGTCAATGTGATGAGCTCTATGTGTTTCCTGAGTGAATTAAATGAACAATTATTCTCATGAACGAGAACAACCTGACGTGATGATTGTTTCCACTGTGCTCCCATGGGATGATGTGCACTTCACTCGGGTATATTTTAAACTAGTATAATAAAAAAAAAGGAACTACATGGTATTTTATTTGATTATAAATTCATTATTGAGGCAACTTTTAAAGAGATGAAACCATGTAAGTTGACGTTGTAAGATAAAGCAAGTAAGTAAACACATAAAACAAAATTCTGGAGTGTGAAAAGACTGCAAGGATTTAGAAAATGAATGTACGTCGGTACTGCCTGGGTCCTGTTCCTCTGTGGCCTGGCAAGATCACATCGCTAGGGGAAGGGGATTGAACAGTTGGCCATAGAGTTCGTGTCCAGGACAGCTCCTTCTTCCCTTTCTAGGGACCCATGAGGAGACTGGGCTGCTTGTCTGCTGCACCTGAAAGTGGAGCCTGGATCCTTTCCATGCATGGTCCTTGGTTGATGCATCGGTCTCCACAGGCCCCCATGTGCCCAGATTTGTTGGCTTTGTTGGTCTTCTCATGGAGCTCTTGTCATCCCCAGGTCCTTCTATCTTTCCCACAACTTTTTCACAAGACTCCCCATGCCTCGCCCAATATATTTGAATTTTACACTGCAGTGTTAAAAGTCCTTATGAAATAAATCACATTTAACTTTAAATACATTTATTTTAATATGGAAAAGGAATATAAACTATAGGTAGAGAGAAAGTGAGATTAGAGAAGGTAAATGGAAAATGAGAGGGTAAGGGAAATTTTATTCTATTGATTAACAAAGCTAATCTGAATACGCCAACTCCAATTTATGAAAACTGGGGTGGGGGGAGGAACACTTGCCAACAAACTGCTGTTCTTTGTGAGTTCAAACTGCCTGGGTCCATTTATACAGAAGTATTTCCTTTTCTCTATTATTTTTCTGTTTAAATATTTGTTATGATTTTGAATAAAAGAAACCTTACAGATAATCTGCATAGCTTGGGGATACTGATAAAATTTTGAATAATATTGTGTGTGTGATTTTTATTTATATTTCATTATCAGTAAGAGCTTAATGATTGTAATTTTTCCAGCCAAATACTCTGTTATGAAATCAAGGAATACAGTGCTGTGCATACACAAATTATAAAATACATTTAGACACTAGCCTATTTTTATCATTTTCCACATTAAATGCAAAAAAGTATTATTTAAAGTTACAGATTATCAGAACGTATGCACACATGCACTTAGAGGGCACATTGTGACTCCACTCACAGAGAAGAGAAATATTTAAAACACAAATATACGTGAAGTTGACTATAGTCAATTTTGTGGTTGTATAATAATTTCACTCCTGTTGCCACTTCAGTATGCACAAGCATTAACAAGTATCCCTAAAATGTCTAATTTTCTCTACCCAAGTAATAATTTTGTGACTGAAATAATTAATTACATCAGTAAATGTGATATTTTACTTTTTATTTCTTCTCATTTTTCACCATATATAATATGTACAACAAACAAAATTATATACCAACAGGGTGTTTAGAAGCTGGGAAAGTGATTCATTTTGTACAGTGTTTGTCATTCAAGCATGAAGACCTGGGTTTGGACCCACAATATCTATGTTAAAAGCAATGTATGATGGCATGCACCAGGAAGCCTCACACAGAGAGGTGGGGATGAGAGGGCCAGCCCTGAAACGGGTGATTTCCAGATTTAGTGAGAAACTGTAGGGTAGAAAGCAATAGAGGACAGCACCAGACATTGGCCTTTGGCCTGAACACACACACACACACACACGTGTGTGTGTACCCCCTACACACAGGCAATAATGCACCACACAAACACACATTACAGGTATTTGTTTTATCAGTAACATTTTTGCACAGCAGCAAATTATTAATAGTTAATCATTGGATATGCACCTGTTATGCATAAGTTCTTGACTTGATGGTTGCACAATAATATGCTCATGAAAGTCACAGCCTGGAGACACAAACCTAGAAGACAGGTTTAATCACAAAGAATGCAAAGCACTGTCATCAGCCACCATACTAACAGGACTACAAGCATTACAACCATTACTAAAAATATCAGCACCAGAACCAGATGTAGCAGGAATTGGAACTCTTTGACCAGCAATTTAAAACTATGATTACCAATTTAATCTATTAAGTGATTAGTATGGCAGCGGCTCTACTGGGAAAAGTGGAGAGCAAGCAATTACCTGCTAACTGGTATAACTAGAGAAATAAAAGCTAAAAGAAAGAATCAAGTGGAGATCCTAGAAATCAAAAGCAACTAGAAATGAAGAATGTCTTTGATGGGCTTGATTGGATATGGGAAAAATCAGTCAATAATTCCTAAAGACAGCACAGTGGAAATGAACCAAACAGTATTTTTAAACAAAAAGTAATGTTGAATTAACAAACCATAGCTTCCAAAATTAATATCCCAAATATTAAAGGATTTCAAATTCTTGCATGCCAGAGATGAAAAGAAAAAAAAAACTTTTGCAGAAATAATTGCAATTAAAAAATTTAGTTTATAAGAAAAATTGAAACATAGATTCAAGAAAATTAGAGTAGAGCACACATCTAACTAGATATATTTTAATTACAACTATGTCATATTCAAAAATCAGAAAAACAAAAACAGATGAAATATTGGAAAATGAAAAGTTAGGCACAAGAATGACAGGTAAGCTCAAAGCACACTTTTAAAAGGAAATACATGGGAAAAATATAAAGTTGAAAAAGGAAGGTTGGAAGAGGATCCAAGATGACATCAAATATGCAGAATATCTGATCTGCAGGAGAGAGACTAGGGACCAGGTTAGGAGCCACAGACCACAAGTCCTGAAGGGCCCTAGGTGAGAAGGGTCTGCAAAGTGCAGAGCACAGGTGGATCATACCTCAGGCCACCTAACTGGCCCACAGAGGAGGGGTGCACAGTCCTCAGAGTCTGGACCATTAACTGCCAGTGAGCTGCTGCCATGTGTTATATCAGGGACTCTGGAATTTTCCTCTTAGCACTGCTTTCAATGTGTCCCATAAATTTGGGTATGTTGTACCTTCATTTTGGTTGAATTTTAGGAAGTCCTTAATTTCTTTCTTTAGTTGTTTAGTTTCCATGTGTATGTGGGCTTTTTGTTATTTCTGTTGTTGTTGAAGTCCAGCTTTAGTCCATGGTGATCTTATAGGATACAAGGTATTATTTCAATATTCTTGTTATCGGTTGAGGCATGTTTTATGACCTACTATATGATCAATTTTGGAGAAGTTTGCATGAGGTGCTGATAAGGTATAACTTTTTATGTTTTGGTGAACAGTTCTATAGATATCTGTTAGATCCGTTGGACTCATGATATCAGTTAGTGTCATTATTTCTCGGTTTAGTTTCTCTTTTGTTGACCTATCTTTGGGTGAAAGTGGGGTGTTCAAGTCTCCCATTATTAATGAGTGGGAATCGATGTATGGTTTAAGTTTTGTTAATATTTCTTTTACAAATGTGGGTGCCCTAGTATTGGGGGCATAGATGTTCAGAATTATGATGTCATCTTGGTTGACTTTACGTTTGATGAGTATGACCTGTCCTTCCTCATCTCTTTTGATTAATTTTGGCTGAAAGTCTATTATATTATGTATTAAAATGGCTACACCAGCTTGCTTCTTGTGTCCATGTACTTGGAATAACATTTACCAGTCTTTTACCCTGAGGTAATGCCTATCATTGAGGCTGAGATGTGTTTCTTGAATGCAGAAGAATGTTGGGTTTTATTTATGCACCCATTAGGTTAGTCTGCTTCTTTTTATTGGAGAATTGAGACCATTGATGTTGAGAGATATTAACGAGCAGTGACTGGTAAGTTCCTTGATTTTGATGTTGGTTTTAGTAGAGTGTTTGTGTAGTTATATTTTACTACAGTGAAGTTATCTATTTCCTGTGTTATTTTAGTAGTGTTTTATCACTTTGGGTTGGAGTTTCCCTTCTAGTAACTTCTGTAGGGCCAGATTTGTGCATAGGTACTGTTTGGTTTTGTTTTTGTCATGAAATATCTTGTTTTTTCCATCAGTGGCTATTGAATGTTTTGCTGGGTATAGTAGTCTGGCCTAGCACCTGTGGTCTCTTAGGTTTTTCAGGCCCTCTGCCCAGGCCCTTCTGGCTTTTATGGTTTCTGCTAAGAAGTCAGGTATAATTATTATACATTTGCCAAAATATGTTACTTGGCCTTTTTCCCTTGCTGTTTTAATATTTTTTTGTTGTTCTGTACATTTTGTGTTTTGATTATTATGTGGCAGAAGAATTTTCTTTTCTGTTCTATTCTATTTAGTGTTCTGTAGGCCTCTTGAATATTTATGTGCATATCCTTCTTTAAATTTGGGACATTTTCTTCTATGATTTTGTTGTAAATATTTTCTGGGCCTTGGAGCTGGGTGTCTTCTCTTTCCCTAATGTTTATTATCCTCATGTTTCATCTTTTCATGATGTCCTTGATTTCTTGGATGTTTTGTGTCAGGAATTTTTCAGATTTAACATTTTCTTTGATAGTTGCTTCAAGTTCTTCAGTTGTATCTTCTACTCCAAAGATTCTTTCCTCCATCTCTTGAATTCTGTTACAGAAGCTTACCTCTGCATTTCCTACTTTCTTCTCCAAGTTCTCTCATTCCTAGCTTTATTCTGTCTGTGCTTTTATCATTGTTTCTATTTCATCTTCAGACCTTAAACTGTTTTTATTGATTTCCTTCATTTGATTGTTTGTATTTTCTTGAATTTCTTCCAGTGATTTCTACATTTCCTCTCTCTAAGCCTCTTTAATGTCCTCAGTGTGGTTGGCTACATCTTTGTGCATTTGTTTATGGATTTTGTTTCTTCCATTATTATCTTCATGACTAAGGATTTGAGGTCATTTTCTTGTGCTTCAATTGTGTTTGAGTTCCCAGGGTTGAATTCTTTGGGATAGCTGGGTTCTGGAGACGCCATATTGCTTTGGGTTTTGTTGTTTGTGGTTTTTATGCTGGCCTTTAGTCATCTTTCTGTTTCTGACATCAGGAGGTAGTTTCTGGTGTTATTCACTGGTCATTGAGATTACTTCATTGGTGAGTGTCTATAGGTTGAGAACCCTCACCTATGGGGATCAAGGAACTCTTCCCTTGATCAGGCAGGTGACCTGGTTTCAGCTCCAGGTAACTCTGCTCTGCACCCTGGACTCTCCACTAGGTCAGCAGAGGCTGGTGCAGGCACTCTGCAGCCGAAGGGTTAGTTCAAGATAGTGTAGGTATAACCGGTTATCCTGCCTTTGGCTGAGCTTTATAAACCTTACCCTTGGGCACTGGGGCTTTCTGGGCCTAGGTTCAGTCCTGCTTGAAAGAGCAGATACCACCCTCTCACTTGTGGTGGTTGGCTAGGATTCTGCCCAATCCATGAAGGCCTGTTCAGACAAGCCCTAGGGCGTGGGAACCCCCACCGCATTGTGGCAACTGGTGGCTAAGCTTCTGCCCAATCCATTCAGGGCAGTTCAGTTCAGTTCAGTTCCTCCAGAGAGTGGGGGCCTGGCTCCCTGAGTTGAGGCAGCTGGCTAGATTTCTGTCTGATCCCTTCAAGCTGGTTCAGTCCCTCTTGCAAGCAAGGGAGTCCCTGCTGGGTAATGGTGGCTGGCTAGGTTTCTGCTTGATCCCATTCAGACTATGCCACCTTAGATCAGTCAATCCAAGAGCATGGCTATGGAGTTGTAGCTGTAAAAATGGTCCACAGCCACCCAGGCGCCCACATGGGTCCTGGGTCTCTCTGTGTACTGATCTGATGTCAGATCTATCCGAGTTCCATCCTCTCAGCCCGTCCTGGCCCAGCAGACACTAATGCTGTTTCTCTGTAGCCCACCAATCAGTCAGAGAGGAAGAAAGAGTGCAGGTCAGGCAAGATAGGCTGTGCTGAGCTTTGGATACTGTGCCCGCCTACTTGCCTAGTTGCTGGCCCCTGGGGCATTCGGTGGAAGAGCATGGCAGTCTGAGGTTCAGGTCCACCCATTTCCTGGGTTCTCCCCAGGCCAGCAGATCCAGACTCTGGTGCTTCACCACCCACAGTTCAGTCTCAGATACCACGTCTGTGATATAGAGCACAGATGCAACTTGCAGGCGGGTACGGGTCCAGACTCTGGGATTGGGCACCTGTTCTCCATGGGCCAGTTGGATGGTCTGAGGCCAGACTCACCTGTGCTCTGCGCTGTATGGACCCCTGTCACCTAGGGCTTTCCATGTCTTGCTGTCTGTAGCTCCCAGCCCGGTCCCTCGTCTCTGTCTTGCAGATCAGATACCATGCATGTTTGGCACCCCCATTTTGGATCTAGTGGATTTATTTTTATTTTTTCTTTTCTTGTTTAATTTTTTCAGCCCTGGGAAAACAAGTGCATTTGAGTAACATTATACAGACTGATCAGGTAATAGGATTATATAAGAATCTATACATTTATGTAGCAAAAATCAATACAAATGAGCCCATAAATTTGAAAGAGAGCAAGAGGGGATATATGGGAAGGTTTAAAGGGTGGAAGAAAGGGGAGAAGTGGTATAATTATAATCTCAGAACTAAAAAGATATGAGAGTAGGAGAGTTAGGTGGGAAGAGGAAAGAGATGGGTGGGCATGAAAGGCAAGAAGTGCTAACAGGTAGATAAGCATGGTTAAAATACACTGTCAAGTGTGAAAATGTCATAATAAAGCACATTGTTAAGCATAATTAATACATGCTCATTTAAAACACTAAAATTGGGTTGGAAAGATGGCTCAGAGGTTAAGAGCTCTGGCTGATCTACCGAATGTCTGACTTCAATTCCCAACAACCACAGGGTGGCTCACAACCGTCTACAATGAGATCTGGTGGCTTCTTCTGGCATTCAGGCATACATGCAGGCAAAATGCTCTATACATAATAAATAAATACATCTTTTTTAAAGAAAATGTACTTAAAAATAAAACTAAAATTTTCAATGAGAAAAATAAATATTATATAAGAAGAAGAAACTTTTATAAACTCCATGGAATTTTATTCATCCACAATTAAAACAAAATTCTGTAATTTTAAGAAATCTACAAGTAGAACAATATGATAGGCAGATTTGGGCCCAGGGGTCCCGCTCAAACTAAGGCACCAGCCAAGGACAATACAGGAGGTAAACTTTAAACCCCTTCCCAGATCTAGCCAATGGTCAGAATATTCTCCACAGTTGAGTGGAGAGTGTGATACGACTTTCTCACATACTCTGGTGCCTCACATTTGACCATGTCCCCTGGAGGGGGAGACCTGGTGGCACTCAGAGGAAGGACAGCAAGTAGCCAAGAAGAGACTTGATACCCTATGAGAATATATAGGGGGACATAATCCCCCTCAGGAACAGTCATAGGGGAGGGGAATAATGGGAAAAGGGGGGGGAGGAATGGGAGGATACAAGGGATGGGATAAACATTGAGATGTAACAAGAATAAATTAATAAAAAAAATAATAAAAAAAAAGAAAATAAATTTCTAGTGATAATGTAAAAAAAAAAAAAAGAAAGAAAAATTAGTGAAAGATTATGGTACTCATCTTGTTAAATAAAATATGTCAGATTCAGAAAAACAAATACTATATCTTTTGTCTTAAATGCAGTATCTAGACTTTGTGTGTGTGTGTGTGTGTGTGTGTGTGTACATGTGCATGTCTTAGGAATGTAAAAATAATATTATGCTGAGAAAGAAAAAAGCATAAAGCAAATGGAGAAAGAAGAGTTATTAAGAACTAATAAAGACACTGGATCTTTCCTTTCCCCAGATCTGGATTTAACTACATATTATTAGTGTGTGTAGATTTAACTATATAATGTATAATGTGCATACATACTATATATACACGCCCACATAACTATATGATACATATGCATGCACATATGACATGAAAGCAGGAGTATTTAGAAGGAGGACGAGACCACAAAAATTGGGAACAAGGGAAAAGAAGGGTGGTGGAGATAGAGGTATAATCAGAATACAATATTTGTGTATGGATGTGTCATGTTTAAGCCCATTTTGAATACGGCAATGATTTAATTTTGATGATTAAGTAATAAAAGGGGGAAATTTTCATACTACATATTTTGATAATGTTCATCACTCCAAAAGTAGTTCATTTGCATGTGATAAGATGTTCTACACAGAAAATTCTGAACAGTTAATGGAGGTCAGACCTGAGGAGAACGTGAGGGGAAACAGAGGATCTGCAGAAAGAAGAAAACTGTGGGTGGAGTGTTGGGAGCCATTTGTAAAGGTTCTATGTCCATAAGCATTGCTCCCATGCTCTCTGCTCCAGCATAAGAATCACACAGATTGCTGAGACCGTGATTAAGCAAGATGTTCTGCCAAGTGCACACTCAAGGTCTTCAGACTTTCAGAAAACTACGCTGTGGCCTCAAGGCTGAGAGTCGATTGAGATTACAGCACTATTCCCATGAGAACGTCTGCATTATCTGAGAGCCGCCTTGTGCTTTCTTTTCCCGCGCCTGAGATGTGTATACATTTAACTGGTGAATAAAGTTGAGGGGTCGTGTGGTATTGACTGCAGGCCCTCTTGAGCCTATCCTGTGTTTCTGACTATTTCTTGCCTCAGTTTCTTATTTCTGTTCTTTTATTTCACAATCCTCACTCCCTTGTCTAGGTTCTGGCAGTGAAGGCATCTCTGTTTAGATCTGCTCTGGAGTGTAGCCTCTCAGAGGACAGGAGGCATAGCAGAGCATCATTAATAGTGTCAGAGGTTGGCTTTCAACCATGGGGTGGGTCTCACATTGGGCCAATCATTGGTTTGCCATTTTCTCAAACTCTGCTCTACTTTTATCCCTGAGCATCCTGGAGGCAGGGTAAATTTTTTTATTGAAGTTTTCTGGGTGGGTTGGAGCTCTCCTCTCTCCACTAGGAGCCCTGTGTAGCAAGAGGGTGTTTTCTTCCATCTCCACGTTCCCTGCTACTGGGACTCTCAGCTAGTCACCCCATATCCTCCCAGAAGCCTGCCTTATCTTAGGCCTCTAGGTTGTCACAGAGACGCTTCCACCCACAGTTTCTCTTCTCTCTGCAGGTCTTCTGTCTTCCCCCATGCCCTGTCCTGTTATCCCCAGGTCGGACCTTCATCCACATTTCTTTCTGTGTTCCCTCTCCAATCTTGTTCCTTCTCTTTAACCACTTCTACTGAATATTCAATATCCCCTTCTCAGTGAGATTTAAGCATCCTCCTTTGGCACCTCATTGTTACTAATCTTAATTGGGTCTACTTATCCTGTACTGTATGGCCAAAATCCACTTATAAGTGAGTACATACCATGTGCATCTTTCTGTTTCTGGATTCATTTCTTGTTCCATCCATTTGCCTGAAATTTTCATGATTTCCTTGTTTTAAATAGCTAATCAGTATTCCACTGTGTAAATGTACCATGGTTTCTTTATCCATTCTTCAGGTGAGGGACATCTAGTTTGTTTCCACATTCTGGCTATTATGAATAAAAATGCTATGAACATAGTTGAGCAAGTGTCCTTGTTGTATGGCGGAGCATCTTTTGGTATATTTACTTGGGAGTGGCACATCTGAATCTTGAGGTAGAGCTACTCATAATTTCCTGAGAAAGCACCGGATTTTGAAAGTGGTTGTACATGTTTGCACTCCCACCAGTAATGGAGGAGTGTTCCCCTTTCTCCATATTCTAGACACCATGTGCTGTCACTTGAGTTTTTTATCTTAGCCATTCTGATGAGTATATGATGGAATCTTGGAGTACTTTTAATTTGCATTTCCCTGATGACTAAGGATGTTGAGTGTTTCTTTAAGTGATTCTAGGATATTCAATATTCCTCAGTTGAGAAATCTCTGTTTAGCTCTGTTACACCATATTTTAACTGGATTATTCGGTTTGGTGTTGTTTAATTTTTTGAGTTATTTATATATTTGGGATATTAGCTCTTCATCAGATGAAGGTTGATCAAGAGCTTGCCCATAGAACAACTCTAAACTTCATATGGGAAAAAAAACAAGAATATCTAAAACAATCCTATACAATAAAAGAACTTCTGGAGATATGTCCGTCTCTTACTTCAAGCTGTACCACAGAGCAAAAATAATAAAAAGCTGGATTGTACTGACATAGAAATAGACTACTTGACCAATGGAATCCTATGGAAGACCCAGAAATAAACCCATACACCTAAGGAAACTTGATTTTTGACAAAGGAGGCAAATCCATACAATGAAAAAAAGAAAACATCTTCAATAAATAGTGCTGGTCTAACTAGATGTGGACATGTGAAGATGCAAATCAATCCATATTTATCATCTTGCACAGAACTCAAGTCCAAGTGGATCAAAGACCTCAACATAAAACCAAATACACTAAATCTATTAGAAGAGAAAGTGCAAAGAGCTTTGAGCTTAGTGGCACAGGAGACAACTTGCTTAACAGAACACAAATAACTCAGCCTCTAAGATAAGCAATAAATGGGACCTCATGAAATGAAAAGCTTCAGTAAGGCAAAGTACACTTCTTTTTTTTAATTTTTTATTAATTTATTCATATTACATCTCAATTGTTATCCCATCCCTTGTATCCTCCCATTCTTCCCTCTCTCCCCTTTTCCCCTTATTCCCCTCCCCTATGACTGTCCCTGAGGAGGATTACCTCCCCCTGTATATGTTCATAGGGTATCAAGTCTCTTCCCAGCAACCTGCCACCCCTCCTCTGAGTGCCACCAGGGGGCATGTCCCATGAAAGCAAAGTACACTTTCAATAGAACAAAATTCCACACTATGTTAACACAGTATGGTCATAGACTAAATTTTCATGTTGCAAGAGTCACACCTCTCATAAACAAAAGGCTATGATACAAAAAGAATATTTTATAGTCACTATAGTTGCTAAAAACGTCAGTGACTTTAAAATACTTTAACTATGAAATATATTGAAATTCTATATATTAACCATATGTGTGCCTATTACTTAATATAGTAGGTTGTTACAAAATAAGACATTCTGAGACAAGGCTACAAACACACGTACCACCCTGGATTCCCCGGGTCGGGCCCTGGGTCACCTATTATATCTTCCCATTCAAACTGATCTCCAGACTGTACCTGTAATTAAACACATCTACAAGGCACTAGCAAACCAGTCGCAGTGACCACTAGGCGTTAGGGCACAAGTCTTTCTTATTTCAGAGTGGAGACTCCTGGCTGCAAACCTGAGTGTGGGCCCAGCTCTCCCTTTCCTGGTCTCTGGACTTGAGCCACTCATGACTGGTTCCTATGCCAAGGGTCTTCCAAGAAGAATCAGGAACAAGCCTGAAGGTGAAGTCTGTAATCACTGGGAGTTACATCAATACCCTACCATACCAGTAAACAGGCCATATTGACAAAAACTAAACACAAATGCTGCAATCCCGTATTGAATGTACATACAGACATCTACAACACATTCCACCAAAACACAAGGATAACCTTTCTTCTAAGCAGCTTGGGAGACTTTTTTCAGAACTGGCCACATAGTAGGACACAAAGCAAGTATAACTTGTTCAGAAGAAGGGGCAGAAAGATTGTAAGAGTGAGGGTTGGCGGAGGGCTTCAAGAAAGCAATGTCTTCCTGGCACAAAAGGGCTGATGTACATATAAAATCACAGAGACTGTGACAGTGTGCACATGACCAGCAAAAATTTAAACCAAATAAAATCAGAGCATGAAGAAAGAAGCAAACACAAAGTACCACTAGTAGCTGAGAATCTATTTTGAACTACTGAAGATAAAAAGGAAGGAAGGAAGGAAGGAAGTAGGAAGGAAGGGAGTTAGGAAAGAAGGAAGGAAGTTAGGAAGGAAGGAAGTTAGGAAGGAAGGAAGGAAGTAGGAAGGAAGGGAGTTAGGAAAGAAGGAAGGAAGTTAGGAAGGAAGTTAGGAAGGAAAATGAAACACCACTGCTATTAAATCTACTGTTAGATAAAATCTCCTGTCAAGATGACACAAAAAGCAGAACTCTGAGACATACAGGCAAGGCATACTTGATTAATAACTTTGACATAAAGTAAGCAAGAAGATTTGAAATTTTAACGAAAAATGGAGCAATCCAATTTGAAAATGAGGAAAGTCTGCACAAATAAATCATCAAAGGTGTAAACAAACACTATCTAATTAATCAAAAATGTTTGAAAATATTGTTACAGCATGATTGCATATGGAGGCTAAAAGGCACCACAACACACATTCTAAAAAGGCTAAAGTGCAAAATGATGACTGTACCTACTGAGAATGAGGCAGATTCTCACACCATGTTCCAATCCTGCTAGTGAAATGCAAATGGTGGTCATTTTTTTTCAAGATTAATTAACACTTCATTTAAAGTCCAAATGACTGTTTATTGTATAGTCTGGCAGTTGCAATTCATGTTCTGTCCCAACTAAGTTCAAAACTTTTGAAGGTAAGTCCCTACTGCTAAAGATGCTACACACTTTGTAGGACCTGAAGGAGTTGAAATGGTACTTACCCAAATGCTCCCTGAGCAATATTTTTCATAGTGTGGGAAGGTTCTATGCAAGGAATGAAATCAATCAATAGTCACATCCAGCTGCAATACATATGAACAACATGACCTGCATGGCAAGATCACTAAAGGTGCAATGGTGGCACTTACACAGCTCACTAACTGGACTTCAGGCTCACTCAAAAGGGTGGAAATCACACAATACTACAAACCCCACCACTTCCTCTGGATCATGAGTTTGTTGGTCTTAGCAATGAACCAACATCTGCCACTTTCATACATGATTAGAATTCCTAACTGCACTCTAAATGCTTAACTTTATATATACAGATAAGTGCAGATCACATGTTACATACAAGAAGCTTCCTTTCAAGGAAGGCAGAAGGCATCATCAGCTCCATTGTGTTGCCTCAGGTAGATGCAAAGCCTGTTCCACATAGTGCTACTGCCAGTGAGAGGTTGGTATAACTTTTATTATCTCGGGCCTGTGCTCACTCCACCTCATAGCAGATGAGTGGTAGAGCCAGCTCTCCCATGCTCACACCCTCGGGGCAGATCATCTGTGCCCCATCCACCAGGGCCAGCTCTGCTGTGTTGCCTGGGCAAAGTATTTGGTTTACTCTCCCAAGTGCTGCAGCTGTTGAGGGGCAGGGCCAGCTTCCCCACTCTCGTGATGCCCAGGCCAGCTCTCTTAACTGCCGAAGATGGCAAGGTACAAGAGGGATAAGGGCGTTAACCCCATGTCCATGCCAGGTTTATAACAGCTTTATTTATACCTAACTTAACTGTAAACAGTCAGAATACTCATTAATAGGTGAATGGATTTTTTAAAAATGGCATACTTGAAAGACAACATATTATTCAAGTTGAATAATACTTTGGAAAAAGCAAAACTACACAGAATATAAACTTTTCAGTGGCTACCAGCTCTTGGTGAGGAAAAGATAATCAAATGTACTTTCAGCAAGCACAGTTGGTATATACTCACTTATATCTGGACACTAGCCTAAGGGATATGTCTCATGAAAGTCTTCACTTACCAGGAAAGTGAGACAGAGGGGAGGACATCCTATTGGAACTCTAGGTGAGAGAAGCATAGGAGAATATGGAAATAGAAGGATCCAGAGGGTCCTAGAAACCTACAAGAAGAACATTATGGTGGGCAGATCTGGGTCCAGGCGTCCTGCTCAAACTATGGCACTAGCCAAGGACAATACATGCAGTAAACTTCAAACCCCTACCCAGATCTATCCAATGAACAGGACATTCTCCACAGTTGAGTAGAGAGTGGGGTCTGACTTTCACACAAACTCTGGTGCCCCATATTTGACCACATCCACTAGTTGAGGAGGCCTGGTGGCACTCAGAGAAAGGATAGCAGGCTACCAAGAAGAGACTTGATACCCTATGAGCATATACAGGGGGAGGAAGTCCTCCTCAGTCACAGTTATAGGGAAAGGGAGTAAGGAGAAATGGGAGGGAGGGAGGAATGGGAGGATACAAGGGATGGGATAACAATTGAGATGTAATATGAATAAATCAATAAAATATATTTTTAAAAAATAAATAAAAATAAAAATTGTCTTCAAAAAAAGAAAAAACACAATGAAATTATAAAGTGTAACTAATAATTGCAAAAATGCAATTGTCAAAAATGGTAAATTTTGGTTTTCCAGAGAGTATCAATATAACCAAACCTACAGGAACTAAACATCATCTAAAATAATAACTTCCTTTTTCTGAATTTCCTGAAAACCCTTGGGAAATGTACCATTAAGTCAACACATGCAGCAGGCTATAGATGCGTGACACTGGTCAAACTGCTTTGCCAGCATTTCAGTACAAGTTTTCTACCAGGTCAGCAACAAGCTGTCTGCATAAGTGTTCAAATCTTGTGATGATATTTTGAAAAGGAACTGAGCTGTGCCATATATTCCCTATGGGATTTATAAGACTTGTGTCCCTAAGAAAGAAAATTTTGTTTTTCCACACCCAGAAGGCTCACATTATTTGCAGAAATATTTTTAAGACTACAGTAAGTAAAACGTTATTTGTACAATGAACTAATTGTTATCACCTCAGGGACATGATTGCTTGATTCAATAATGAAGAAATAGTAAGAGCCCTGGAGACTGTGCTTGCAGGTATGTACATATTCATGTTATTTATAGCCATCGCTATAAGTAATTAATGCTGGGTGAGGAACAGGGGTAGATATCATTCCATGATCAGAAGTCCATCCTGCTCTTTTGCTGAAAAAGGTCCATACGAGCAAAATGACATCAACAAAATGAAGAGTTTAATGCAGGTAAAAGGAGCACACGAGTCCTTCATTTGTGTCATATGTAAGGCATATGTAAGAATTAGATAATTACCTGTGATATAAGAATGCAGCGATGAAAGACATAATGATAACGTCAAGGCTGAACGGCAAACATTCTCTTACCTAAATGATTCCCAAACATTAATATTTTATGATACTTGAGCATCATATTTCAAATATTCTAGGTTCTAATTTCTACATTACTACCCAAAATTATCCTTCTGTTTCCTGGTGAAAATGTGGGAGTACTGACTGATTCTCTGGAGTTGATACCTGTGTGATATATGTTGGTAATACTAAATACAGCCAGAAGAGCCATGAAATAATCAGGACTTATTTAAATGTTACATTCTTAATGTTTTGGCTATCTGTATTTGAGAGCCTTGAAGAAAACATCTCTCCTATCTTGAAGGGTCCAAAATTCTGACTGTAAATCAGTATCTATCACATCTCATCATTATCAACTTGAAACATCTATCTAGACCTAAAAATTTCTTAACCCCTAAACAACTAAGCTTCACTGTACAACTAAATTATCTGGTCTTCAACACCATCAGAGACTTGAGAAGGAATAAAATTAATTACCTGAGTACACAGGAGGTGCAGGGTAGCTGCTTGCCAAATGAAATGATGACAGAGGTAGTTTGCTGCCTGAGCAGTCACCCAAATCTCTATAACATTGAAGCATCATCTTCACCTTCTGGCCCAATATATCTGACAAAATATTTGTGAGGCAGGAATAATTAGGGACTTGCTTACCTTGTCTTGGCAGAGACTGGCTGTCGACTCTGCCTGCATCCAGGCTTGGCCTTTTTTAGGCAGAATTTCTTAAGTGGTTGCAGGTTCATCAAGAAAGAAAAAATAAATAAATAACCTTCCTAAAAAACTAAGATATTCTCACACAGTTATCCCATAGTGAATGCTGTAACTGATTCCCAGTCCCTGCAGAAGACAGAGATTCACTATGTTAGGATTTTGAATTTAACCATACAAATTGGTAGATAATAAAATATTTAGATTGTAATAATATTTTGGTGCATGAGTAGTTTATAGTGATGAGAGAATATAAGATAATAGGCAAAAGATGATAGGCAAAATAATAACCTTTCAAAAGCTATTGTTTTTGAACTACATGTATGGGGTCCTGTTACTCTGTCACTATACTAGGTTTCTTTACTCATCTCTGTTTAACGTATTTTTATTTCTAGAAACATTACTCACTGAAAAGGATAGTGAATAGTGAAAACAAATGGACAGATAAGTGAAAATTCCAATGCTGGTATAAGTAATAGGAACAATGATCTATTGTAAGTCCATTTAACAATGTTACTTTGTGATGGTAGCAATAAAGGTAGTCAGTGCATCAGTATGACAGTGAGCACTAGGTTTTAGACAGGAACGTAAATTATCAAAAGGTTAAAAAAAAATACCTGCAATTTAACCTTAGTTCAAATCTTCCTAACATTGCAGTAGGAACATATGAGGCATTTTCAAACATACTGTTAAAGGTTTAAAATAAAATTTAAGTTGTAGCCACCGCACGCAATTAAGTGTGTTCTCTGTATCTGACAGTTTCAAGATCATCAAAATATGCAGCATGATGTCCTCTGTGCAAGCGTGAGCTCTGGAAAGTTTTCCCTCTTCCATGTTAACATGACCAAAGATATCACCACTGTCCAGTATCATTTATGCAGATGCTCCCAGAAGGAAGTTTCTTGGAAGAGTTCCTGGCATTTTCCTCCCAAAATATTCCCTCTTCCATGAGGTTCCCTTAGCCAATATGTAGGAGCTGTAGTGTAAATGTATCTATTGGAGTGAGACTTCGCAATGAGCAACTATCTACATTGTGTACAGGTGATGGTTTCCACTTACTGTAAAGTGGGGCCTCTAGTGAACTCTGGGAGAAGTATTATCTCTCCCAACGATAAGCATCTTTATTGGTTGTTTAATACAAAGTAGTGAGCCTTGACCATTCCCAGCAAAAGTGCTCACATTCTCTAGGTGGATACATAAAGTGTCTGTTGAGGAACTAATATGCCAGGGGAGCCATTAAGAACTAATAGTCATTAGTCTGTCAAAGATAATAAAAAATACACATGCATATGTATAATATCATATAATCCAGGATAGAAACAACAACATGTAGAAACATAAAAATTTGTGGTCAATGCTAGCAAAATTAAAGCCTTGTGAAAAAAATAGTTAAGTGACAGAAAAGAGCTTTCCATAGACAACCATCCACAGTAAGCCAAAGAGATTGCTCCATGTTTAAAAAAATAGTTAATGTCAGGGCAAGTTCACAATTGAGATGGGGATGCCTTCATTTTAACCACAGGATAAACTGACTGTCTGTGGAACATCCAGTTTCTACAGAACAGAATAGTATCTGCAAGAGAGGCCTGGAAACAGCTTACAAAGACACAAGTGTGGATTACGTGGTGAGCAAGACTTCATTAAATGAAGAGATCTGAATTTTGGAATTCATCATGTAAATGCTAAACTTCATTAAGTGAGTAACTCATGGAGATTATAGTACTTTAATGAGATGTAAAATTAAATCAAGAGATGTGATGATAAAATATTGGAGTACTCCAGTATTTTTCATATTAAAAAGGTAGCAAAACAAAATAGTAAAAAATAGAGATCTAAAGCATCAAGAAAATGGAGAATAAAGTGAGACCAACTTAAAGAACTATAGGAACTTATCCTTTAATGCAATAGCATTGTCAGGCATTGGACTTAGGCAAAAGTGAAGATTGGGTCTTAAAAACACAACAGATGTAGAATTAAAATCACAACACAGATATTTAAATCCTAAACTAAATAGGAGTGAGATAGCAGGACACTAATACCTTTGGTGATTGGTTGTTTATTTTTAAGATATATTTTTATTTTTTAAGATATATTTTTAATCACACCATATCTTCACCCTTTCCTTTTCTCCCTCAATTTCCTCCCATTCACCCCTCTCTACTCTCCTTCAAATCACCGCCTACTTCTTTCATCAAGTGTTATTGAACATGCATATGAATTTGTGTACATGCCTATTCCTAAATATAACCTGTTGAGTCCATATGTTCCTTGTATGTATGTTTTTAGAGCCGAGAATTTGACACAGGACAACCAATTGGTGTGCTCTTCCTTGAGGGACATCACCTCTGCTGCTCACAGCTTTACGAGTTGTCTTTAGTTCTTCGTGTAGGGATGAAGGCTCAGGAGCTTTCTCCCATGTAGCTTAGGCTATTCATTGGCCTCATCCTTACTCAGCTCATGTCTAGGAAGTCATGTTGGTGAGATATTGTGTGTTGCTCCTGGTGTTAATAGGAAACATGATCTCACAGAAAAGTGCCTGATCCTCTGGTTCTTACACTCTTTCCACTCCCTCTTCCTAAAGGCTCCCTGAGCCTTTGGTGTGGGGTGTTTGTAGATATATTCATTGGAACTGGGCTCCACAATGCTACATATTGATTGGTTATAGTATTCTATAGTGGTTTCCATCTATCCCAGAGAGACGATTCCTTGATGAGAGGTGAAGACTGCATCCTCTGTAAGTATAGTGACACATGTTTATATATTGTTGTTGGAAATGATGCTGGTTTAATAAAATACTTGTTGTAATTCCCCTCCAATACCATGATTTCACTAACACTGAGTAGCCAACTATGTTCTCAGCATCATTTTTACTCTCCCTCTTGTTCAGTGGGTCTTAAGTTCAATTGGAAAGTAGTTAGTCTCTGCCAAGATATGTGTGCCACTCCTGCACCCAGAGTTATTGTGGCATGTGGGTCATTGATACAGTTCATAGGTATCATACCTGAGGTGGATTATTAGCCGTTCTCTTACATTAGAAGCTTGCTAGACCTCAGAGATGGTGAATGTATGTCAGTTCCAGCTTAGGATGTCTGGCCCTGTTTCTGAAATTCATGATGTATTCAGCAACAGGGGCTTATCTTCCATCTCTGGGGCCAGGAGTGGCCAACACAACAGTGACAAGCTATGTTTTGGGAGTCCCTTACACAGCCCTAGCCAACAACGCAAAAGAAGACCTCACATGTCTGGATTGAAATTTTTTGATATGTGGTCTTTGACTCTTGGACAGCACTATCAGCTCACATGAGAAAATTTAGTAAAACTATATACGTATAGGTATAAATTGAATTACATCCACTCTAGGTTTTTTAGGTAAATATTTAGTACTTTGATGCTGGTGTTGAATTTTCAACCATCCATATTATGTTTGTCTACCCTTCTTCTCCTGTATTTGTTGATACCACCTTTCTAAGGAGCTCCCTGCTTTCCTTTTCCCTCAACAGATCACTTGTATTTTAAAAGAAAATTTGAAAAGAGCTTGAACATAGGGATAGCCTAGAAATATCTAATTGGTTTGTTGGCATTCACACCCACAGTCCTTTGCTAGACTTTCACTAACTATGACTTTATGAAATCTTGATTGGCAAAGGTCAGTCATGAGGAACCACTCAGCGATAACAACCTTCATCCTTCTGGGACTAACAGATGACCCACAACTTCAAGTTCTGCTTTTTATCTTCCTGTTCATCACATACATGCTCAGTGTAACAGGAAACCTGATTATCATCATCCTCACCTTGGTGGATCCCCATCTTAAAACACCCATGTACTTTTTCCTCAGAAATTTTTCTTTCCTAGAAGTTTCCTTTACCACAGTCTGTATTCCGAAATTCCTATACAGCTTATCAAGTGGAGACAATACCATTACCTATAATGCTTGTGCAAGTCAAATATTCTTTGTTATTCTCTTTGGAGCAACTGAATTTTTTCTTTTGGCAGCTATGTCCTATGATCGCTATGTGGCCATCTGTAAACCCCTTCATTATATGACCATCATGAACGCCAAGGTGTGTACCTTACTAGTCGTCTCATGTTGGGTGTCTGGCTTAATGATTATTGTCCCACCCCTTAGCATGGGCCTCCAACTTGACTTCTGTGACTCCAATGCCATCGATCATTTCAGCTGTGATGCAGGTCCCCTTCTAAAGATCTCATGCTCAGACACATGGGTCATAGAACAGATGGTCATACTCGTGGCTGTCTTTGCACTGATTATTACCCTGATCTGTGTGATTCTGTCCTACACTTACATCATCAGGACCATTCTGAGATTCCCTTCCGCACAGCAAAGGAAAAAGGCCTTTTCCACCTGCTCATCCCACATGATTGTGGTTTCCATCACCTACGGAAGTTGCATCTTCATCTACATCAAGCCATCAGCTAAAGATGAAGTGGCCATAAATAAAGGAGTTTCAGTTCTTACTACCTCTGTTGCGCCTCTGTTGAACCCCTTCATTTATACCTTAAGGAACAAGCAAGTTAAACAAGCTCTCGGTGACTCTGTAAAGAGGATTGCACTCATATCAAAGAGATAGAAGTTGTGATATAACATGTTACCAATTATCTCCTTTCAGACTTATTCTTTGTAATGACATCTAACGTTTCACTAAGTTCTTACCCTACTCAAACTCATATGTTAAATTAAACTCATATGTAATATTATCATCATTCATGCTGAAATTATAAAATGTACATGCAAGAAACTAGGAATTTTCCACTCTAGTCTGGTCTTTTTTCCATAGCTCTAGGAAAAAATAATTGTAGTGATATTTTAAAGTACATTCATAATAGTCTCACTTTTCTCCCTCTAGTTAGGTTATGAAAATTAACATCACAAAACCAAAAATGGGAGCAACAGAAACAGAAAATAGCATCAGCAGAGATTTGCTAACAGAAAACAAGTCATCTCAGGTCAATTAAAATAGGTGGGAAAAGATAACCCCTATGATTTGACAATATAAAAAAGACATATCACCAATAAGATGTGCTTATTTCATCTTTATATTAAATAAAAGTGTTTCTGAAGCTGGAGAGATGGCTCCATGGTCAAGAGAATTCACTGCTTTTCCAGAGGAACGGATTCCACTTCCTAGCACATCTGTTGGGTCCTTCACAACCACCTGTAACTCCAACTCTAGTGAATTTGACAGACACACAAGCCCAAGAAAAATAGATGTAGGAATTAAAAATATTCCCACCAAAAGAAGCCCAGGTATGGATTGTTTGGGGATAGAATTCTTCAAGACTTTAGAAGAATAATGAATAACTATACTATTAAAATTATTGGGCAGAACAGAAGATGAGAGCATACTTTCTAAATCTTTTTATTAAGTTTCTTTACCCTGATGCTAAGACCACACAAAGACACATACAAAAGAAATGCTAGACCTATATTCCTTTAAAACACATGTACTATAAACATTCTCAACAAAATATTTGCTAATTAATTTTTTTTTTAATCCAAAAGATTATCCACCATAATCAAGTTGGCTCCATGCCAGAATTCCAGAGCTAGTTCAACATGCATAAATCAATAAGGTAATCTAGAACATAAGCAGAATTTAAACCTAATTTAAATGATTATTTCATTAGATGCATAAAAAGCCTTTGACAACTTCAACATTTCTTCATGATAACAGTCCTGGATTGATGAAGAATACAACAGTCATATGGGTAATTTAGGTCACATCACAGCCAACAACATCTACAAAAATAGAAACTCAAATTTTTTTCACCAAAATCAGGAATAAGACAAGGTTTTCCACTAAAGTCAGGAACAAGACAAGGTTGTCTACTCTCTCCATAACTATTCAATGTAGTACTTAGTCTTAGCTATACTAAGTACTTAGTCTTATTAGAAGATTATTATTTTTAAAATAAATTATCCCAAGGAAAGACTAAGTCAGGGAAGCTAAGCAGCTGATAAACATTTCCATCATGTAGCAGAATTCAAATTAAGACATAAAAAGAAATACCTAACTTATATACAAATGAAAAATAGATTAAAAAGCAATCAGTGAAACAACGCCTTTAACAATAGCCTCCCAAAAAAGAAATGCCTTAGAGTAACTCTAATTAAGCAAATGAAAAACTTCTATAATAAAAACTATAAGACTAAGAAGGAAATTATACCAGATGATGGAAGTATGTTCCATGGTCATAGACATGCAGAATTATTATTGTGAAAATGGACATCTTGCCAAAAACAATCTAAAAACTCAATGAAATCCACATCAATAGAAGCAAATTAAAATTCCAGACATAATTTCACACACCTTAGGACAAGTAAATTTTGACAAAGAAGCCAAAAATACACACTGGAAAAAGACAACATCTTCAACATATGGTGCTTGTCAAACTGGTATAGGAGAATCGAATAGATCAATATCTACCTCCCTTCACAAAACTCAGTTCCAAATGAGAAAAGAACACTAATATAAAGCCAAACAGATGAAATCCTGTAGAAAAGAAAGTCACATTGAATAGGATACTGATAACATAGGTATTAAAACCAACCATTAAGAAATGGGACCTCACAGAACAAATAAAAACTTCTGTACAAAGTATGGGAGAATGGGGAAATAGAAAGATCTAGAGGGTCCTAGAACCTGCAAGGAGAACATTATGATGTGCAGATCTTGGCCCAGGGGTCCTGCTCAAACTATGGCACTAGCCAAGAACAATATGTCCAGTAAACTTCAAACCCCTACCCAGATCTAGCCAATGGAGAGGAAATTCTCCACAGTTGAATGGAGATTGGGGTCTGACTTTCACATAAACTCTGGTGCCCCATACTTGACCATGTCCCCTGGATGGGGAGGCCTGGTGGAACTCAGAGGAAGGATAGCAGGCTATCAAGAGGAGACTTGATACCCTATGAGCATATACAGGGGGAGGAGGTCCCCCTCAGTCACAGTCATAGGGGAGGGGAGTAAGGGGAAAATGGGAGGGAGGGAGGAATGGGAGGATACAAGGGATGGGATAAACATTGAGATGTAATATGAATAAATTAATAAAATATATTTTAAAAACTTTTGTACAGCAACATACATTATCATTTGAACAAAGCAGAAACCTACGTAATGGGAAATTTTTCCTGATTATACATCAGATTTTAAGTTGAATTATTAGTTTCCTTGATGTTTAGTATGTTTTAGTTCTCTGTATATCTAGAATAAGAGAGACACTTGATTCTAGTCAAAGAAAGAATTAATCAAGAAGACATTACTATCCTCACCATACCTGCTCTAGCAAACACTACATGGAAGAGATATGGAGAGAGTGTGCAGTCTTGTCTTGTCCCTGATTTTAGTCAATTTCTTTAAGTTTCTATCCACTTAATTTGAAGCTGGCTATTTGTTTGCTATATCTTTCCTTCATTGTGTTTAGGTATGGGACTTGTATGCCTGATCTCTTCAAGACTTTTAAGATGAAAGGGTGTTGGGTGTTGCTAAAGGCTTTTTCATCATCTAATGAAATGGGTTTTTTTCTTTCAGTTTCTTTATGTGGTAGATTACACAAATAGATTTTCATTCATTGAACCATTCCTGCACCCCTGGAATGAAATCTCCTTGACCGTAGTCATTTGTGATGTGTTCTTAGATTGTGAGTATACTATTGAGTATTTTTTTTACCAATGTTTGTAAGGGAGATGGTTTTTAAATTCACTTTCTTCATTGAATCTTCGTGTGGTTTAGGTATCAGGGTGGCTTTGGCACCATAGAATGGTTTGGCAATGTTCATTCCTTTTCAGTTTTGTGTAACAGTTGAGAAGTGTTGGTATTAGCTCGTCTACTTCAAATGGAACATTTTAAAAAGCCAGGATAGCTAAGATTATCTTGTAAAGTAAAAGAACTTCTTTTTTGTATTTCAGGTATGGCAATTCCTAATTTCAAGCTGTACTACAGACCAATAGTAATAAAAACTACATGGTATTGGAATAGAAGCAGAAAGATTGATCAGTGGAATCAAATCAATGAGCCAGTAATAAACTCACACACCTACATACACTTGATGTTTTTATAAAGGAGCCAAACCATACAATGGAAAAAAAGAAAGCATCTTCAACAAATGGTGCTGGTCTACCTGGATGTCTACATGTAGAAGAATGCAAATAGATCCATATGTATTACCCTGTACAAAACTCAAGTCCTAGTGGATCAAAGACCTCAGCATAAAGCCAGATACACTACATCTGTAGAAGAGAAAGTGGGGAATCACCTAAGATGCAGTGGTACAGGAAACAATTTTCTGAACATAATACCAACATCTCAGACACTAAGATAACAATTAATAAATGGGAACTCAGGAAACTGAAAAGCTTCTGCAAGGCAAAGAACACTGTAAATAGAATGAAACAGCTGTCTACATATTGGGAAAAGATCTTCACCAACTCTACATCTGACAGAGGGTTAATATAAAAAATATATAAAGAACTCAAGAAAGTAAATACTGACAAACCAAATAGCCCAATTAAAAAATGGCATCCACTAAGGAGGACGAACATTTCTTTAAGTGTTTCTCAGCCATTTGATATTCCTCTGTCGAGAATTCTCTATTTAGTTCTGAGCCCCATTTCTCAATTGGGTTGTTTGGTTTTGTAGCGTTTAATTTCTTGAGTTCTTTATATATTTTGGATATTAGACCTTTGTCAGATGAAGGGTTAGTGAAGATCTTTTCCCAGTCTGTAGGCTGTCACTTTGTTCTGCTGACAGTGTCTCCTGCCTTACAGAAGCTTCTCGGCCTCATGAGGTCCCAGTTATTAATTGTTGATGTTAAGGCCTGGGCTGTTGGTGTACTGCTCAGGAAGTTGTCTCCTGTGCCTATGTGTTCCAGGCTCTTCCCCACTTTTCCCTCTAACTGAATTAATGTCTCTGGTTTTAAGTTGTCTTTAATCCACTTGGACTTGAGTTTTGTGCATGGTAACAAATAGGGGTCTAATTGCATTTTTCTATATGTAGACACCCAGTTAGACCAGCACCATTTGTTGAAGATGCTATTGTTTTTCCATTGAGTAGATTTGGTTTCTTTGTCAAAAATCAAGTGAGCAAATGTGTGTGGATTAATCTCTGGGTCTTCAATTCGATTCCATTGATCCACCAGCCTATTACTGTGCCAGTACCATGCTGTTTTAATTACTGTTGTTCTGTAGGACAGCTTGAGATCAGGAATGGAGATTCCTCCAGAGGATCTTTTATTGTGTAGGATTCTTTTTGTTATTCTGGGCTTTTTGTTTCTCCATATGAATTTGAAAATTGATCTTTCAATATCTTCAAAATATTTTGTAGGTATTTTCATAGGGATTGCTTTTGGTAAGATGGCCATTTTTACTATGTTAATTCTCCTGATCCATGAACAAGGCTCGTCCTCGTTAGTCATCAGAGAAATGCAAATCAAAACAACACTGAGATTCCATCTTACACCCATCAGAATGGCTAAGATCAAAAACTCAAGTGACACCACATGTTGGCAAGGATGTGGAGAGAGAGGAAGGCTCCTTCATTGCTGGTGGGAATGCAAACCAGTACAGCCACTTTGGAAAACTATCTGGTGCTTTCTCAGAAAAATGGGAATAGGGCTTCCTCAAGACCCACCTACCCCACTCCTTGGAATATACCCAGAAAATGCCCTACCACACAACAGGGACATATGCTCACCTACGTTCATAGCTGCTTTATTTATAATAGCCAGATCATGGAAACAGCCTAAGTGTCCCTCAGTAGAAGAATGGACTAAGAAACTGTGGTACATTTACACTATGGAATACTACTCAGCTATTAAAAACAAGGAATTCCCAAAATTTATGGACAAATGGATTGATCTAGAAATTATCATAATGAGTGAGTTCACCCAGAAGCAAAAAGAGACAAATGGTATATACTCACTTATATTGAGACACTAGTCCAAGGGATACGTCCCATGAAAAACTTTACTTACCAGGAAAGTGGGTCAGAGGAGAGGACATCCTATTGAGACTTTAGGTGAGAGTAGCATGGAAGAATGGGGAAATAGAAGGATCCACAGGGTCCTGGAAACCTACAAGAAGAACTTTATGATAGGCGATCTGGGTCCTGGGGTCCTCCTCAAACTAAGGAATCAGCCAAGGAGAATATAGGCAGTAAACTTCGAACCCCTACCTAGACCTAGCCAACGAACAGGATATTCTCCACCATTGAGTGGAGAGTGAGATCTGACTCTCACACAAACTCTGGTGCCCCTTTTCTGACCACGTCCCCTGGATGGGGAGGCCTGGGGGCACTCAGAGGAAGGATATCAAGTTACTAAGAAGAGACTCGATATTCTAAGAGCATATATAGGGGGAGGAATTCTCCCTCAATCACAGACATAGGGGACGGGAGAAGGGGGGAAGTGGGAGGGAGGGAAGAATGGGAGGAAAAGGGGGAATGGCTAACAATCGAGATGTAATATGAATAAAATAATAAAAAAAATTTAAAGAAAAAAATTTCATACACAGCTAAACAGAAAATTATCAACAAAGGAATATTGAATGGCCCAGAAACATTTAGAGAAATGCTCAACATCCTTGGTCATGAGGGAAATGCAAATGAAAACAACTCTGAGATTCCATCATACAGCCATCAGAAATGTGAAGATGAAAATTTTAAGTGACAGCACATGCTGACTGGTATGTGGAGAAAGTGAAAGAATCCTTCATTGCTTGTGGGAGTGTGAACTTGTACAACCACCTTGGAAATCACTCCAGTGCTAATACTATTCCTGAGTATACACCCAAATGATGTCCCACCATATTGCCAGGACACTTTCTCAGCTAAGTTCATAGCAGCTTTATTTTTTTTTTATTTTGAATTTTTTAATTTCATTAATTTATTCAGATTACAACTCAGTTGTTATCTATCTCATCACTTGTATCCTCCCGTTCCTCCCCGCCCCCACTTTCATCCTATTCCCCTTCCCTAGGTCTATGACTGAGGGGGACCTCTTCCCCCACTATATGGTCATAGGTTATCAAGTCTCATCATGGTAGCCTCGTAGCAGCTTTACTGATAGTTTTCATAAACTAGATCTAACCTAGCTATCCCTCAAACAAACAATAAATAAAGAAAAATAAAGAATATTGCACAATGGAATACTACTTAGCTATTAAAAACAGGAAAATCATGAAATTTGCAGGCAAATGTATGGAACTAAATAGTTTGTCCTGAGTGAGGTTGCTCCAGCCCTGAAAGACACACATGCTATACCCATCACACACCAGATAACGATGCTACAATCCACAGGCCCAAGGAAGCTAAGTACCAAGGAGGGCCCTAGAAATGATGCTTGAATCTCAATCAGATGCTTCAATTAGGCATCTGAAGTAGATGGAGAGAGGAGATGTGGAGGGGAGCCTGTATTGGGATCAAGTGTGGGGAGAGTGGGTGCTGGCAGGACTAGAAGAGAGAGTGGAAATCAGTGGAGAGCATCTCTGGGACAAGGGAGGCTCAAGGTTGTCTATGAAGGTGACCGTAGCTGAGACTTCTACCAACAGGGTATAAGAGCCTGAAGTAGCCACCTCCTGTAGCCAGGTAGGACTTCAAGTGGAGGGAGGGAACACCAACCCACCCATAAAAACTTCCTCCCCCAAATCATCCTGCTTATAAGAAGTGTAGGTATAAAGATGGAACAGAGATTGAGGAAATGTCCAACCAATGACTGGCCCAACTTGAGACTCGCCTCAATGGAGAAAGACAACCACTGATACTATTAATGACACTCTGCTGTGCTTGTAGACAGGAGTCCAACATAACATCTTCTGGGAGGCTTCACCCAGCAGCTGATGGAAACAGATACAGAGACCTACAGACAAACAATAGGCGGGACTCAGGGAGTCTTGTGGAAGAGTGGAGGAAGGATAGAGGGAGCCAGAGAGGTCATGAACGCCAGAACAGGTCCTACAGATTTGACTAAACTGGGCCCATAGGGGCTTGGAGGGAGGAAATCATAAAACAAATAACATGTGTGGGCTGGACCTAGGCCCCCAATACATTTATAGCCAACGTGCAGCTTGTTCTTCATGTGGGTCCCCTAACAATTATAGTAGGAGCTGTCCCTGACTCTGTTGTCTGCTTTTGGATCCCTTTCCCATAGCTGGGATGCCTTGTCTGGCCTACTTGGGAGAGGATGACTCAGTCCCATTGCTGTGCCAGGATGGGTTGGTACCCATCTCGTAGAAGGGCAAGGGAGAAAGGGGAGAGAATGGGAGGATGGGACAAGGAGAGGATCAAGGGAATATGACCAGACTATAAAGTGAATAAATCAATTATTTAAGACAAAATGAATGCCTCACAGCAATAAAACTGACCCCATATTGTCTTACAGAGAAAAATATCAGAGGACTATATTACCAAAAAAAGTAAACTTGATTTCTCTAACAGAAATTAGATAATCAGTACAAAATATTTTGAATATTAACGTTGTTAGTTGTAAAAATATTGTCTTGGTTCTTGACAACATTGTCTACTAGCTATATCTTGCCTAATTATCCAGCATGTTTTTTATTATCAAACTAAATAATTACATAGCACACTTCATGTCCCAGTGGATATTTTCTCTTGCTATTTTGTGCTTTGTTACAATTACATGTTACAGTTATATTACCTTTGCAAATTTTTGTATTAAAATTTTTGATTAAATGAAATAAAAAACAACAAATTTGATGTTGCTTCTTCACTACTATTTGCATTCTACATTTCTCCAACCTTGGATGTTTCAAAAGATAATTTCTGTAATTCACCTAATTATTCAGCTTAGCTCTAGGGCGCACCAATCAACACTCTCCAGAGACAGTTAGTTCTGCTTTGTGGGAAGAATCCCTTGTGTCTGCTTTAACGAAAAGATAAAAACATAAAATGGAAATCCTTCTTCTGAAAAGAATACTTAGAAAAGTATTTTCTAACAATGGTGTAAAAATGTAAGATCACAAGCCATCTTTTCCCCAGAGTTACTGGAAGCCAAATGGCATTTGTCAGATTTCATAATTTCCATGGTAAGAACTTTGTTCTTTGGGGGCATTTTAGAAAAAAGAAGAGACCAGGTACTTGTTGTTAGGCCCACAACTCAGAATTCAAGTGATTTTCTTTGTCAACAATCTCTACTCATATGTCCCGTGCTCTCTGTCTTCCACAGATGGCGGTTCTTGATTCTTACTCCTACTGTGTTTTTTCCTTCTTCACCAAACAAGAGCTTCACCTAGAAAGCAAACAAAATGTTGAGCTTTATTGCTTCATAGCTGTAAGTATTTCCTCAAACCTAGATAGCAAACAAAATATTGATTTTTATTGCTTCATAGCTGTAAACATTGTCTCAAATATCTTGACAATGTGCCTGCTTTCTTCCCATTTTTTACTTTGCTCCCTCTCCTCCCTCTCCTCATCCTTCTTGAGAGTCTTAGCTACAAGGCTTCCAAGACACCATATTTCTGGTTCTGAATTCCTGTTCTGTTTGTCAGTTTCCCTGTTCTGTTTCCACAACATTTGGATTTACTGCTAAATAGTAAGTTGTGTCCAGAGACACATCTACTAAATAAGAACAAATGAATGAATAAATACTGAACTAAAGACTCTCATACGTGATGTGCATTGGCCTGGGGTGACCACTGAGCTTTTTGCTGCTCACAGGGACTGAAGCATATCTCAACTTTCTTAACATGAATTTCAGAATGCATACAGTGGAGAATTTGGCTTTTAGAAAGACCATATCACCCACTAAACCTCTCCTACTTCAGAGATTCTTTTTATTTATCCACATAGTATGATCTTTTTACTGTATATAGTTCAGTTATCTTCCCAAACTCCAGATACACACGGTAAGTTTGTTATGTATGAATATGACAAAATGTAAACATCGGTGAGAAGTGTGGAAGTTGATTAAAACAGCATTGAGCATTTGGGTTTGAACTTTTCAGCTGCGGCCAATTAGCATTATACAACTGTAAGTATTGTCCATTCTGTAGATTTTTTTTTCATTTTTCTAATTATTTCGTACCCTATGTTCTTTGTCTGTTATCATCTCCTCTATAAAGTGAAAAGATTTTATTTATTTCAATAAAGAAACTCTATAAATGTTTTTTTAACTTTGGAGATTTCTGAGTTTGTTCCTTTAGGGTTAAATAAATGTTGGTTTCGATGGTCCTGACTCTCTTGCTAAATTATTAATACCTCAGACAGTCAACAATAGTTTTAAATATTTTCTAAGATTAACAAATAATCTTAAATGTTTGATTCACAAAAAGTAATACATCCCTTTGCTTAGATATTTTTTGGACTAAAATAACATCTTCCATTTTTAGGTATTTTTATCTGGTTTCCTGATATATCTGCTCTTTTCCTACATCAAAAGATCCGCAGTGGCATTGTTCTCATCTACTGATGTACTTAACAAAACTGTCGAGTGTCTAATTTAATATCAAGTAGCTGTAGATCTAAGGTGAACATCAGACATGTAATTGGTTTATGGAAACTAATATTAATTTTTAAAACAGAGATTTGTTCAGTGATTTAACGTTTCATTTTGTATATTGTAACAAGTCTTCTAAAATGTGATGAAACATGTAACAACAAATATAAGTTAAAGGAATTCTGACTCTCTGATTCATTTCACAGTTTTAGACCTGGCAGAACACAAAAAGAAATGAAAAATCGAACAACTGTGAGTGAGTTTATTCTTCTGGGATTAACAAATGACCCAAAGCTAAACATTTTGATTTTTATATTTTTATTTCTCACTTATATTTTGAGCATTACTGGAAATCTGATGATTATTACCCTCACTCTAGTAGATTCACACCTCAAGACCCCCATGTATTTCTTCCTTCGAAATTTCTCTTTCCTAGAAATCTCATTTACAACAGTTTCTATTCCTCGGTTCCTTGTGAGCATTGTAACAGGGGATAAGACCATCTCCTATAATTCTTGCATGACTCAGGAGTTTTTCTTCATACTCCTGGGTGCAACTGAGTTTTTCCTTCTGACTGCTATGTCCTATGACCGCTATGTGGCTATCTGCAAGCCCTTGCACTACACTACAATAATGAAAAACAGGGTCTGCATCCAGCTCATAATTGGCTCCTGGCTGGCTGGATTTCTCATCATCTTTCCACCTGTGATCATGGGCCTCCAACTGGAATTCTGTGACTCCAACATCATTGACCACTTCACCTGTGACTCTTCTCCCATTCTGTTCATCTCCTGCACAGACACAACCTTCCTGGAGCTCTTGGCATTCTTCCTGGCAGTACTCACACTCTTAGTAACTTTAACATTAGTGGTTCTCTCCTATCTCTTCATCCTTAGGGCAATTCTCAGAATCCCTTCTGCCGAGCAAAGGAAGAAGGCCTTTTTTACCTGTTCCTCACACATGATTGTTGTCTCCATTTCCTATGGAAGCTGCATATTCATGTATGTCAAAACCTCAGCAAAGGAAGGAGTGGCTTTGACTAAGGGTATAGCAGTACTCAACACATCTGTTGCCCCAATGCTGAATCCTTTTATTTACTCCCTGAGAAACAAACAGGTAAAAGAATCCTTTAAGAACGTGGTCAAGAAATGTATGTCAAATAAAACAGGATGATAGAGAAATTCACTGTTTCATTTTTTAAAGAATATTATATACAATGTGTATTTTCATTCTTGTATTTCCTATCCACTGCTGTATTAAACTTAGCTGAATATTTCTATCTTTTCCATTTCAGCTTTACTTGACACCATTATCATTTTAAAATTTAGACACCCTTTAAATTTTTCTGAACATGGCTGATTTTATGTCTCTGAACTGAAAATGACACTTTCATGAGACCAACACTTTACCACTTGGCCATGATGCCTGCATTGAGAATGACATTTTAAAAGAATTTATTTTCAGAGAATTTATCTATTGATCAACACACAGAAACTAATAAAAGAACAACAGACCACCCTGAAAAAATCATTTTTCCACCATATAAGTACTTTTTAACATGAGCTCTTCTTTGAGGCAAAGTCCTTACCTCTGTTGTGTGGCTACTTTTTTGCTGTATTTTTGAAGATTTTTTTATATTAAATATTGGCGTGTGTGGCTCAGTGCATAGGAGCTATAACTTCATTGTGTGTTCCATCCTGCATTATTGTATCTGGTGCTTTGTTTGGCTCAAATTCTAAAAGTTTCTCTGAAATCTACTATGTTACTTCATTCAAGCTCCCAAACCTTGACCATTAAGCATATTGAAGATTCCTTTTATGTTTACTTGTTAGTGCTGAACTTTGAGCTCCCTAAAGTATCCTGAAAAGAGCCTCTATCCATTTGTTTCCAAAACTATGGATTTCTGTGACAATGAAAAGTAATATTTGTTCTATATCCCAGTAGTTGTTAATATTCTTGGCATATACATATCTTAAGTCATTTTCCAATATTTCTTTTCTTTTTTATAATTTATTCAGATTACATCCCAATTGCAATCCCCTCACTTGTATCTTCCTCTTCCCCCTCCCTCTTTCACCCCATTCCCCTTGCCTAGACCTGTGACAGAATGTGATGTCCTCCCAATATGATCACAGCCTATCAGTTCTCATCGTGATGACCTGCTTCCCCTTCCTCTCAGTGCCACCAGGCCTCCCCACCCAGGGAAAGTGGTCAAATAGGGAGCTCCAGAGTTCATGTCAGAGGTAGTCACCACTGTCCCCACAACCGTGGAGAATGAGCTGTCCATTGGCTAGCTCTGAAAATGGGGTCTAGGGTTACTGCATGTATTGTCCTTGGTTGGTACAGTAGATAGTGCAGGCCCCCCTGAGTCCAGATCTTCCATCCTTGATGAACTTGTTGCAGAGTTCCAGGAACCTCTGGGTCCATCTATGTCCCCATTCTCCCATAACTCTCTCACATGGAGCCCCAGTAGCAAGTCCCAGCAGCTGTCCCAATACCCTGCTGAGTGAAGACTGTCAGAGGACATCCATGTTGGGTTAATATCTAATTATAAGTGAGTATATACCACTTGTATCTTTCTGGGTCTGGGTTATCTCACTCAGGATGATCATTTCTAGTTCCATGCATTTGTCTGCAAATTTCAAGATTTCCTTGTTTTTAATAGCTGAGTAGTATTCCACAGTATAAATGTACCATTTATCCATTCTTTAACTGAGGGACATCTAGGTTGTTTCCAGATTCTGGCTATTATGTATAAAGCTGCTATGAATTTAATTGAGCAAATGTTCTTGGGTGGTGGGTCATCATTTCATTATTTTCCACTATTTATTATTGTTTAGTCTTTTAAGTGTATTGGCTTCTCACAGACTTTGGAGGACATGGAGCTAAGAATGCTTGCTATATACACTGATATACACCTTTCCAAGAAAGATTGTTAGGGGTTGTGAGTGTGTGTGTCTGTCTGTGTGTGTGTGTCTCTGTGTGTGTGTGTGTGTGTGTGTGTGTGTAAAACCAACATCTCAGTCTGCATAATATTGCTTCTATGTGTGCATTTTCAAGATAAAATACACAGACTTCCTTAAAGGTTCCTATTAATAATCAGTAAGTGAAAATATGTATAGATCTCTCCAGGTAACTTTACTGAAAAGTGTATTTAATGTCAATAGAATGGAAGCTAAGTAACTATTTTCATAATAAAAACATTAGCCACTTTTTCCTCATCAGCTTGTTTCTGGACTTTTTAAACTAGATTTTAGAGTTTAGAAAATTGATTCAGATACAGGCATAGTGGCAGCCTCAGAAAGCAGCACTCGGGAAGCAGAGGAAAGTGCATCTTTGTCAGTTGGAGGCCAGACAGATCTATGTACATAGTGATAGCAAGGACAGCGAGAGCTACATAATATAGCTACTTCCTCTAAAAAAAAAAACCTCTTCTTTCATGTTTTCTGGCTTAATGGTTTGTTCAATGTGACAACTGATCCTTAGAGTTCCTTGGTGTAGTATTATCCTACTTATCCTAAGTAAAAATATTTCGTTTGATAATGAACATGATAACATTTTATGAAATTTTTCTGAAGCAATGGTTTTAACAAAGTTGGCATAGTGTTCTTCAAGTGACCTTTTCTTAGAACTTTGTTTCAATACACTTTCTTTAAGGGCCATCTTACTTTAAAAGAAAAAAGGCTATCACCAAGAAAAATGAAAAGCAGCAAACTTTGGCAAAAGTATGGGAGGAACAGTCCTTATATACTTTATGAGAGAGTACATTATTTCTGCTATTATAGAAGTTAAAAGGGACACTCAAAAAAAACACTGGAATTTGAGCTAGTATATGATTCAGATAAATAATCCCTGGGTACTCACCTGAAGGAAACCAAACTAATATACAACAGAGATCCTGGCATACCTGTGGGATAGTCTCATATGCAGAGCCACAAATTCAGTCTTGATGTCCTTCAACAAATAAGTAGGTAAATACAAATATGACATATGTATATCATGGATGAACTATTATTTAACCACAAACAACATATCCAAACCTTTGAGACACAATGAAAGTAGTGCTAAGAGTAAAGTTCATAGCACTAGGTCCCTTTGTACAGAAATAGATGACATCACATACAAGCAACTTAATAGAACACCTGAAAACTCTAGAAAAAAGAAGCAGACTCACCCAAGCGGAGTAGATGGCTTGAAATAATCAAACTCAGGGCTGAAATCAATAAAATAGAGAGAACAAAAACAATTCAAGGAATCAAAGAAACCAAGAGCTGGTTCTTTGAGAAACCCAACAAGATAGACAAACTCTTAGCCAAACTAACTAAAAGGAAAAGGGAGCACACCCTAAGTAACAAAATCAGAAATGAAAAGGGAGACTTAAGAATGGATAGCAAGGAAATCTAAAGAACCATTTGGTTTTACTTCAAAAAAAAAACTATATGCCACAAAATGTGAAAATCAAAATGATATGGACAATTTCCTTGATAAATTCCACTTAACAAAGCTGAATCAAGATCAAGCAAACAGATTAAGAAGTCCTATATCTCCTCTAGGGAAATAGAATCAGTCATCAAAAATTTCCCAACAACAACAACAACAAAAAGCCCAAGGCCAGATGGATTCAGCACAAAATTCTACCAGACCTTTGAAGAATAACTAATACCAATACTCCTCAAACTATTCCACAAAAGAGAAACAGAAGGATCACTACCAAACACATTCTATGAAGCCACAGTCACCTTCATACCTAAGCCACACAAAGACAAAACAAAGAAAGAGAAATCATACCAATCTCTCTTATGAACAATGATGCAAAAATGCTCAATAAAATTCTGACAAACCAAATGCAAGATCACATGAAAAAAATCTCATCCCTCATGACCAAGTAAGCTTCATACCAGGCATGCAGGGGTGGTTCAATATATGGAAATCCATCAATGTAATCAACTATATAAACTGCACTGGGAAAAAAACCACATGATCATCTCTTTGGATGCTGAAAAAGCATTCAACAAAACTCAACACCCTTTCATGTTAAAAGTCTTAGAGAGATTTGGGATATAAGGCACATACCTAAACATAGTAAAGGCAATATAAATCAAGCCTATAGCCAACATCAAACTAAATGGAGAGAAACTTAAATCAATCCCACTGAAATCAAGGACAAGACAAGGTTGCACACTCCATTTCTCTTCAATATAGTACTTGAAGTCCTAGGTAGAGCAATAAGACAGCTAAAGGAGATCAGGAGGATACAAATAGGAAAGGAAGAAGTTAAAGTTTCACTACTGCAGATGATATGATAGTATACATCAGCGACACTCAAAATTCTACCAAAGAAACCCTGCATCTGATAAACAACTTCAGCAAAGTGGCAGGATACAAAGTTAACAGAAAACTCAGTAGCCCTCCTGTATACAGATGACAAATGGACTTATAAAGAAATTAAGGAAATGAAACCCTACACAGTAGCCTCAAATAATATAAAGTATATTTGTGTAAATCTAACTAAGCAAGTAAAAGGCTTATATGAAAAAAAACTTCAAGATTATGCAGAAGGAAATTGAAGAAGATCTCAGAAAATGGAAAGATCTCCCATGCTTATGGATTAGGAGAATCAACATAGTAAAAATGGCCATCCTACCAAAAGCAATCTACAGATACAATGCAAACCCTACCAAAATACTAACACAATATTTTACAGAGCTGGAAATATCAAATCGCAACTTCATATGGAAAAACAAACAACCGAGGATAGCTAAAACAATCCTTTACAATAAAAGCTCTGCTGGAGGAATCTTCATCCCTGATCTCAAGTTGTACTTTAGAGCAACAGTAATAAAAACAGCATGGTACTAGCATAGAAATAAGCCAGTTGACCAATGGGATCTAATTAAAGACCCAGAAATAAATCCACACTCCTATGGTCATTTGATTTTGAAAAAGAAGCAAAAACAATACAATGTAAAAAAAAGAAAGCATCTTCAACAAATGGTGCTGGTTTAACTGTATGTCTACTTGAAAATGTGTATATATCCATATTTCTCACCCTATACAAAACTAAAGTCTAAGTGGATTAAAGACCTCAGCATAAAACCAGACATACTAAATCTGTTAGAAGAAGAAGTGAGAAAGAGCTTAGAATTCATTGGCACAGGAGACAACTTCCAACAATTAATAAATAGGACATCATGGAACTGAAAAGCTTCTGTAAGGATAAAGACACTGTAAACAGAACAAAGTGACACTCCACAGATTGGGAAAATATCTTTACTGACCCTACATCTGACAAAAAGCTAATATCTAAAATATACAAAGAACTCAAGAAATTAAACACCACCAAACCAAATAATCCAATTAAAAATGTGGTACAGCTAAAGTCCCAATAGGATGTCCCCCCCCCTCTGACCCACTTTCCTGGTAAGTAAAGTCTTTCATAGGACATAGCCCTTGGGCTAGTGTCTCAATATAAGTGAGTATATACCATTTGTCTCTTTTTGCTTCTGGGTGAACTCACTCATTATGATCATTTTTAGTTCAATCCATTTGTTCACAAATTTTGAGAATTCCTTGTTTTTAATAGCTGAGTAGTATTCCATAGTGTAAATGTACCACAGTTTCTTAGTCCATTCTTCTACTGAGGGACACTTAGGCTGTTTCCATGTTCTGGCTATTATGAATAAGGCCACTATGAACATGGTTGAGCCTATGTCCCTGTTGTGTGGTAGAGCATTTTCTGGGTATATTCCAAGGAGTGGAATAGCGAGGTCTTGAGGGAGCCCTATTTCCATATTTCTGAGCATGGGAGAATGGGGAAATAGAAGGATCCAGAGGGTCCAGGAAACCTGCAAAAAGAACGTTATGATGGGTGGATCTGGGTCCTGGGGTCCTTCCTGCTCAAACTATGGCACCATCGAAGGAAAATACAGGAGTAAACTTTGAACCCCTACCCAGACCTAGCCAGTGGACACATTCTCCACCATTGAGTGGTAAGTGAGTTCTGACTTTCATACAAACTCTGGGGCCCCATTTCTGACCACATCCCCTTGATAAGGGGCATGGTGTCACTTAGAAGAAGGATAACAGGTCACCAAGAAGAGACTTGTTACCCTTTGAGCATATATAGGGGGAGGAGTTCCCCCTCAGTCACAGACATAGGGGAGGGGAGTAGGGGGAAGCAGGAAGGAGGGAGGAATGGGAGGATACCAGGGATGGGCTAACAATTGAGATGTAATATGAATAAATTAATAAAAAAGAAAAAATGTGTTACAGAACTAAACAAAGAATTCTCAACAGAAGAAAACCAAGTGGCTAAGAAACAGTTAAAGATATGCCAAAAATCCCTAGGCATCAGGGAAATGCAAATCAAAACAACCTTGAGATTGCATCTTACACCTATCCAAATGGCAAATAACTCAAGTGACAACACCATACTGGAGAGGATGTAGAGAAAAGGGAACACTCCTCCACTGCTAGTGGGAGTGCAAACTTGTACAAGCACTCTGGAAATCAATATGGTGCTTTCTCAGAAAATTGGGGAAAGTTCTTCCCCAAAATCCAGCTATACAACTCCTGAGTATAAATCTGAAAGATGCTCCACCATACAACAAGGACATTTGCTCAACTATGTTCAAAGCAGCTTTATTTGTAATAACAAGAATTGGGAAACAACCTAGATGTCCCTCAAGCAATGAATGGATAAAGAAACTGGGGTACATCTAACAATAGAATACTACTCATCTATTAAAAACAAGAAAATCTTGTTTTGCAGGCATATGGATGGAACTAGAAATGATCATCCTAAGTGAGATAAACCATACTCAAAAAGACACTCATGGTATATACTCACTTATAAGTGGATTTTAGCCCAACATTGATGTGCTCTGGGAGACTCCAACAAGTGGGAGATAGGGACAGTTATCTAGACTCAAAGCTGGGCACTGGGCAGAGTACTGAGAGTGTAGGTAAGAGTGGGGGAATGTAAGGTCTGGGAGGGAGCAGAGGCTCCAAAGGGAGACCACCAAGGCCTGTGGATTGAGGCACAAAGGGATCTCCACAAACTGTTGATCCAGCATTGACAACACATGCAAAGAACCAAGACCCCTTTTTCAGAGATAACCAATAAATGGCTGATTCCCCACATGGGGGGAAAGGGAGAACTGCTGCTGAACCTCTTCATGCACTTGGGATCCCACTACTTGGCCTCTGCCCCTTGGCAAGATGGCCTAGTGGGAACACAGTGGGAGAGGATGCAGACGACCCTGATGATAGACTGTTTCCAGAGGTCTAGAGGAATAAGCAGAAGATCAATGGGAAGATGAGAGGGAGGCTATAGCAAATGGGAGGTAAATTGAATAAATTATAATAAATAAAATATACAGTTAAAATCTGAACAGAGGAGAGGGTTGCTGCAGAGACAGATACGCCAACCAAGGACCATGCAAGGTGAGGATCTAGACAGTCAGCTCAATTGTAGTATTAGGCAGCAGAGTCTCCTTGTGGGTCCCATAATATGGGGAATAGGAACTACCGCTGAGATCTACAATGGCCTCCTAATAATGTTCACTTCCCCCTGACTGGGTGGGCTTGACAGGCCATAAGGAAGAGGTTATATGTAGTACAGGGGACACTGGATAAGCTAAGGTCAGACATTACGGAAGGAGGGCTCCCCTTTCTAATGACTACAGATGGAAAAGGCATAAGGGAGAGGGTGGAATCGGGAGGTGGTGAGGGAGGGGCTGCAAATGGGATGTAAAGAGTTCAAACTGCAGAACAAGCAGGTAACTTATATTGCCAACCCCACTACATAGGAACAGCTCTGAGACTGGCTGAGATACGAATGTCTATGCATAGACAAGTCTTCATGTTGGTCACAGATTCTCTGTGACTTATTACTGGAGGCCATCCTTAGTATGTCATGAAGGAAGATTTTCAGATATCTTAATCCTACTAAATCAATTAGCAGAGAATCAGCTTTAACTGCGCTGTGCATCCCGCACACCTCATAATACTATTACTATTAGAACTGCATGATGCCTTTGAGAAACTGTGTTTTCAGGACAGAAGAACCAGACACTGACGCTGGATCAGACCTGAGAGGATGCATTCCTCTCATCATGCTGCATGCTGACATCCCGCGTCCTCCTTGTTCCAGCCCCAGGTACCTCAGTTGCTGTTACCCATCAGCCAGTCTCAGAGCTAGTCCCATATGGTGGGATTAGCAATATAAGTCACCTGCTTGTTCTGCCGTTTAAATTCTTTTTTTTTTTTTACATAAGGAGGGTTTTTATTATTATCATGAGCACATGAATGCCTGTTTACTTTGAGACTAGAATAAAGAATTTAATTGATACACCAAAGCTTTACAGCATTGATAACAATTTTAATTATATAACTTTGGCAGGCAGGATAGCACAGTAGTAAAAGCATTTGCCATTAAGCCTGATGATCCGACTTTGATCCCTGGAACCTCCACTTGTAAACCATGGCACATAAGTTTGTGCAAGCATATAAAATAAATAAATAAATTCACACAAAAATTTGCTTGCATAATGTATAGGCACAGGGCAAAGGCTTTATATAACATCTTAGAAATCAGAGTTTAGTGTCCTTTATTCTTGAATAGCTTCAGTGGACCTCTACCAAAGATTACTGTTCCCGACCCGTGGGTTCAGTTATTCGTGGAGTGGCGAGGAGGGTCGCGACCTGTGAATAAAGAATGGACGAAAGAGAGACACAAGCGCAGGAAAACTTTGCTTATTGAGGGCCGTTTATTGTAAGGGGGTATCCAAATTTACAGTAAGCTTCTGAAAGGGCGGGGGTGGGAAGGAATGCAGTGGAAAGTTACAAAATCTTCTGGGCCAGGCCCAAGGACAGCAGGTGTGGAGTGGGGCGATTATACAGAAGTCTCGATACACCGAATGTTCTCTTTCTCAAGGTCAGGCTGGATCTTTGTGGTAGCCAGGCAGAATAATTATCTCAAGTATGCAGACAGCTGTGGCTTTCAGCCAGCAGGGCCTCTCAGCCACTGGGGCAGGTCAGGCTAGGTCCTATGGCTCCTGACAGATTACATCATCCCAAATGCATGATTCATCCTGTCATTGACATCCTTGAATGGGTAACATTAACGAGTCTCAAATGTGAAGTAAGCAACAACCACCTCAGTGTTCAGGACCAGCTGGTACATGCAGTTACGATTAGAATACACTCAGCAGCAGTTTAAATTCTTCACATCCTGATTGTATCCCCCTCATTCCCTCCTGATCCCCCCTCCCTCCCTCATTCCCTCTCTTTCCCTCATCCCCTCTCCCTCCCTCCCTTAGTACTCAGACAGGGGAACCCTCTTCCCCTAATATCTGACTTCAGCCTATCAAGTCTCACCTGTATTAGCTGTAATCTCTTCCTTTGTACCCTGGCAAGGCTGTCCTGCCAGGGAGAAGTGATCTAATTCAATGGCCAGAGTGCATCTCTGAAGCAGTCCCTACTCTCCATATGTGGCATCCACAAGGAGACTGTGCTACTACATCCAAGTAGTGGGTCTAGGTCCACATCATACATGGTCCTTGGTTGACATTTCTGACTCTCTTTTGTAGTGTAGTTATCCTGTATTATGTGGCTAATGTTGTGAGTATATACCAGGCATGTCTTTCTGGGTTGGGTTACCTCACTCAGGATGATCTTTTCCAGTTCCATCCATTTGCCTATAAATTTCAAGATTCCCTTGTTTCTAATAGCTGAATAGTATTCCATTGTGTAGATGTACCACAGTTTCTTTATGCATTCTTCGGTTGAGGGACATTTAGGTTGCTTCTAGATTCTGGCTATTACAAATAAAGCTGCTGTGAACATTTTTGAGTAAAGGTCCTTGTTGTATGGTGGAACATCATTTGTGTATATTCCCAAGAGTGGTGTGACTGGGTCCTGAGGTAGAGTTATTCCAAATTTCCTGAGAAAGCATGAGATTGGTTTCTGAAGTGGTTGCACAAGTTTTCACTCCCACCAGCAATGGAGAAGTGTTTCCCTTTCTCTTTCTCTGCATCCTCACCAGCATGTGTTGTCACCTGAGTTTTTATCCTGGACATTCATATAGATGTAAGATGGACTGTCAGAGTTGTTTTGAGTTACACTTCCCTGATAACTAGGAATGTTGAGCATTTCTTTAAGTGTTTCTTGGACATTCAATATTCTTCTGTAGAGAATTGTCTGTTTATTCCTGAACCCCATTTTTAATTGGATTATTTGGTTTGGTGGTGTTTAATTTCTTGAGTTCTTTATATATTTTGGATATTAGCCCTTTGTCCAATGTCGGGTTGGTAAATATCTTCTCCCAGTCTGTAAACTGTCATTTTGGTCTGTTGACAGTGTCCTTTGCCTTACAGAAGCTTTTCAGTTTCATAAGGTCCCGTTTATTTATGGTTGATCTTAGGGCCTGAGTTGTTGGTGTTCAGTTCAGAAAGTTGTCTCCTGTGCCAATGAGCTCTAGGCTCTTCCCCCACTTTTTCTTCTAACAGATTTAGTGTGTCTGGTTATATGCTGTGTTCTTTAATCCATTTGGACTTCAGTTTTGTGCAGGGTGATAGATATGGATCTATTTTCCTTATTCTACATGTAGCCATGCAGTTAGACCACCACAATTTGTTTAAGATGCTATCTTTTTCCACTGTATGAATTTGGCTTCTTTGTCAAAAATCAAGTGTCCAAAGGTATGTGGGTTTAATCTCCGGGTCTTTGATTTGATTCCATTGATCAACCAGCCTATTACTATGCCAGTACCATGCTGTTTTTATTACTGTGGCTCTATGGTACAACTTGAGATCCAGCGTGGAGATTCCTCCAGAAGATCTTTTATTATACAGGATCATTTTAGCTGTTCTGGGTTTCTGTTTTTCCATATGAAATTGAGAATTGATTGGTAAAGAATTGTGTGGGTATTTTGATGGGAATTGCATTGAATCTGTAGATTGATTTTAGTAAGACGGCCATTTTTACTATGTTGAGTCTCCTGATCCATGAGTGTGTGAGATCTTTCCATCTTCTGAAATCTTCTCCATATTCTTTCTTCAGAAATGTGAAGATTTTTCATACATATCTTTCACTTTCTTGGTTAGAGTTACACCAAGATACTTTATATTATTTGTGGATATTGTGAAGGGTATTGTTTCACTAACTTCTTTCTCAGCCTCTTTGTCACTTGTATATGGGAGGGCTACTGATTTTTTAGTTCATTTTGTATCCAGCCACTTTGCTGAAGGTGTTTATGAGCTGTAGAAGTTCCTTGATAGAATTTTTGGGATCACTTATGTAAACAATCATATCATCTGCAAATAGTGATAGTTTGACTTCTTCTTTGCCGATTTGTATCCCCTTGTTCTCCTTTTGTTGTCTTACTGCTCTATCTAGGACTTCAAGTACTATTTTAAAGAAATACAGAGAGAGTGGACAGCCTTGTCTTGCCCCTGATTCCAGTGTAATTGATTTAAGCTTCTCTCCATTTAGTTTTATATTGGCTATAGGCTTCCTGTATGTTGCCTTTATTATATTTAGGTATGTGCCTTGTATCCCTGCCCTCTACAGAACTTTTAGCATGAATGGCTGCTTTTTTGGCATCTAAGAAGATGATCATGTGTTTTTTTTTCTTTCAGGTTGTTGATATGATAAATTATATTGATGGATTTCCATATATTGAACCACCCCTGTATGCTTGGGATAAAGCCTGCTTGGTCATGGTAAATGATAGTTTTGATTCTGTTTGCAAGGATTTTATTGAGTATTTTTGCATCAATGTTCGTAAGAGAAATTAGTCTGAAATTCTTCTTCTTTGTTGAGTCTTTCTGTGGTTTAGGTATCAATGTGACTGCGGCCTCATAGAATGAGTTTTGTAATGTTCCTTCTGTTTCTAGTTTACAGAATAGTTTGAAGAGAATTGGTATTAGCTCTTCCCGGAAGGTTTGGTAGAATTCTGCACTGAATACATCTGGTCCTGGGCTTGTTGTTGCTGTTGTTGCTGTTGTTGTTGTTGTTAGAGTTTTGATGACTGCCTCTATTTTCTTAGGTGTGATAGGACTGTTCAATTTGTTTACCTGATCTTGATTCAATTTTGGTAGTTTGTAGCTATCAAGAAAATTATCCATTTCATCTACGTTTTTTAATTTTGTGGCATATAGGCTTTTGAAGTAAGACCTGATGATTCTTTGGATTTCCTCAGGGTCTGCCATTATGTCTCACTATTCATTTATGATGAATGATTGTTGATTTTAATACTCTCCCTCTGCTTTTTAGTTAGTTTGGCTAAAGGTTTGTCAATCTTGTTGATTTTCTCAAAGGCCAGCTCTTGGTTTCATTGATTTTTTTGAATTGTTTTCTTTGTTTCCAATTTATTGATTTCATTCCTAAGTTTGATGATTTCTAGCCATCTACTCCTCTTGGGTGTGTCTGATTCATTTTGTTCTAGAACTTTCAGGTGTCCTGTTAAGTTTCTAGTATGGGATCTCTCCAGTTTCTTTATAAAGGCATTTAGTATTATGAACTTTCCTCTTAGCACTGCTTTCATTGTGTCCCATAGGTTTGAATATGTTCTGCCTTCTGTTTCATTGAATTCTAGGAAGTTTTTAATTTCTCTTTTTATTTCATTCCTTACCCAGATGTCATTGAGTAGGGAGTTGTTCAGTTTCCATGAGTTTGTAGGCTTTTGGTTGTTTCTTTAGTTGTTGAGTTCCATCTTTGATCCATAGTAGTCTGATAAGATGCAAAGGATTATTTTGATTTTCTTGTATCTGTTGAAATTTGCTTTGTGGCAGAGTATGTGGTCAATTTTGGAGAGGGTTTCATGAGGTGCTGAAAAGAAGGTATATTCCTTTGTGTTTGTATGAAATGTTCTATAGATATCAGGTCGGTCCATTTGTTTCATGATATCTATAAGTTTCCTTGTTTCTCCATTTAGTTTCTGTCTTGATATATCTATTGGTGAGAGTGAGGCGTTGAAGTCTCCCACTATTAATGTGTGTGTTTCTATGTGTGGCTTAAGTTTTAATAACATTACCTTTACAAATATGGGTGCTCCTGTGTTTGGAGCATAGATGCTCAGAACTGAGAAATCATCTTGGCGAATTTTTCCTTTGATGAGGATGTAGTGACCTTACCCATATCTCTTGATTAGTTTTTGTTGAAAGTCTATTTTGTCAGATACTAGAATGGCTACCCCAGTTTGTTTCTTAGGTCCATTTGTTTAGAATACTGTTTTCCAACCCTTTACTCTGAGGTGATGTTTATCTTTATTGCTGAGGTGTGTTTCTTGTACGCAGCAGAATGATGGATCCTGTTTTTGTATCCACTCTGTCTATTTGTGTCTTTTTACTGGGGAGTTGAGGACATTGATGTTAAGAGATATTAATGACCAGTGATTGTTAGTTCCTTTTGTTTTTATGTTGGTGGTGGTAGAGTGTGTGTGTTTCTGTGTTTTGGATTTGTGGATGTGGAGTTATTTATTTCCTGTGTTTTCCTGTGTTGTTATATGGCTCTGAGTTTTGTTGCTAGTCTTCTTGTGCTGTTCTCTAGTCATCTGGTTGTCTCTGGTGTTAGCAGGCCTAGGGGTTCCTCCAATGAGGTTACTATCTGTGTCCCAGGTTGAGCAGGCAGATGAGAAGCAACTAAGAAGAACTCCAAGCCAAAGGTTGTTTGCTCGGGCTCCCAAGAGGCCTCCTTAGGATGTTGGACAGTGCGTATTGGAGCCCGCACCCAGCTCAGCTCAGCTGCATTCCCTAACTATGTCACAGTTTGGTCAGGCAGGGGAGGAGTGAGCTGATATATTTCTAAGCCTAAAGCTGCTCAGGTACCCTACAGCCCTTTTTGGGATGGTAGTGCTCTGTCTATCTGCTGTATTCAATGTTGTTCTCTGTGCCTCATTTGGGTAAGGCCAACCGAGAGAGGTTAGAGCACCAAGCTTCTCATGAAATAGCAACAAATGTGAGGTGTGGCCTGCCGAAGTCTCTGCTCTGTGACCTAGGTAGATCTGGCCAATAGGCTTTAGGTGGGTGGGGTGAGATCAGGGCCAGAAGCTGCTAGCATTATTGCAGTTAATGAATAATGTGGTCCAAGCAGGTCTCTGCTCAGTGGGCTTGCATTGTGTCTTACCTGTATCTCAGTGGTATGCTTCAAGTGGGTGTGCATACACAGACCAAGGCCTGAAGCTGTTTGTAGCATGGTGGCTAATACAGAATGTGGACGGATTCAGCTCTGCCAGCCACAAGGCCATGTTCCCAGCTAGTAAGTACTTGGGAGTGTTGTAAGTTAAGACAAAAATCAGTGCCTATCCTATATACAAATGAAAAATAGATTAAAAAGAAATCAGTGAAAATGAAAAATCCACTAAAAAAGAAATCAGTGAAACAGCACCTTTCACAATAGCCTACCAAAAAACAAATGCCTTAGGGTAACTCTAATTAAGCAAATGAAAGACTTCTATAATAAAAACTATAAGACAAAGAAGGAAATTATACCAGATGATGGACGTATGTTCCATGATCATAGATATGTAGAATTAAGATTGTAAAAATAGACATCTTGCCAAAAAACAATCAAAAACTCAATGAAATCCACATCAATAGAAGCAAATTAAAATTCCAGACATAATTTCACACACCTCGGGACAGGTAAATTTTGACAAAGAAGCCAAAAATACACACTGGAAAAAGACAACATCTTCAACATATGGTGCTTGTCAAACTGGTATAGGAGAATCGAATAGATCAATATCTACCTCCCTTCACAAAACTCAGTTCCAAATGAGAGAAGGACACCAATATGAAGCCAAACAGATGAAATCTTGTAGAAAAGAAAGTCACATTGAATAGGTTACTGATAACATAGGTATTAAAACCAACCATTAAGAAATGGGACCTCACGGAGGTAATAAAAACCTCTGTACAGCAACATATATCATCATTTGAACAAAGCAGAAATCTACATAATGGGAAAATCTTTCCTAATTATACATCATATTTTAAGTTGAATTTTAGTTTCCTTGATGTTTAGTATGTTTTAGTTCTTTATATAGCTAGAATAAGAGAGACACTTGATTCTACTCAAAGAAAGAGTTAACCAAGAAGACATTACTATCCTAACCATATGTGTACCAAACTCTGGTGTGCCTTATTTTATTTTTTTAATCCACTGCTGTATTTAGGGATGGAGATTTATTTAAACCTACTAATAGTAGGTGGTTTTGATATATTAACTTGAACACACAGATCATCAAAACAAACATAAATAGAAAAACATCAAAATTATATAAAATCACACATCAATGGACTTAAATGGCTACATAATATTCCAAATGCCAAAGCATATACATTCTACTCAACAGCACATAAAATGTCTAAAATATATCACATTCTGGGAAACAAAACAAATCTTTACAACTCAAAAAGACATTTTTACAATGTTAATACTGCCAATCCATGAGCACAAGATATATTTCCATCTCTTCCTACCTTATTCAGTTTCTTTCTTCAGAGACTTGAAGTTCTTGTCAAACAGGTCTTTGACTTGCTTTGTTAGAATTACATAAAGATATTTTATATTATTTATCACTTGTATAAAGGGAGGCTACCAATGTTTTAAGTTAACTTTGTATCCAGCCAAATTGCTGAAGGTGTTTATCAGCTGTAGGAACTCTCTAGTCAAATTTTTGGAGTCCCTTATGTATACTATCATGGCACTGTGCATATCAACACTTTGACTTCTTCCTTGACAATTTGTATCCCCTTGATCTCCTTTAGTTTTCTTACTGCTCTAGAAAACACTATGTTGAAGACATATGAAGAGAGTGGGCAGTCTTGTCTTGTCCCTGATTTTAGTTGAATTCCTTTAAGTTTCTATCCACTTAATTTGAAGCTGGCTATTTGCTTGCTATATCTTTCCTTCATTGTGTTTAGGTATGGGACTTGTATCCTTGTCTTTTCAAGACCTTTAAGATGAAAGGGTGTTGGATTTTGTCAAAGCCTTTTTCATCATCTAATTAAATGTTTTTTCTTTCAGTTTCTTTATATGGTGGATTACATGAAAAGATTTTTGTACATTGAACCATTTCTGCATCCCTGGGATGATATTTCCTTGACCACAGTCATTTGTTATGTGTTCTTGGATTTAGTTTGCAAGTATACTATTGCGTATTTTTCACCAATGTTGGTAAGGGAGATGGTTTTGAAATTCTCCTTCTTCATTGAATCTTCATGTGATTTAGGTATCAGGGTGGCTTTGGCACCATAGAATGGCTTGGCAATGGCCAACCTTCTCAGTTTTGTGTAATAGTTGAGAAGTGTTGGTATTAGCTCTTCTACTTCAGATGGAACATTTAAAAAACCAGGATAGCTAAGATTATCTTGTAAAGTAAAAGAACTTTTTGTATTTCAGGTATGGTGATCCCTGATTTCAAGCTGTACTACAGACCAATAGTAATAAAAACTGCGTGGTATTGGCACAGAAGCAGACAGATTGATCAATGGAATCAAATCAATGAACCAGAAATAAATCCACACACCTACATACACTTGATGTTTTTACAAAGGAGCCAAACCATACAGTGGGGAAAAAAAAGAAAGCATCTTCAACAAATGGTGCTGGTCTACCTGGATGTAGAAGAATGTAAATAGATCCATATGTATTACCCTGTACAAAACTCAAGTCCTAGTGGATCAAAGACCTCAGCATAAAGCCAGATATACTATATCTATAGAAGAGAAAGTAGGGAATCACCTAAAATGCAGTGGTACAGGAAACAATTTTCTGAACATAATACCAACATCTGAGACACTAAGATAACAATTAATAAATGGTAACTCAGGAAACTGAAGAGCTTCTGCAAGGCAAAGAACACTAAATAGAATGAAATGGCTGTCTAAATATTGGGAAAAGATCTTCACCAACTCTACATATGACAGAAGGCCAATATCCAAAATATATAAAGAACCCAAGAAAGTAAATACTGACAAACTAAATAGCCCAATTAAAAATGACATACACAGCTAAACAGAGAATTCTTAACAAGTTATATTGAATGGCCCAAAAAAGCTTAAAGAAATGCTCAACATCCTTAGTCATGAGGGAAATGCAAATGAAAACAAGTCTGAGATTCCATCTTACAGCCATCAGAAATGTTAAGATTAAAAATTGAGACTCGCCTCAATGGAGAAAGACAACCCCTGACTCTGTTAATGACACTCTGCTCTGTTTGTAGACAGGAATCTAACATAATCATCTTCTAAGAGGCATTTACCAGAAGCTGATGGAAATAGATGCAGAGACCTACAACCAAACAATAGGCAGAACTCAGGAAGTCCTGTGGAAGAGTGGAGGAAGGATAGAGGTGGGGCAGAGAGGTCATGGACACCAGAAGTCCTACAGATTTGACTAACCTGGGCCCATAGGGACTCAAAAAAATGAAATCATCACCCAAAGAACATGTGTGGGATGAACCTAGGCCCCCAATACATTTGTAGCAGATGTGCAGCTTGTTCATCATGTGGGTCCCCTAACAAGTGTAGTAGGGACTGCCCCTGACTCTGTTGCCTGCTTTTGGATCTCTTTCCCACAGCTGGGCTCTCTTGTGTGGCCTCAGTGTGAAAGGATGATTCAGTGCTTTGCTTGCCAGGGTGGGTTAATATCCGTCTCTGGGAAGTGGAAGGGAGGATGGGGAAGCTCATGTTAGGATGGGACAAGAAGCGGAGGGAGGGTATGTGACCAGGCTGTAAATTGATTAAATAGATTATTGAAGGCAAAATAATGCCTCACGGCAATTAAGCAGACCCCACATTGTCTTACAGAGAAAAATATCAGAGGACTATTTTGGAAAAAAATAAACATGATTACTCTAATATAAATTAAATAACGAGTACAATATTTTGAATACTAATTTTATGAGTTGTAAAAATATGGTCTCTTGGTTCTTCACAGTATGTCTATTAGCTATATCTTGCCTAAATTATACAGTATGCTTTTTATTATCCAATGAAATAATTTCATGGCACACTTCATGTCCCAGTGGATATATCTCATGCTATTTTCTGCTTTGTTATGATTACATGAAATATGATTATATTACCATTGCAAGTTTTTGTATTAATATATTTCACTATATGAAATACAAAAAAAATGATGTTGTTTCTTCACAACTGTTTGCTTTCTACATTTCTCCAATCTTGGATGTTTCAAAAGATAATTTCTGTAATTCACCTAATTATTCAGCTTAGCTTTAGGGCACACCAATCAACATTCTCCAGGGACAGTTAGCTCTGCCTAGCTGTAAGAATCCCCTGTGTCCATTTTAAGGAGGAGATAAAAACATAAAATGGAAATGCTTTTTCTGAAAAGACTACTTAGCAAAGTATTTTCTAACAATAGGGTAAAAAGTAAAAATTTGAAATCACAAGCCATCTTTTTTTCCCAAGAGTTACAGGAAGCCAAATGATATTTGTCAGATTTCATAATTTCCATGGTAATAACTTGTTCCTTTAAGGGATTTTAGAAAATAGAAGGTACCAGGTACTTGTTAGGCCCACAACTGAGAATTTGAAGTGATATTCTATTTCAATAATTTCCACTCATATGCTATGTGCTCTCCATCTTCCACAGATGTTGGTTCTTGTTTCTCACTCATACTGTGTGTCTTTTCCTGCTTCACCTAGAAAGCAAACAAAATATTGATCTTTATTGCTTCATAGCTGTAAGTATTGCCACAAATGTCTTGACAATGTTCCTGCTTTCTTCCCATTTTTTACTTTGCTCCCCTCTTCCTCTCTCTCCTCCCTCTCCTCATCCTTCTTGAGAGTCTTAGCTATGAGACTTCCATGACACCATATTTCTGGTTCTGAATTCCTGTTCTGTTAGTCAGCTTTTCTGTCTATTCCCACAGCCTTTGGATTTACTGCTAAATAGTAAGTTGTATCCAGAGACACATCTACTAAATAAAAACAAATAATAAATAATAAAATAAAGGTTTTTTTCACTTTAAGACTTTCATTAATAATGTGCATTGCCCTGGGGTGCCCACTGAGCTTTTTGCTGCTCATTGGAACTGAAGGATGTCTCAACTTTCTTAGAGCATGAATTCAGAATGCACTACTTTGGAGAATTTAATTTGGCTTTTAGCGGTTTCTATCAACACCCAAGCCCATATCACCTATCAAACCTCTCCTACTTTAGAGATTCTTTTTTTAATTCATCCACACAGTAGATCTTGTTACTGTATCTAGTTCAATTATCTTCTCAAATTTCAGCTACACACTATATAAGTTTGTTATATACGAAAATCGCAAAATGTAGACATCAGTGAGAAGTGTGGAAGTTGGTTAAAAAAAAAACATCGAACGTTTGGGTTTGAGCTTTTCAGCTGTGACCACTTGGCATTATAAAATTGTAAGTATTTTCTATTCTGTAGATCTTTTCTTTTTTCTAATTATTCTGTACCATAGGTACTTTGCCTTTCAGTTATCATCTCATCTATGCAGCGAAAATATCTTATTTATTTCAGTTGAGAAACCCTATAAATGTTTTCTAACTTTGGAGATTTCTGAGTTTGCTGCTTCAAGGTTACATAAATGTTGGTTTTGATTGCCTTGACTCACTTGCTAAATTGCTAATTCCTCAGACAGTGAAGAATGGTTTTAAATATTTCTAAAATTAACAAATAATTGTAAATGTTTGTTTCACAAAAAAGTAACAAATCCCTTTGTTCATATAGTTTTGAGACTAAAATAATATTGTCCTTTTTAGGTATTTTCATCTGTTCCCAGATATATCTGCATTGTCCTTTTTAGGTATTTTCATCTGTTTCCAGGTATATCTGCTCTTTACTACAGCAAAAGATCCGCAGTGGCATTGTTCTCATCTACTGATGTACTTATTACAACTATTAAGTGTCTAATTTAATATCAAGTAGCTGTAGATCTAAGACAATCACCAGATATGTAATTGGTTCATGGATATTAATATTAATTTTTAAAACTGTAATTTGTTGAGTGATTTAGTGTTTCAGTTTGTATATTGTAACAAGTCTTCTATAATGTGATGAATAAAACCCATGTGACAACAAATATAATTTAAAGTAATCCTGACTCTCCGACTCATTTCACAGTTTTAGACCTGACAGAACACAAGAAGAAATGAAAAATCGAACAACTGTGAGTGAGTTTATTCTTCTGGGATTAACGAATGACCCAAAGCTAAATACTGTGATTTTTATATTTTTATTTCTCACTTATATTTTGAGCATTACTGGAAATCTGACTATTATAGCCCTCACTCTAGTAGATTCACACCTCAAGACTCCCATGTATTTCTTCCTTCGAAATTTCTCTTTCCTAGAAATCTCATTTACAACAGTTTGTATTCCTCGGTTTCTTGTGAGCATTGTAACAGGGGATAAGACCATCTCCTATAATTCTTGCATGGCCCAGGTGTTCTTCTTCATACTTCTGGGTTCAACTGAGTTTTTCCTTCTGACTGCTATGTCCTATGACCGCTATGTGGCTATCTGCAAGCCCTTGCACTACACCACAATAATGAACAGCAGGGTCTGCATCCAGCTCATAATTGGCTCCTGGCTGGCTGGATTTCTCATCATCTTTCCACCTGTGATCATGGGCCTCCAACTGGAATTCTGTGACTCCAACATCATCGACCACTTTACCTGTGACTCTTCTCCCATGCTGCTCATCTCCTGCACAGACACAACCATCCTGGAGCTCTTGGCATTCTTCCTGGCAGTGTTCACACTCATGGTAACCTTGACATTAGTGGTTCTCTCCTACCTCTTCATCCTTAGGACAATTCTCAGAATCCCTTCTGCTGAGCAAAGAAAAAAGGCCTTTTCCACCTGTTCCTCACACATGATTGTTGTCTCCATTTCCTATGGAAGCTGTATATTCATGTATGTCAAAACCTCAGCAAAGGAAGGAGTGGCTTTGACTAAGGGCATAGCAGTACTCAACACATCTGTTGCCCCAATGCTGAATCCTTTTATTTACTCCCTGAGAAACAAACAGGTAAAAGAATCCTTTAAGAACATGATCAAGAAATGTATGTCAGATAAAATAGGATGGTAAAGAGAATCACTTTCATTTTTTTTAAAGAACATTATATACAATGTGTATTTTTGTTATTGTATTTTCTTTCCTCTGCTGTATTAAACTTAGCTGAATGCTTTTATCTTTTCCATTTCAGCTTTACTTGAAACCATTATCATTTTAAAATTTAGACACCTTTAAAATTTTCTGAACATGGCTGATTTTATGTCTCCAAACTGAAAAATGACACTTTCACGAGACCAAGGCTTTACCACTTGGCCATGATGCCTGCATTGAGAATAACATTTTGAAAGAATTTATTTTCAAAGAATATATCTATTGATCAACATACAAAAGCTAATAAGAGCAATAAGCCACTTTGGAAAATTATTTTTCCAATGCATAAATACTTATTAAAGTGAGCTCTTCCATGAGGCCGAGTCCCCACCTCTGCTCTGTGGTTACTTCTTGTTGTATTTCTGAAGATCTGTTTATATTAAATATTGGCCTGTGTGGCTCAGTGCACAGCTGCTATGACTTCACTGAGTGTCCCCTCCGTCATTATGGTACCTGGTGCTTTTTGCGGCTCAAATTCTAATAGTTGCTCTGAATTCTACTATGTTATTTCATTAAAGCTCCCAAACTGTGACCATTAAACATATTGAAGACTCTTTTAATGTTTATTTGCTAATGCTGAATCTGGAGCTCCCTTAAATACCCTGGAAAGATTCTCTAGCCATCTGGTTCCAAAACCATGGATTTCTTTGGCAGTGGAAAGTAATATTTGTTCTACTACCCAGACAGTTCTTTGAATTCCTGGCATATCTATATCTTATGTTGTTTGCCAATATTTCTTTCTTTATTTTTTTATAGTTTATTCAGATTGCATTCCACTGTTATCCCCTCACTTGTATCTTCCCATTCCCCCTCCCTCTTTCACCCTATTCCCCTACCCTAGACCTCTGACAGAAGAGAAAAGCTATCGTCAAGAAAAATGATAAGCAGCAAATAGTGGCAAAAATATGGGAGGAACAGTCCTTATATACTTTATGAGAATGAAAGTAAGTTCTGTTATTATATAAATTAATATGGGCACTCAAAAAACACTGAAATTTGAACTAGTATGATTCAGATAAATAATCCCTGGGTACTCACTTGAAGGAATGCAAATTAATACACAACAGAAATCCTGACATACCTGTGTGATAGTTACATTTGCAAAGCCACAAATTCAGTCTAGATGTCCTTCAACAAATAAGTAGGTAAATAAAAATATGTACATGATGGAGTATTATTTAACCACAAACAACATATCCAAACCTTTGAGACACAATGAAAGCAGTGTTAAGAGTAAAGTTCATAGCACTAGGTGCCTTCATAGAGAAATAGGAGACATCACATACAAACAACTTAATGGAACACCTCAAAACACTAGAAAAAAAAAAAGAAGCAGGCTTGCCAAGAGGCATAAGTGGCTAGAAATAATCAAACTCAGAACTGAAATCGATAAATTAGAAAGACAGGAAACTATTCAAAAAATTAAAGAAACCAAGAGCTGGTTGTTTGAGAAAATCAACAAGATAGACAAACCCAAACTCACTGAAAGAAAAGGGAGAGTACCCACATTAACAAAATCAGAAATGAAGAGGGAAACATAACAGTAGAAGCCAAAGAAATCCAAAGAATCATTAGGTCATAATTCAAAAGATTATATGCCACAAAATGATATAGACAATTTCCTTGATAAATTTTCCAAATTTATCCACTTTCCAAAGTTGAATCAAGATGAGGCAAACAAATTAAGAAGTCCTATATCCCCTAGAGAAATAGAAGCAGTCATCAAACATCTCCCAACAATAACAAAAAAAATCCATGGCCAGAAGGATTTGGTGCAGAACTCTACTAGACCTTCAAAGAAGAACTAATGTAAAATCCAACACGCTTTCATGTTAAAAGACTTAGAGAGATTGGGGATACAAGGCACATACCTAAACATAGTAAAGGCTATATACAGCAAGACTATAGCCAACATCAAACTAAATGGAGAGAAACTTAGATCAATTCCACTGAAATCAAGGACAACACAAGGCTGTCCACTCCATTTCTCTTTGATATAGTACTTGAAGTCTTAGGTAGAGCAATAAGACAGCTAAAGGAGTTCGTGAGGATACAAACAGGAAATGAAGAAATTAAAGTTTCACTATTTGCAGGTGGTGTGATAGTATACATCAGTGACACTCAAAATTCTACCAAAGCACTACAGCTGATAAACAACTTCAGCAAAGTGGCAGGATGCAAAATTATCACAAAAAAGACAGTAGCCCACCTATATACAGATGACAAATGGGCTTAGAGAGAAATTAGGGAAATGACCCCCTTCACAATAACTAAATGGATTGAACTAGAAATTGTCATAATGAGTGAGTTCACCCAGAAGCAAAAAGAGTTAAATGGTATATACTCACTTATATCGAGACACTAGTGCAAGGGGTACGTCCCATGAAAAACTTTACCTACCAGGAAAGTGGGTTAGAGGGGAGGACATCCTATTGAGACTTTAGGTGTGAGAAGCCTGGAAGAATGAGGAAATAGAAGGATCCAGAGGGTTCTGGAAAACTACAGGCAGGTCTGGGCCCTGGGGTACTCCTCAAACTATGGCACCAGCCAAGGAAAATATAGACAGTAAACTTCGAACCCTTATCCCGACTAGCCGATGGACAGGACATTCTCCACCATTAAGTGGAGAAGCAGATCTGACTTTCACACAAACTCTGGTGCCCCATATTTGACCATGTCCCTTGGAGGGGAGGCCTGGTGGCACTCAGAGGAAGGATAATAGGTCACTAAGAAGAGACTCGATACCCTATGAGCATATACAGGGAAAGGAGGTCCCCCTCAGTCACAGACATAGGGGAGGGGAGAAGGGGGAAAAGTAGGAGAGAGGGAGGAATAGAAGGATACAAAGGATAGGCTAACAACTGAGATGTAATATGAATAAATTAATTAAAAAAAAACAATAACCTCAAGTAGTATAAAGTATGTTGGTGTAAATCTAACCAGGCAAGTAAGAGACTCATATGAAAAAAAACTTCAAGACTCTACAGAAGGAAATTTAAGAATATCTCAGAAAATGGAAATGTATCCCATGCTTATGGATTAGGAGAATCAACATAGTAAAAATGGCCATCCTATCAAAAACAATCTACAGAGTCAATGCAATCCCTATCACAAATTTTGATAATCTAAGGGAAATGGACAATTTTCTTGATTGACCCACTTGCCAAAATTGAATCAAGATCAGATAAACAAATTAAATAGTCCTATTTCTCCTATAGAAATAGAAGCAATCATTGATAGTCTCCCAACCAAAAAAAGCCCAGGGTCAGATGGCTTCAGTGCAGAATTCTACCAGACCTTCAAGGGCGAGCTAATGCCGACACTCTTCATGCTGCTCCAAAAGGTGGAAACGGATGGAACATTACCAAATTCATTCTATGAGGCCACAGTCACCTTGGTACCTAAACCTCACAAAGACCTAACAGAAAAAGAGAACATCAGACCAATTTTTCTTATGAACATTGATGCAAAAATACTCAATAAAATATTCACAAAACAAATACAAGACAATATCAAAGATATCATTCACCATGACCAGGTAGGCTTAATTCCAGGCATGCAGAGATGGTTTAATACACCGAAATCCATCAATCTAACCCACCATATAAACAAACTGAAAGGAAAAATCACATGATCATCTCCTTAGATACAGAAAAAACATTTGACAAAATCTAACACCCATTCATATTTAAAGTTATGGAGAAATCTGGAATACAAGGCACATACCTAAAAATAATAAAGGCTATATACAGTAAGCCAATAGCCAACATCAAATTAAATGGAGAGATACTCAAGTAAATCCCTCTAAAATCGGGAACCAGGCAAGGCTGCCTACTTTCTAGATATCTCTTCAATATATGTCTTGAAATTCTAAGTAGAACAATAAAACAACAAAAGGAGATGAAGGAGATCCAAATGGGAAAAGAAGAAAGTCAAATTATCCCTATTTGCAGATGATATGATAGTGTACATAAGTGACTCCCAAAATTCCATGAGGGAACTCCTACAGCTAATAAACACCTTAGCAAATTGGCTGGATACAAAATTAACTCAAAAAAGTCAGTAGCCTTTCTATGTACAAATGATAATCATGCAGAGGAAGAAATTGGGGGAACTACACCCTTCACAATAGCCTCAAGCAATATAAAGTATCTAGGAGTAACTCTAACCAAGCAAATGAAAGACTTGTTTGAAAAAAACTTCAAATCTCTGAAGAAGGAGATTGAAGATGGCATCAGAAGATGGAAAGATCTCCATTGTTTGTGGATCAGGAGAATGAACATATCAAAATTGGCCATCTTACCAAAAGCAATTTACAGGTTCAATGTAATACCTATCAAAATACCTACACAATTTTTTAAAGACATTGATAGATCAATTCTCAACTTCATATGGAAAAAACAGAATAGCCAAAACAATCCTCTACAATAAAAGATCCTCCAGAGGAAACTCCATACTTGATCTCAAGTTGAACAATAGAGCAACAGTAATTAAAACAGCATGGTACAGGCATATCAATAGTCTGGTTGATCAATGGAATCAAATTGAAGACTCAGAAATAATCCACACACATATAGACACTTCATTTTTTTAAAAAGAAGCCAAATATATTCAATGGAAAAAAGATAGCATCTTCAACAAATGGTGCTGGTCTAACTGGATTTCTACCTGTATAAAAATGCAAGTAAACCCATGTTTATCACCAGGCACAAAACTCAAGTCCAAGTGGATTAAAGACCTCAACATAATGAGGTCTGGAACTCATTGGCACTGGAGACAACTTCCTGAATAGAACTCCAACAGGCCAGACCTTAAGGTCAACAATTAAAAATAGGAGCTCATGAGACTGAGAAGCTTCTCTAAGGTGGAAGACACTGTCAACAGAGCAAAACAACAGCCTACAGACTGGTAAAAGATCTTTTCCAACCCTACATCTGACAAAGGTCTAATATCCAAAATATATAAAGAGCTCAAGATTTAAACACCACCAAACCAAATAACCCAATTAATAAATGAGGCAGAGAATTCTCAACAGAGGAATATCGAATGCCTGAGAAACACTTAAAGAAAGGTTCAACATCCTTAGTCATCAGAGAAATGCAAATCAAAATGATTCTGAGATTCCATCTTACACCCATCAGAATGGCTAACATCGAAAACTCGAGTGACAGCACATGCTGGCAGGATGTGGAGAAAGGGGAACACTTCTTCATTGCTGGTGGAAGTGCAAACTTGTACAACCATTTTGGAAATCAATATGGCACTTTCTGAGAAAACTGAGAATAGGGCCACCTCAAGACCCAACTATTCCACTCCTTGGAATATACTCAGAAGATGCTCGACAGAACAAGGTCAGATGCTCAACCATGTTCATAGCAGCCTTATTTGTAATAGACGGAACCTGCAAACAACCTAGATGCCCCTCAGTCGAAGAACAGATAAAGAAACGGTGGTACAATTACACTGTGGAATACTACTCAGCTATTAAAAACAAAGATATCCCAAAATTTGAAAACAAATGGATGGAACTAGAAAGGATCATACAGATTGAGATAACCCAGACCCTGAAAGATACACATGGCATATACTCACTTATAATTGAACACTAGCCCAACAGAGATGTCCCCTGAAAGTCTTCACTTACCAGGAGATTGGAATACATGCAGGGGCTTCCTATTGGGATTCTAGATGAGAGAAGTATGGAAGAATGGGGAAATAGAAAGATCCAGAGGGTCCTAGAAACCCACAAGAAGAACATTATGATGGACAGATCTGGACCCAGGGGGGTCTGTTCAAACTACTGCACCAACCAAGGATAACACATGCAGTAAACATTGAACCCATACTGAGATCTTCCCCAATGGACAGGAGATTCTCCACAGTTGTGTGGAGAGTGGGGACTGACTCTGGCATGAACTATGGTGCCCCATATTTGACCACTTCCCCATGGTGGGGAGGCCTGGTGGCACTCAGAGAAAGGTTAAGCAGGCTACCAAGATGAGACTCCCCTCCCCCATATGGTGGTGAGAAGTTTCCCTTCTGTCACAGAACTAGGGGAGGGGGATAGGGTGAAAGAGGGATGGAGGGAGTAGGAGGATACATGGGAGGGGATAACAATTGAGATGTAATCTGAATAAATAAATTTTTTAAATTCTCCTGTCAAGATGACACAAGCAAAATTCTGAGACATATTGGCAAGACATAGCACATTCATAAGTTCTTAAGACATTAAGAATTCTCATCAAAATTGGTGCATAACCACCAAATATTGGCTTACGGTGAAAGACCTATCTGTTTTTAGAATGACTCTCACTGTTTCCCCTAGTGATGTCACCTCCAAGTACTATGTCTCCTGCTATTCTCTACATTGGCCCTATAATATTACACTCATTCACTTATTTCATAAGACCTAACTATTGGGAAATAGTACTATGTGGACATTTTTTTATGCTTTAAAATACAAGATTGTTCAAAATAAACAAAGTTTTTTATTAAAAAAAAATTCTCATTGAAACTAAGCAAGAATGTGGAGAGCCCCCAGGGCCGCACCCTAAGATGGCACCTGGCACGCCGCCAGAGCCACCTCTGTAGAATACAAACACGTCCTTATTTGGATATAGCCCACAGCCTGCGGTAGTTCCGCCTTCGTGGCCCTATGAGGTTGCGAGACGTGGTGTGAACTGATTGGATAATAGTATGCCTTATTAGTGCATGACGGGTGTGGTTCAGGGGAGTTGCTTGCACGAAGAGCTTGTATAAACTGCTTGGAGAAGAACTGGTGGTCACATCTTTCTTGCTGGCCGAGAGAGGCGCTACAAGTGGTGGCCCGTACGGGGACCTCGCTGTCCACTCCCCCACCGTGAAGTTCAGAACTCCAAGTGGTCAAGGATCACAGGCGGGTAAGTTCCCGGTAAGTGGAGCTTACGACCCCTGGAAAAAGGGGAAGGTCTCCAGAAGGGAGCTAATCCTAAGGTCTCTGGAAGGGAGCTAATCCTAAGGTCTCCGGAAGGGAGCTAATCCTAAGGTCTCCAGAAGGGAGCTAATTCTAAAGTCTCCAGAAGAGAGCTAATCCTAAGGTCTCCAGAAGGGAGCTAATTCTAAGGTCTCCAGAAGGGAGCTAATTCTAAAGTCTCCAGAAGGGAGCTAATTCTAAGGTCTCCAGAAGGGAGCTAATTCTAAGGTCTCCAGAAGGGAGCTAATTCTAAAGTCTCCGGAAGGGAGCTAATCCTAAGGTCTCCGGAAGGGAGCTAATTCTAAGGTCTCCAGAAGGGAGCTAATTCTAAAGTCTCCAGAAGGGAGCTAATTCTAAGGCCTCTAGAAGGGAGCTAATTCTAAGGTCTCCAGAAGGGAGCTAATTCTAAGGTCTCCAGAAGGGAGCTAATTCTAAGGTCTCTGGTAGGGAGCTAATTCTAAGGTCTCCGGAAGGGAGCTAATTCTAAGTTCTCCAGTAGGGAGCTAATTCTAAGGTCTCCAGAAGGGAGCTAATACGCGAGGTTTCTCTCGGGGAGGAAAAGTGAAAGTATGGGTGCATCGCCTTCTCACCAGTTTTCACTGCCCTCCAAGAATTGTTAAAATCAAAAGGACTTAAGATTAAAAGTAAAACCTTAGAAACCTTCCTGACTGAATGTGACACAGTGGCCCCATAGTTCGCGATGTCTGGCCATCTTTCCCTCTCGGGCTGGGATAAGCTAGGTAAGGATGTGGATTTTGCCTGGGACCAAGGAGACTTGAAAGCTGGGGTGAGACCACTGTGGAAGTTGATCCATAGTTGCTTGTCAGATACTAGGTGCTGTCAGGCAGTAGAAGCTGGAAATCAAGCTCTTGAACAATTGAAGGAAGAAAGATCTCAAAAATCAGATAAGGAAAGCGAGCTTAGTGAAGAATCTAGCTCAGAGGATGATATTGAGGAACTAGCATGCAAGATGGAGGGAACCGGACTATATCCGGGTTTGTCTCCATATAGAAAGGAGATGCCAGAAAAAGAGGAAGTTAGAAGAAAGGAAGTGGTGCAGGCTGAGACGGAAGTTACCATGCCCCCTCCCTACAGCATGCCCAATCTGGAACCAGAGCCAACTAACGTTGGTCGGTCTTTATGCCCACAGGTTTGGAGGGAAGTCAGGGTAAGTGCCTTGGGGTTTCCACTGTTTCAATACGCTCAGGGAAATCGCTACTATGAGCCCCTAGATTTCAAAACAGTAAAATCCCTTGCAGAAGCTGTACATGCCTACGGTGTCTCGGCATCTTTTACGGTGCCGATGATAGAGAGCTTAACTAGCCACTGCATGACACCTACCGATTGGAGTAGCCTTATTAAGGCATGCCTCACTCCTGGTCAGTATCTTGATTGGAAGGCCTTTTTGATAGAATTTGCCACTGACCAGGCCGCAGCTGATGCTGCTGGAGGCAATCCAGCCTGGGACAGGGACATGCTTTTGGAACAAGGCCGATTTGCTAACCAACAAACAGGATATCCCATCCCAGTGCAAGCACCTAATGCCATGATGTTGTTTAGACATAAGAGGGATTTTGGGATTACCGCAGCCATTGTTGCTGCAGTCGCCCTTGCCGCTACGGGTGCCGCCACTGCTGCAGTGGCTCTAAGTTCTACAGTTCAAACAGCTGCCACCCTTAACAACTTATCAGCCACAGTTGCCGAAGCTCTGGATACGCAGGCCAATATTAATGCCCAGTTGAAGTGAGGTATTATGATCCTAAACCAAGGCGTTGACCTGGTCCAGGAGCAGGTGGATGTCTTATGGCAACTGGCACAGCTGGGCTGTGAATGGAAATTACCTGGGATTTGTATTGCTTCCGTTCAATATGTTAATCTCTCTAAGGCTGCAAATCTATCCAAACAGCTCTCTAGCCATCTTCTAGGTAACTGTGCAGCCGACTTCAATGGCCTGATGAGGGATCTTCAATTGTCGATTACTACAATCAATTCTACCCGTGTTGACCTGGCTTTTGTAGATGGACTCTCCACTTGGCTGGCGACCGCTGTTAATCACCTGAAGGAATGGGCGGGTATCAGAGCTATGAGCATTATATTCTTGGGTGTGAGTGGTGTGTGCCTGTGGTGTATTTGTCGGTTAAGAACGTCTCAACATCGCACTCAGGTCCTGATGGCTCAAGCATTTGCAGCAGTTGAGGCAGGACAGTCACCTCAGATCTGGCTGGCTGTCCTGAAGAATTGACACAATGCTTTTCGTCACGCTCAGGGTGGGAGGCAGAGCACCGCACAGGAGGTACATTGTATGCAGTTAATGGCCTCCTGGGGAGCAAGTCTGATTGCATGTGGGTTGGTATCCCAGACCCCACCTCCGGGAAAAAGGTACCGGGCCAGGTCTGGCACTCAGCAAATGAAGGGTTTGCTTGAGGGCAGTGTGAACAAATGCCTATACATACCAGAGATCAGACCTCTACTCTCACCTGTTGCATTGAAGTCCTGATGTGTCATTGTCATAAAACAAAAAAGGGGAAACTGTGGAGAGCCCCCACGGACCGCACCCTAAGATGGCGCCTGGCACGCTGCCAGAGCCGCCTCTGTAGAATACAAACAAGTCCTTATTTGGATATAGCCCACGGCCTGCAGTAGTTCCACCTTCGTGGACCTATGAGGTTGCGAGACATGGCGTGAATGGATTGGATGATAGTATGCCTTATTAGTGCGTGACGGGGGTGGTTTGGGGGAGTTGCTTGCACGAAGAGCTTGAATAAACTGCTTGGAGAAGAACTGGTGGTCGCGTCTTTCTTGCTGGCCGAGCAAATCCAATCTGAAACTGAGGAAAATCTGCACAGATTAATCATCAAAGGTCTAAAGAAACACTAATTAATGAAACATGTTTGATATTATTTTGTTATTATTGTTACTATATACTTACATATGGAAGCTAAAAGGCACCAGCATGCACATTCTAAAAAGGCTAAAGTGCAAAACAATGACTGTACCTGGTGAGAATGAGGATTCTCACAACCCTTTTCAATCTTGTTAATGATATGCAAATGGTGGTCATTTTTCAAGATTAATTAGCACTTTATTTAAAATCCAAGTGACTGTTTACTGTACAGTCTAGCAGTTAACAATTCATGTTCTATCCAAACTAAGTTTAAAACTTTTGAAGGTAAGTCCCTACTGGTAAAGATGTTATACACTTTGTAGGACCCGAAGGAATTGAAATGGTACTTACCCAAATGATCCCTGAGCAATATTTTTCATAGTGTGGGAAGGTTCTATGCAAGGAATGAAATCAGTCAGTAGTCACATCCAGCTGCAATACCTATGAACAACATGACCTGCGTGGCAAGATCACTAAAGGTGTAATGGTGGCACTTACACAGCTCACTAAATGGACTTCAGGCTCACTCAAAAGGGTGGAAATCACACAATACTATAAACCCAGCCAACTTCCTCTGGATCATGAGTTTGTTGGTCTTAGCAGTGAACTAACAACTGCCATTTTCATACATGATTATAATTCCTAACTGCATTCTATATGCTTAACTTTATACCCACAGATAAGTGCGGATCATGTGTTACATACAAGAAGCTTCCTTTTAAGGAAGGCAGAAACCATCGCCAGTTCCATTGTGTTGCCTCGGGAAGATACAGACCCTGTCCTGCTTAAGGCTACTGCCGATGAGAGATTGGTATAATTCTCCTCCTTTTATGATCTCGGGCCTGTGCTCACTCCAACTCATAGCAGATGAGTGGTAGAGCCAGCTCTCCCATGCTCACACCCTCGAGGCAGATCATCTCTGCCCCATCCACCAAGGCCAGCTCTGCTGTGCTTCCTGGGCAAGATATTGGGTTTGCTCTCCTGAGTGCTGCAGCCATTGAGGGGCAGGACCAGCTTACCCACTCTCATGACGCCCAGGCCAGCTCTCTCAACTGCTGAAGGTGGTAAGGGATTAGGGGATAAAGGGTGTCAACCCCATGTCCATGCCATTTCATGATGCCAGGTTCATAACAGCTTTATTTACACCTAACTTAACTGGAAACAGTCAGAATGCCCATTGATAGGTGAATGATTAAAAAATACAGCATACCTTAAAGACAACATATTATTCAAGTTCAATAACACTCTGGAAAAAGCAAAACTATATAGAATGTAAATGTTTCAGTGCCTACAAGCCCCTGGTGAGGAAATGATAATCAAATGTACATAGGCAAGCACAATTTAACATAATGAACTTGTAACTAATAATGGCAAAATGCAACTGTCAAAAATGATAAATATTGGTTTGCCATAGAGTATCAATAAAAGCAGTCCTGGGGGATCCAAGATGGTGGCGAGCAGTGTGGACCGCGTTTGGAGGCTCCAGTGAACAATTCAGGGAATTGCACAGATTTCTGAGCCAGGAACACCGAGGTCTGAACATCACGGCAGCGGGAGTGCTCCACGGTTCGGAGGGACCAGGGTGCGGAGGACCTGCATGCCCCTGCACACAGGAGGAGCGTGGATTTTCTCTGATCACAGCGGCAGCGGCAGAGGCAGCAGCACCAGCGGCACCAGCAGCGGTGGCTGAGGTTTGCAGCTCATAGCCTTCCGGTGGAGGCGATTGGTGTGGTGGCTGGTGGGAGTTGCTGCGGGAGAGGGGACTCAGGGCAGGATTTGGGTCGCGTGGAGCCTTCGGACCCAGACTGGACTCGGAGGACAGTTCGGCCCCAGAGTCCCGGGTACTGGCCCAGCCCAGCACGCAATTCTGCCCGAGGCACTGACTCAGCGTGGCCACTGCTCCCCTGCTGTGGCGCAGGCTTAGTTGAGTGCACAGCTCCACACTAGGCAGCACCTCAGCTCAGCGGCAGCTCCCCTGTGGTGACACAGTCTTGGCGGAGCACTTGGTTCCACCACAGGCACTAACTCAGAGCAGCCGCAGTTCTCCTGCTGTGGCGCAGGCTTGGCCAAGCACTCAGTTCCACCCTAGGTGCCACCTCAGCTCAGCGGCAGCTCCCCTGCAGTGACGCAGTCTGGGCAGAGCACTTGGTTCCACCATTGGCGCTAACTCAGAGCAGCCGCAGTTCTCCTGCTGTGGCGCAGGTTTGATGGCGTGCTCAGTTACATCCTAGGCACCACCTCAGCTTAGCGGCAGCTCCCCTGCAGTGACACAGTCTGGGCGGAGCACTTGGTTCCACCACTGGCGCTAACTCAGAGCAGCTGCAGTTCTCCTGCTGCAGCGCAGGCTGGACAGAGCGCTCGGTTCCACCAGCTCTAAGACTCTGGTTGGACACAGTGTGCAGTTTGAATCCAGAATTCCTGGCTGAGATTGGTGGTCAGTTCGGGCCCTGAGTCAATAACTGACCACAGCACGCACTTTGGGCCAAAAGGCCCTAGCGGAGCTTGGTGCGTAGTCCCAGCCCAAAAATTCTGGCTGCATTTTGGGCCTAGAATCCCTAGCTGAGCTTGGCAGACGGTTCAGGCCCTGAGAATCTAGCTGAGTTCAGCCCGTGGTTTGGGCCCAGTGTTCCTGGCTGGACTTGGCAGGGAACACAGAAGGCTGTGGATACCTTGGCCTGACCCAACGCTCATTCAGAGACCCAGAACAATTGCAGGATCCACAGCACAGGGGGGCTGAAGATCACTGGCTGTGAGAGACCAGAACAACAGGGCTAACCTCCTAACATCCACACCAGTGAAGCTTTGAGCTCCCAGTCTAGAGAAATTGTGAGAAAACAAGTGAATCTATCGTCAGACACCCTCCATCCAACTCTGGAAGATACCCAACAAAAACAAAGACAGCAAGATGTCTAAAGGACAACAAAAAAGCATACGCAAAAAAAACCCAAAACAACATGGCGTCTCCAGTTTCCAGCTATCCCAAAGAAAACAACCCAGAGAACTCAAATACAACGGAAGTACAAGAAAATGACCTCAAATCCTTAGTAATGAGGATGATAATGGAGGAAACAAATAAAATTCGTAATCAAATGCAGGAAGACGCAGACAAACAGGTGAGAGACATAAAAGAAGCACATAGAGTGGAACTGGAAAAATTGCAGGAAAATGCAAACCAGATGAAAGAAATAAATAAAACGGTTCAAGCTCTGAAGACCTATAAAGAGGCAATGGAAGAAACTCAGGAATATACAAAAAATCAGATGAGAGAAATCAAAAAATCAGTTCAAGATCTGAAAATGAAAATGGATTCAATAATAAACACACAGACAGAAGAAAAACGAGAACGTGAGACCTCAGAGAAGAAGGCGAGCAACACAGAGGTGAGCTTTTCTAACAGAATCCAAGAGATGTAATGATCATCTCCTTGGATGCAGAGAAAGCATTTGATAAAATTCAACACCCATTCATGTTTAAAGTGTTAGAGAGATCGGGGATACAAGGCACTTTCCTCAACATAATAAAGGCTATATACAGCAAGCCAATAGCCAAATCAAAGTAAATGGTGAGATACTCAAGGAAATTGCTCTAAAATCGGGAACAAGGCAAGGCTGCCCACTCTCTCCATATCTCTTCAATATAGTACTTGAAGTTCTAGCCAGAGCAATAAGACAACAAAAGGAGATCAAGGGTATCCAAATGGGAAAGGAGGAAGTCAAATTATCCCTATTTGCAGGTGATATGATAGTGTACATAAGTGACCCTCAAAATTCCACCAGAGAACTCCTAAAGCTGATAAATACCTTCAGCAAATTGGCTGGATACAAAATTAACTCAAAAAAGTCTGTAGCCTTTCTATACACAAATGACAAGCTTGCAGAGGAAGAAATTAGGAAAACCACACCCTTCATTAGCCACAAGCAATATAAAATATCTAGGAGTTACCCTAACTAAGCAAGTGAAGGACTTGTATGAAAAAAATTTCAAAACTCTGAAGAAAGAGATTGAAGATGACCTGAGAAGATGGCATGATCTTCCTTGCTCATGGATCGGGAGAATTAACATAGTAAAAATGGCCATCCTACCAAAAGCAATCTACAGATTCAATGCAATCCCTATCAAAATACCTACACAATTTTTTAAAGACATTGAAAGTTCAATTCTGAACTTCATATGGAAAAACAAAAAACCCAGAATAGCTAAAACAATCTTGTACAATAAATGGTGCTCCGGAGGAATCTCCATACCTGATTTCAAACTGTACTATAAAGCAATAGTAATTAAAACAGCATGGTACTGGCACAGCAACAGGCTGGTTGATCAGTGGAATCGAATCGAAGACCCAGAGATGAATCCACACACATATGGTCACTTGATTTTTGACAAAGAAGCCAAATCCATTCAATGGGAAAAGGATAGTATCTTCAACAAATGGTGCTGGTCTAACTGGAGGTCTATGTGTAAAAAAATGAAACTGGACCCATATTTGTCACCTTGCACAAAACTCAAATCCAAGTGGATTAAAGACCTCAACATAAAACCAGAGACACTAAGCCACTTAGAGGAAAAAGTGGGAAAGAGACTGGAACATATTGGCACAGGAGACAACTTCCTGAACAGAACACCAACGGCCCAGGCCTTAATGTCAACCATTAATAAATGGGACCTCATGAGGCTGAGAAGCTTCTGTAAGGCAGGAGACACTGTCAAGAGAACAAAGCGACAGCCTACAGACTGGGAAAAAATCTTCACCAACCCTACATCTGACAAAGGTCCAATATCCAAAATATATAAAGAACTCAAGAAATTAAACACCACCAAACCGAATAACCCAATTGAGAAATGGGGCTTGGAACTAAACAGAGAATTCTCAACAGAGGAGTATCAAATGGCTGAGAAACACTTAAAGAAATGGTCAACCTCCTTAGTCATCAGGGAAATGCAAATCAAAACAACTCTGAGATTCCATCTTACACCCATCAGAATGGCTAAGATCAAAAATTCAAGCGACACCACGTGCTGGCGAGGATGTGGGGAGAGAGGAACACTCCTTCATTGCTGGTGGGAATGCAAACTAGTACAGCCACTTTGGAAATCTATCTGGTGCTATCTCAGAAAAATGGGAATAGGGCTTCCTCAAGACCCAGCTATTCCACTCCTTGGAATATACCCAGAAGATGCTCCAGCACACAACAAGAAAATTTGCTCAACCATGTTCATAGCAGCCTTATTCATAATAGCCAGAACATGGAAACAGCCTAAGTGTCCCTCAGTAGAAGAGTGGATAAAGAAACTGTGGTACATATACACTATGGAATACTACTCAGCTATTAAAAACAAGGAATTCCCGAAATTTGTGGATAAATGGATTGAGCTAGAAATGATCATAATGAGTGAGTTAACCCAGAAGCAGAAAGAATCAAATGGTATATACTCACTTATATCTGCATACTAGCCCAAGGGGTGTGTCCCACGAAAGCCTTCATTTACCAGGAAACTGGGACAGAGGGGAAGGCATCCTATTGGGACTCTAAATGAGAGACGCATGGGAGAATAGCAAAATAAAAGGATACAGAGGGTCCTAGAAATCTACAAGTAGAACAATATGATAGGCAGATTTGGACCCAGGGGTCCTGCTCAAACTAAGGCACCAGCCAAGGACAATACAGGAGGTAAATTTTAAACCCCTTCCCAGATCTAGCCAATGATCAGAATATTCTCCACAGTTGAGTGGAGAGTGTGATATGACTTTCTCACGTACTATGGTGCCTCACATTTGACCATGTCCCTTGGAGGGGGAGACCTGGTGGCACTCAGAGGAAGGACAGCAGGTAGCCAAGAAGAGACTTGATACCCTATGAGAATATATAGGGGGAGGTAATCCTCCTCAGGAACAGTCATAGGGGAGGGGAATAATGGGAAAAATGGGTGGGAGGAATGGGAGGATACAAGGGATGGGATAAACATTGAGATGTAACAAGAATAAATTAATTTAAAAAAAAGAAAAAAATATATACTTTAAAAAAATAAAAAAATAATAATAAAATTAAAAAATAAAATAAAATAAAAATAAAAATAAAAATAAAAGCAGTCCTATGGGAACTAAGCATCATCCAAAATAATAACTTCCTTTTTCTGAATTTCCTAAAAACCCTTGGGAAATGTACCAGGAAGTCAACACATGCAGCAGGCAGCAGGGTATAATTGTGTGACATTGGTCAGCCTTATTTGCCAGCATTTCAGTACAAGTTCTACCAGGTCAGTAACAATCCCCTAAGCTGTCTGCATAAGTGTCCAGGTCTTCTGATGATATTTTGAAAAGGAACTGAGCTATGTTGTATGCTCCCTATGGAATTTATAACACTTGTGTCCCTAATGAGGAAGATTTTTTCCCACAACCATAAGGCTCACATTATTTGCGGGGAAAAATTTTAAGACTACAGTAAGTAGAACATCATTTGTACACCAAATTGTTATCTCCTGGGGGACATGATCGCTTCATTCAATAATGAAGAAATAGTAAGAGCCCTGGAGACTGTGCTTGCAGGTATGTACATATCCATGTTACTTATAGCCATCGCTATAAATAGTTAATGCTGGGTGAGGAACAGGGGTAGATATCATTCCGTGATCAGAAGTCCAGCCTTTCCTTTTGCTGAAAAAGGTCCATACGAGCAAAATGACATCAACAAAATGAAGAGTTTAATGCAGGTAAAAGGAGCACACAAGTCCTTCATTTGTGTCATAGGTAAGGCATATGTAAGAATTAGATAATTACCTGTGATATAAGAATGCAGCGATGAAAGACATAATGATAACGTCAAGGCTGAACGGCAAACATTCTCTTACCTAAATGATTCCCAAACATTAATATTTCATGATACTTGAGCATCATATTTCAAATATTCTAGGTTCTAATTTCTGCATTACCACCCAAAATTATCCTTCTATTTCCTGGTGAAAATGTGCGGGGTACTGACTGATTCTCTGGAGCTGACACCTGTGTGATATATGTTTACTAGTTACAGAATCACACACACTTATTAACAGACATGTCTGGAAGCTGATGGTAAACATGAAATACACACAGAAGTCAGGTATTTTCTTTATAGCTCTAACAACTCTTGGTTATTTGGCAAGACATTGTATTGCTGCATTGCTATCATAGCGTTCAGTTTTGAGGAGATTTATATTTCCTGTAGTTGATTTCCATTAACATTGTATGAGGCTCCAAGCTCTCCTTATCCAAAGATAGCAGATATTTGGATTGTTCGTAGTGTCCTAGTAGGTGTGAAATAACATCCTACCATGGTTCTTACATGTGCGTTTTTCTGATGATGACTAATGGTGGACTCCTCACACTGTGTTGGGCCTATTCTGTGTCTCCTTGGACAAATATCTTTTCATGGGTTTTTCCTATTGGTTAATTGAATTCCCTAGTCTTTGAGTACTGTATTGCGTGAGACCACAATATATTTTGGAGATTAGTTCTTTTCAATATGTTCAACATTTCAATATGTTCAGCAAATATTTGTTCCATTTCATGAGTTGCATCCTCAAACACAATTCTGAGAATTATTATTCATTGTGAACTTCTCCATTTTAGATAACAAAGAATCAGACTCTGCACTTATAATATTAGTTGAAAGAAATCTAAATATTCAGAATATATTTTACGATTTCCAAATATCTAAGCTATCCTGTATAGTTACATGTTTAAGTATGATCACACTCCTATTTATATTAATTTTTTCCTCCTTTAAATATATATCTATATTGTTACATATATATATACAATAAACTGCCTACAGCAAGAAGAACCATGAAACAATCAGGAATTATATAAATGTTACATTCTTAATGTTTGGGCTATCTGTATTTGGCAGCCTTGAAGAAAACATCTCTTCTATCTTGGTGGGCCTAAAATTCTGAATGTAAATCAATATCTATCATATCCCATCATTATCAACTTAAAACATCTATCTAGACTTAAAAATATCTTAACCCCTAAACATCTAAGCTTAATTGTAAAAAATAAACTATTTAGTCTTCAACCCCATCAGAGACTTGAGAAGAAATAAAATTACCTGAGTAAACAGGAGGTGTAGGTTAGCTGCTTCCCAAATAAGAAGATGACTGAGATAATTTGCTACCTGAGCAATCACCCAAAACTCTCTATAACGTTGGAGCATCATCTTCAGCCTTCTGGCCCAATATATCTGACAGACAAATTTGTGAGGCAGGAACTATAGGGGACTTGCTTACCTTGTTTTGGCAGAGTTTGGCCATCGACTCTGCCTGCAGCCAAGCTTGCCCTTTTTTAGACATAATGTCTTAGGTGGTTTCAGGTTCATCAAGAAATACAAAATAAATAAATAAGTAACCTTCCTAAAAATCTAAAACTTTCTTACCCAATTATCCCACAGTGAATGCTGTAACTGATTCCCAGTCACTGCAGAAGACAGAGATTCACTACTATGTTAGGATTGTGAATTTAACTATATTAGGATTGTGATAAGAGAAAATAAGATGATAGGCAAAATCGTTGAATAACAACTCTTCAAAATCTATTATTTTTGAACTATATGTAAGGAGTGATGTTATTCTGTCACTACACTATGTCTGCTTAATCATCTCTATTTTTATTTCCAGAAACATTACTCACTGAAACAGATACTGAATAATGAGAAGAAATGGACAGTTATTCAAAAACTTCCAATACTGGGGTAATAATAAGGATCAATACTCTATTAAAAGTCCATTTAACAATATTACTTTCTGATGGTAGCAATAAAGGGAGTGAATGCATCGGTATGACAGATACCACTAGGTTTTAGGTAGGAAAGTAAATTAATGAAAGGCTTTTAAAAAATTACCTTGGATTTAACCTCAGTTCAAATCTTCCTAACATTGCAGGAGGAACATATGAGGCATATTTTAAAATACTTTTTTAAATGTTTAAAATAAAATTTATGTTTTAGCCACTCTCGCAATTAACAAATTTATTAGGTGTGCTCTCTGAATCAGGCATTGTTTCAGGATCATCAGAAGCTGATGAACGTCAAATGGCCTCCTTATATGATGGCTTCAAATGTGGCAAACAAGTCTGAAAGTGGGCAGCTTAGGTGCAGACAGAGTCAGTGGCCGAACTCTGCCAAGACAGGGTAAGCAAGTCCTCAATAGTTCCTGCCTTGCAAATAAGTCTTGCAGAGATATTGGGCCAGAAGGCTGAAGATGAGGCTCCAGCATTATAGAGTGTGTTGGGTGACTGTTCAGGGAGTAAACTGTCTCAATCATTTTGTTCATTTTGGGAGCTGCTAACCTGCACTGCTGGTTCACTCAGGAATTTAAGTTTTATGCCTTCTCAAGTCTCTGAGGGGTATTGAAGACCAGATAGTTTAGTTAACAATCAAGTTTAGTTGATTAGGGGATAAGATCTTTTTAGATCAAGTAAAAGGAGGTAAGTTAATAGAGATAAGATATAATAGATATTGAATTTCATTCAGAAATTTAGATGCAACAATACAGGAAAGATGTTTACTTCAAGTTAGCCAAATCACTATGCATGTAGCACTTATAGAACTCTAGATGGGTACATAGTTCTCCCTTCTGTATGTAGTTCATTTTATGTATGTGTAATAAAATAAATGTTTTTGAAAAAGAAAGAAAAAAGATACAGCACAAAGGAGTCCTTTGTGTAAGGGTGACCTCTGGAAAGCTTTCCCTCTTCCATGTTAACATGACCAAAGATATCACCATTATTCCAGTCTCGTATATGCAGATTCTCCCAGAAGGAAGTTTCTTGGAAAAGTTCCTGGTATTTTCCTCCCAAAAATATTCACACTCCCTCTTCCATGAGTAGGAGCTGTAGTGTAGATGTATCCATTGGGGCAAGACTTTGCCATGAGCAGTTGATCTCTACAATGTGTATGGCTGTGGTTTTCTGTGATGGTTTCCATTGGCTGTAAAGTGGGGCCTCTAGTGAACTCTAGGAAGAGGATTATCTCTCCCAAAGATAAGCGTCTTGATTGTTTGTTCAAAACAAAGTAGTGATCCTTGACCATTCACAGCAAAAGTGTTTACATTCTCTAGGTGGATACATGAAGTATCTGTTGAGGAACTAATGTGCCAGGGGAGCCATTAAGAACTAATAGTCATTAATCTGTCAAAAATAATAAATAATATATATGCATATGTAATATTATATAATCCAGTATAGACGCAAGAACATGTAGAAACATAAAAAATTGTGGTCAATGGTAGTAAAATTAAAGCCTTGTAGGAAAAAAAAAAAGTTAAGTGACTGAAAAGGAGCTTTCCAATAATAACTTTCAACATAAAGCCAAAGAGATTGCTCTATGTATAAAAACAACAGCTAAAGTCAGGGGAAGATAAGAATTTAAATGGAGATGCTTTCCCTGCAAGAGAGGTCCGGAAACTACATGCAAAGACACAAGTGTGGATCTACATGGCGAGCAAGACATCACAAAATGAAGAGATCTGACTTTTCGAATTCATAATGTAAAATAAAATCAAGAGGTCTGATGATAAAATATTGGAGTACTCCAGTATTTTTCATATTAAAAAGATAACTTAAAACAAAACAGGAAAAATAGAGATCTAAAGCAACAAGAAATTTCATAACATGAGGCCAACGTATAGAACTATAGAACTCTATCCTTTAATGCATTGTCAGACATTGGGCTTCAGCAAAAGTGAAGATTTTGTGGGTCTGAAAAAACACTACAGAGGTGGAATTAAAGTCACAATACAGATAGTTAATTTCTAAACTAAATAGGAGTGAGATAACAGGACACTAATCACTTTGGGGATTGGTTGCTCATTTTTTTTTTTTTTTATGACTAAGGTAACATCATCTTTTTTTTTTAACGTACACAGTATTATGCCTGCGAGCCAGAAGAGGGCACCAGATCACTTTACAGATGGTTGTGAGCCACCATGCGGTTACTGGGAATTGAACTCACGGCCTTTGGAAGAGTAGTCAGTGCTCTTAACCTCTGAGCCATCTCTTCAGCCTTGGTTGTTCATTTTTAAGATACCTTTTTAATTACAACGTTCCTTCACCATTCCCTTTCCTCCCTCCAATTCCTTCCCACACCTCTCTACTCTCCTTCAAATCACTGCCTACTTCTTTCATCACGTGTTATTGAACATGCATATGAATTTGCATGTACATGCCTATTCCTAAATATAACCTGTTGAGTCCATATGTTCCTTGTATGTATGTTTTTAGAGCTGAGAATTTGACACAGGACAACCAATTGGTGTGCTCTTCCTTGAGGGACATCACCTCTGCTGCTCACAGCTTTACGAGTTGTCTTTAGTTCTTCGTGTAGGGATGAAGGCTCAGGAGCTTTCTCCCATGTAGCTTAGGCTATTCATTGGCCTCATCCTTACTCAGCTCATGTCTAGGAAGTCATGTTGGTGAGATATTGTGTGTTGCTCCTGGTGTTAATAGGAAACATGATCTCACAGAAAAGTGCCTGATCCTCTGGTTCTTACACTCTTTCCACTCCCTCTTCCTAAAGGCTCCCTGAGCCTTTGGTGTGGGGTGTTTGTAGATATATTCATTGGAACTGGGCTCCACAATGCTACATATTGATTGGTTATAGTATTCTATAGTGGTTTCCATCTGTCCCAGAGAGACGATTCCTTGATGAGAGGTGAAGACTGCATCCTCTGGAAGTATAGTGACACATGTTTATATATTGTTGTTGGAAATGATGCTGGTTTAATAAAATACTTGTTGTAATTCCCCTCCAATACCATGATTTCACTAACACTGAGTAGCCAACTATGTTCTCAGCACCATTTTTACTCTCCCTCTTGTTCAGTGGGTCTTAAGTTCAATTAGAAAGTAGTTGGTCTCTGCCAAGATATGTGTGCCACTCCTGCACCCAGAGTTATTGTGGCATGCGGGTCATTGATACAGTTCATAGGTATCATACCTGAGGTGGATTATTAGCCGTTCTCTTACTTTAGAAGCTTGCTAGACCTCAAAGATGGTAAATGTATGTCAGTTCCAGCTTAGGATGTCTGGCCCTGTTTCTGAAATTCATGATGTATTCAGCAACAGGGGCTTATCTTCCATCTCTGGGGCCAGGAGTGGCCAACGTAACAGTGACAAGCTATGTTTTGGAAGTCCCTTACACAGCCCTAGCCAACAACGCAAAAGAAGACTTCACATGTCTGGATTGAAATTTTTTGATATGTGGTCTTTGACTCTTGGACAGCACTATCAGCTCACATGAGAAAATTTAATAAAACTACATATGTATAGGTATAAACTGAACTATATCCATTGTACAGTTTTTAGGTAAATATTTAGTACTTTGATGCTGGCGTTGAATTTTCAACCATCCATATTATTAGTTTATCTACCCTTCTTCTCCTGTATTTGTTGCCACCACCTTTCTAAGGAGCTCCCTGTTTTCCTTTTCCCTCAACAGATCACTTGTATTTTCAAAGAAAGTTTGAAAAGAGCTTGAAAATAGAGGTAGCCCAGAGGTATCTAATTGGTTTGTTGGCATTCACACCCACAGTCCTTTGCTAGACTTTCACTAACTATGATTTTATGAAATCTTGATTGGCAAAGGTCAGTCATGAGGAACCACTCAGCGATAACAACCTTCATCCTTCTGGGACTAACAGATGACCCACAACTTCAAGTTCTGCTTTTTATCTTCCTGTTCATCACATACATGCTCAGTGTAACAGGAAACCTGATTATCATCATCCTCACCTTGGTGGATCCCCATCTTAAAACACCCATGTACTTTTTCCTCAGAAATTTTTCTTTCCTAGAAGTTTCCTTTACCACAGTCTGTATTCCGAAATTCCTATACAGCTTATCAAGTGGAGACAATACCATTACCTATAATGCTTGTGCAAGTCAAATATTCTTTGTTATTCTCTTTGGAGCAACTGAATTTTTTCTTTTGGCAGCTATGTCCTATGATCGCTATGTGGCCATCTGTAAACCCCTTCATTATATGACCATCATGAACGCCAAGGTGTGTACCTTACTAGTCGTCTCATGTTGGGTGTCTGGCTTAATGATTATTGTCCCACCCCTTAGCATGGGCCTCGAACTTGACTTCTGTGACTCCAATGCCATCGATCATTTCAGCTGTGATGCAAGTCCCCTTCTGAAGATCTCATGCTCAGACACATGGGTCATAGAACAGATGGTCATACTTGTGGCTGTCTTTGCACTGATTATTACCCTGATCTGTGTGATTCTGTCCTACACTTACATCATCAGGACCATTCTGAGATTCCCTTCCGCACAGCAAAGGAAAAAGGCCTTTTCCACCTGCTCATCCCACATGATTGTGGTTTCCATCACCTATGGAAGTTGCATCTTCATCTACATCAAGCCATCAGCTAAAGATGAAGTGGCCATAAATAAAGGAGTTTCTATTCTCACTTCCTCTGTTGCGCCTCTGTTGAACCCCTTCATTTATACCTTAAGGAACAAGCAAGTTAAACAAGCTCTCAGTTACACTGTAAAGAGGATTGCACTCATATCAAAGAGATAGAAGTTGTGATATAACATGTTACCAATTATCTCCTTTCAGACTTATTCTTTGTAATGACATCTAACATTTCACTCAGAACTTACCCTTATGAAACTCATATGTTAAAATAAATCCATATGTGATATTGTCATCATTAATGCTTAAACAATAAAATATACATCCAAGAAACTAAGGTTTTCTCCACTCCATTGCACTAGGAAATGTCCCATCCCATGGGGCAAGTTGAACAGAATCCCTGATAGAGGGAGTGCGGATTGAAGGGACAGAGACATGAAAAATGGAGCCAAGACAGAAAGTCCTGATCAAGGCTCAACTTTATTGGAGTAAGCACAGTTTATATAGCAAAACACCACAAGCTCTTACACCTGTGTTTGGAAAGTTGTTGGTTTTGTGAAAAACAACTCAAAGGTCACTGCATGGAAAAATGCAGCTCTGTGATCTAATAGCATGTCCCTCCACAAGGAAAAAAATAAAAGTAGTGATATTAAAAGTACATTCATAATGGTGTCACTTTTCTTCCACTAGGACAAGTTATGAAAATTAATAACACAAAACCAAAAATCAGAGCAACAGAAACAAAAAATACCATGAGCAGAGATTTCCTAAGAGAAAACAAGTCATCCTAGTTCAATTAAAATAGTTGGGAAAAGAGAACCCCTGTGATTAGGCAATATAAAAAATGACTTGTCCACAAGCACTGAAAAGATGTGCTTATTTCATCTTTATATTTATATAAAAGTGTTTCTGAGGCTGGAGAGATGGCTCTATGGTCAAGAGAACACACTTTTTCCAGAGGAATGGATTCCACTTCCTAGCACCTCTGTTGGGCCCTTCACAACCACCTGTAACTCCAACTCCAGTAAATTTGACAGACACACAAGCCCAAGAAAAATTAGTAATTAAAAATATTCCCACCAAAATAAGCCCAGGAATGGATGGTTTCCGGGTAGAATTCTGCCAGAATTTCAAAGAATGAATAATTATACTATTAAAATTATTGTGCAAAACAGAAGATGAAAGCATATTTTCTAATTCTTTTTATTAAGTTGCTTTACCCTGACACTAACACCACATAAAGACACATACAAAAGAAAAAATGTTTAGACTAATATTCCTTATGAACACATAAGTATAAACATTCTCCTCAAAACACTTGCAAACTAAATTCAAGAACACAACAAAAAAGATTATCCCCTTAATCAAGTTGGCCTCATGCCAGAAATCCAGGGATAGTTCAACACACATAAATCACTAAGGCAATCTAGAACATAAGCAGAATTAAAGACTAAATAAAGTCATTATTTCATTATATGTAGAAAAAGCCTTTGAAATTTTCTATTTCTTTATGATAAAAATCCTGGAATGATGAAGAGTACAACATTCATAAAGGCAATTCACAGTCACCTCACAGCCAACAACATCTACATAAATAGAAACTCAAAATTTTTGCACTAAAGTCAGGAACAGGACAAAGTTGTCCACTCTCTCCATACCTATTGACTGTAGTATTTAGTCTTAGCTAGACTAAGTACTTAGTCTTTGTAGAAGATTATTATTTTTAAAATAAATTATCCCAAGGAAAGACTAAGTCAGGGAAGCTAAGCAGCTGATAAACATTTCCATTAGTGTAGCAGGATTCAAATTAGGACATAAAAATAAGTACCTAACTTATATACAAATGAAAAATAGATTAAAAAGAAATCAGTGAAACAGCACCTTTAACAATAGCCTCCCAAAAAAGAAATGCCTTGGGGTAACCCTAATTAAGCAAATGAAAAACTTCTATAATAAAAACTATAAGACAAAGAAGGAAATTATACCAGATGATGGACGTATGTTCCATGATCATAGATATGTAGAATTAAGATTGTAAAAATAGACATTTTGCCAAAAACAATCTAAAAACTCAATGAAATCCACATCAATAGAAGCAAATTAAAATTCCAGACATAATTTCACACACCTCAGGACAAGTAAATTTTGACAAAGAAGCCAAAAATACACACTGGAAAAAGACAACATCTTCAACATATGGTGCTTGTCAAACTGGATATAGGAGAATCGAATAGATCAATATCTACCTCCCTTCACAAAACTCAGTTCCAAATGAGAGAAGGACACCAATATGAAGCCAAACAGATGAAATCCTGTAGAAAAGAAAGTCACATTGAATAGGTTACTGATAGCATAGGTACTAAAACCAACCATTAAGAAATGGGACCTCACGGAGGTAATAAAAACTTCTGTACAGCAACATACATCATCATTTGAACAAAGCAGAAATCTACATAATGGGAAAATCTTTCCTAATTATACATCATATTTTAAGTTGAATTTTAGTTTCCTTGATGTTTAGTATGTTTTAGTTCTTTATATAGCTAGAATAAGAGAGACACTTGATTCTACTCAAAGAAAGAGTTAACCAAGAAGACATTACTATCCTAACCATATGTGCACCAAACTCTGGTGTGCCTTATTTTATTTTTTTAATCCACTGCTGGATTTAGGGATGGAGATTTATTTAAACCTACTAATTTTAGGTGGTTTTGATATATTAACTTGAACACACAGATCATCAAAACAAACATAAATAGAAAAACATCAAAATTATATAAAATCACACATCAGTGGACTTAAATAGCTACATAATATTCCAAACACCAAAGAATATACATTCTACTCAACAGCACATAAAATGTCTAAAATATATCACATTCTGGGAAACAAAACAAATCTTTACAACTCAAAAAAAAAACATTTTTACACTGTTAGTCATACTGACCCATGAGCATGGGACACCTTTCCATCTTCTGACATCTTCCTCAATTTCTTTCTTTAGAGACCTGAAGTTCTTGTCACACAGGTCTTTGACTTGCTTGGTTAGAATTACACAAAGATATTTTATATTGTTTATCACTAGTATAAAGAGCGGCTACCAATCTTTTAAGTTAACTTTGTATCCAGCCAAATTGCTGAAAGTGTTTATCAGCTGTAGGATTTCTCTAATACAAATTTTGAGTCCCTTTGTACACTATCATATCATCTATGGATAGCAACACTTTGACCTCTTCCTTTACAATTTGTATCCCCTTGATCTCCTTTAGTTTTCTTACTGCTCTAGAAAACACTATGTTGAAGACATATGGAGAGAGTGGGCAGTCTTATCATGTCCCTGATTTTAGTGGAATTTCTTTAAGTTTCTATCCACGTAATTTGAAGCTGGCTATTTGTTTGCTATATCTTTCCTTCATTGTGTTTAGGTATGGGACTTGTATGCCTGATCTCTTCAAGACTTTTAAGATGAAAGGGTGATGGATTTTGTCAAAGCCTTTTTTGTCATCTAATTAAATATTTTTTTCTTTCAGTTTCTTTATATGGTGGATTACATTAATAGATTTTTGTACATTGAACCATTCCTGCATCCCTGGGATGAAATCTCCTCGACCATAGTCATTTGTTATGTGTTCTTGGATTTAGTTTGTGAGTATACTGTTGAGAATTTTTTCATCACTGTTTGTAAAGGAAACTGTTTTGAAATTCTCTTTCTTCATTTAATCCTGAAAGCAATCCTGTGCAATAAAGAACTTCTTTTTTGTATTTCAGATATGGCAAGCCCTGATTTCGATCTGTACTACACAGGAATAGTAATAAAAAGAACTGCATGGTATTGGCATAGAAGCAGACGGGTTAATCAATGGAATCAAATCAATGAGCCAGAAATAAACCCACACACCTACACACACTTGATCTTTTTACAAAAGAGTCAAAACCATACAATGGAAAAAGGAAAGCATCTTCAACAAATGGCGCTGCTCTACCTGAGTGTCTACATGTAGAAGAATGCAAATAGATCTATATTACACTGCACAAAACTCAAGTCCTAGTGGATCAAAGTCCTCAACATATAGACAGATGCACTACATTTATTAGAGAGAAAGTGTAAAATCACCTAAAATACAGTGGTACAGGAAACAACTTTCTGAACATAATACCAACTTCTCAGACACTAAGATAATAATTAATAGATGGGACCTCATGAAACTAAAAAGCTTCTGCAAGGCAAAGGGCAGTGTCAATAGAATGAAACAGCTCTCTATAGATTTGGAAAAGTTCTCACCAACCGTACATCTCATAGAGGTATAATATCCAAAATATATGAGAATTCAAGAAAGTAAATAAGGACAAACCAAATAACCCAATTAAAAAATAGCATACACAGCTAAACAGAAAATTCTCAACAAAGGAATATTGAGTGGCCTAGAAACACTTAAAGAAATGCTCAGCATCCTTAGTCATCAGAGAAATGCAAACCAAGACAACTCTGAGAGTCCATCTTACAGCCATCAGAAATGCTAAGATCAAATATTCAAGTGATGTCACATGCTGGTTGCTATGTGGAGAAAGTAGAACAATCCTCCATTGCTTGTGGGACTGCAAACTTGTACAACTACTACTTTGGAAACCATTCTGGCACTATAACTCGCCTGAGATTATGCCCAAAAGATTCTCCATCATATTGCAAGGACGCTTTCTCAACTAAGTTCATAACAGCTTTATTGATAGTAACCAGGATCTGGATTTAATCTAGGTGTCCCTCAACAAACAATGAAGAAAGAAAATGTTGTACATTTACACAATGGAATAGTACTCATGTATTAAAAACAAGAATATCATGAAATTTGCAGGCAAATGGGTGGAACTAAATATATCATCCTGGTGCCATAAAGCACCAGATAACCGTGCTATAGCCCACAGAGCCAAAGAAGCTAAGTACCAAGGAGGGCCCAAGAAACGATGTTCGAATCTCAATCAGATGCTTCAAATAGACACCTGAAGTAGATGGACAGAGGGTATAGGGAGGGGAGCCAGAGTAGGGATCAAGTGTGGGGAGAGTGGGGGGCTGACAAGACTAGAAAAGAGAATGGAAATCATTAGCGACCATCTCTGGGACAAGGGAAGCTCAAGGGAATCTATGGAGGTGACCTTAGCTGAGACTTCTACATCAGGGTATAAGAGCCTGAAGTAGCCACCTCCTGTAGCCAGGTAGGACTTCCAGTGGAGGGAGGGAACACCAACCCACCCATAAAAACTTCCTCCCCCAAATCATCCTGCTTATAAGAAGTGTAGGTATAAAGATTGAACAGAGATTGAGGGAATGTCCAACCAATGACTGGCCCAACTTGAGACTCGCCTCAATGGAGAAAGACAACCACTGACACTATTAATGACACTCTGCTGTGCTTGTAGACAGGAGTCCAACATAACATCTTCTGGGAGGCTTCACCCAGCAGCTGATGGAAACAGATGCAGAGACCTACAGCCAAACAATAGGCAGGACTCAGGGAGTCTTGTGGAAGAGTGGAGGAAGGATAGAGGGAGCCAGAGTGGTCATGGACACCAGAACAGGTCCTACAGATTTGATTAACCTGGGCCTGTAGTGGCTTACAGAGATGAAATCATAACCCAAATAACATGTGTGGGCTGGACCTAGGCCCCCAATACATTTGTAGCCAATGTGCAGCTTGTTCTTCATGTGGGTCCCCTAACAATTATAGTAGGAACTGTCCCTGACTCTGTTGCCTGCTTTTGGATCCCTTTCCCATAGCTGGGCTGCCTTGTCTGGTCTCTGTGGAAGAGGATGACTCAATCCCATTGCTGTGCCAGGGTGGGTTGGTACCTATCTCTGAGAAGGAGAAGGGAGAATGGTGAGGAGGGATGTGAAGATGGGACTGAGAGGAACAGAGGGAGTGGATGTGACTAGACCATAAAGTGATTAAATAAATTAATTAATGAAAAAATTAATGCCTCACAGCAATAAAGCAGACCTCAAATTGTCTTACAGAGAAAAATATCAGAGAACTATATTGTAAAAAAGTAAATCTGTATTCTCTAATATAAATTAGATGATCAGTACAAAATATTTTTGAATAATTTTATGCATTGTAAAAATATTGTCTCTTGGTTCTTGACAATATGTCTATTAGATATATCTTGCCTAAATTATACAGTACGTTTTTTGTTATCAAATGAAATAACTACACATCACACTTCATGTTTCAATGGATATTTTCTCTTGCATTTTGTGCTTTGTTACGATTACATGAAATAGGATTATATTACCTGTGCACGTTTTTTGTATTAAAATTTTTGATTATATGAAACACCAAACAAAATTGATGTAGCTTCTTCACTACTATTTGCATTCTACATTTCTCCAACCTTGGATGTTTCAAAAGATAATTTCTGTAATTCACCTAATTATTCAACTTAGCTTTGAAGCGCACTAATCAACACTCTCCAGAGACAGTTAGTTCTGCTTTGTGGGAAGAATCCCTTGTGTCTGCTTTAAGGGAAAGATAAAAACATAAAATGGAAATCCTTCTTCTGAAAAGAATACTTAGAAGAGTGTTTTCTAATAATGGTGTAAAACTTAAAATCACAAGCCATCTTTTCCCCAGAGTTACTGGAAGCCAAATGATATTTGTCAGATTTCATAATTTCCATGGTAAGAACTTTGTTCTTTTGGGGCATTTTAGAAAAAAGAAGAGACCAGGTACTTGTTGGCCCACAACTCAGAATTTCAAGTGATATTTTTTCTGAACAATCACCACTTATATGTCATGTGCTCTCCATCTTCCACAGATGTTGGTTCTTGACTCCCACTCGTCCTGTGTGTCTTTTCCTTCTTCACCAAGCAAGAGCTTCACCTAAAAAGCAAACAAAATGTTGATCTTTATTGCTTCATAGCTGTAAGTATTTCCTCAAATATCGTGACAATGTGCCTGCTTTCTTCCTATTTTTTACTTTGCTCTCCTCTTCCCCTCTCCACCCTCTCCTCATCCTCTTGAGAGTCTTAGCTATGAGACTTCCATGACACCATATTTCTGGTTCTGAATTCCTGTTCTGTTTCCACAACCTTTAGATTTACTGCTAAATAGTAAGTTGTATCCAGAGACACATCTACTAAATAAAAACAAGTAAATGAATAAATATTAAGATAAACACCTTCACTTTAAGACTTTCATACATGATGTGCGCTGGCCTGGGGGTACCCACTGAGCTTTTTGCTGCTCACAGGGACTGAAGGATATCTCAACTTTCTTAGACCATGAATTTCAGAATGCATTACTTTGGAAAATATAATTTGGCTTTTAGCAGTTTCTATCAACACCCAAGCCCACACCACCTATCAAACCTCTCCTACTTTAGATATTTTTTAATATATCCACATACTATGATCTGGTTACTGTATGCAGTTCAGTTATGTCCCCTAATTTCAGCTACACACTATGTAAGTTTGTTATGTATGAAGATCACAAAGTGTGGATATCAGTTAGAAGTGTGGACAATTGTTCAAACCAGGGTATCAAACACTGGCAGATTGTTCAAAACCCCATAGAGCCTTTGGGTTTGAGATTTTCAGCTGTGACCACCTGGCATTAATCAATTGTAAGTCTATTTTCTATTATGTAGCTCATGTTTTAAATTTTTCTAATTATTCTGTGCCTAGGTTCTTTATATGTCTGTTACCATCTATAAAGTGAATAGATATTATTTATTTCAATAAAGACACCCTATGAATGTTTTCTAAACTTTCGAGATTTCCTTTCTTTTTCTTTTTTTAACTTTGGAGATTTCTGAGTTTGTTCCTTTAGGGGTATATAAATGTTGGCTTTGATGGTCCTGACTCACATGCTAAATTATTAATTCTTCTTACAGTCAAAAATAGTTTTAAATATTTTCTAAAATTAACAAATGGCATTTAAAATACTTGATTCACAAAATAATACATTCCTTTGTTGAGAAAGTTTTAAGACTAGAATAATACTTTTCATTTTTAGATATTTTTATCTGGGTTCCAGATATATCTGCTCATGTATTACAGCAAAATACCTGTAGTGGCATTATTCTCATGTCCCCATGTACTTACTAGAACTATTAAGTAACTGCTTTGAAACAACATAGCTGTAGATATGAGGTAATCACTAGACATGTAATGGCAATGAATATTCCTTTTTTATTTAATTAATTTATTCAGATAACTCAATTGTTATCCCATCACTCGTATCCTCCTGTTCCTCCCTCCCTCCCACTTTCACCCTATTTCCTTCCTCTAGATCTAAGACCAAAGGGAACCTCCTCCCCACCATATTAAAACAGTAATTTCTTGAGTGATTTAATGTTTCAGTTTGTATATTGTAACACGTCTTCTATAATGTGATGAATAAAACACATATAACAAAAAATTATAATCCAGACTCATCCTGACTCTCCAACTCATTTCACAGTTTTAGACCTGGCAGAACACAAGAAGAAATGAAAAACCGAACAACTGTGAGTGAGTTTATTCTTCTGGGATTAACAAATGACCCAAAGCTAAATACTGTGATTTTTATATTTTTATTTCTCACTTATATTTTGAGCATTACTGGAAATCTGACGATTATAACCCTCACTCTAGTAGATTCACACCTCAAGACTCCCATGTATTTCTTCCTTCGAAATTTCTCTTTCCTAGAAATCTCATTTACAACAGTTTGTATTCCTCGGTTCCTTGTGAGCATTGTCACAGGGGATATGACCATCTCCTATAATTCTTGTGTGGCCCAAGTGTTCTTCTTCATACTCCTGGGTGCAACTGAGTTTTTCCTTCTGACTGTTATGTCCTATGACCGCTATGTGGCTATCTGCAAGCCCTTGCACTACACCACAATAATGAACAGCAGGGTCTGCATCCAGCTCATAATTGGCTCCTGGCTGGCTGGATTTCTCGTCATCTTTCCACCTGTGATCATGGGCCTCCAACTGGAATTCTGTGACTCCAACATCATCGACCACTTCGCCTGTGACTCTTCTCCCATGCTGCTCATCTCCTGCACAGACACAACCATCCTGGAGCTCTTGGCGTTCTTCCTGGCAGTGTTCACACTCATGGTAACCTTGACATTAGTGGTTCTCTCCTATGTCTTCATCCTTAGGACAATTCTCAGAATCCCTTCTGCCGAGCAAAGGAAGAAGGCCTTTTCCACCTGTTCCTCACACATGATTGTTGTCTCCATTTCCTATGGAAGCTGCATATTCATGTATGTCAAAACCTCAGCAAAGGAAGGAGTGGCTTTGACTAAGGGTATAGCAGTACTCAACACATCTGTTGCCCCAATGCTGAATCCTTTTATTTACTCCCTGAGAAACAAACAGGTAAAAGAATCCTTTAAGAACATGATCAAGAAATGTATGTCAAATAAAACAGGATGGTAAAGAAATTCACTGTTTCATTTTTTTTAAGAACATTATATACAATGTGTATTTTCATTCTTGTATTTCCTATCCAACTTAGCTAAATGTTTTATCTTTTCTATTTCATCTTTACTTGACACTGTTATCATTTAAAATTTAGACACCCTTTAAATTTTTTCCAAACGTGGCTGGTTTGATGTCACCAAACTGAGAATGATGTTTTAAAAGACTGTATTTATTTTCAAAGAATTTATCTATTAAACAACACACAAAAGCTAATAAAAGAGCAACAAGCCACTCTGAAAAATCATCTCCCTCCGTATAATTATATATTAAAGTGAGCTCATCCATGAGGCCAAGTCCCCACCTCGGCTCTGTGGCTACTCCTTGTTGTATTGCTGAAGATCTGTTTATATTAAATATTGGCCTGTGTGGCTCAGTGCACAGCTGCTATGTCTTCATTGTGTGTTCCACCCTTCATTGTGGTACCTGATGCTCTTTTGGCACAAATTCTAAATGTTACTCTAAAAACCTATTGTGTTATTTCTATCAGGCTGCCAAACTGTGGCCTTTATGCATGTTGAAGATTATTTTTGTATTTATTTGCTAATGCTGAACTTTGAACTCCCTAACGTATCCTGGAAAGAGCCTCTAGCCATCTGTTTCCAAAACTACGGATTTCTCTGGCAACGAAAAGTTATATTTGTTCTGTATCCCAAGTAGTTCTTAAAATTCCTGTCATATCTATATCTTAAGTTCTTTTCTGATATTTCTTATTGTTTAGTCTTTTTAGGTGTATTGGCTTTTTGTAGACACAGGGCTAAGAATGCTTGCTATATGCGCTGATAGTCACCTTCCCAAGAAAAGTTGTTAGTGGAGGGTGTGTGTGTGTGTGTGTGTGTGTGTGTGTGTGTGTGTGTGTGTGTGTAAAACCAACATTCTCAGTCTGAATACTACTTCTGTGTATACATTGTCAAGGTAAACCACACAGAACTTACCTTAAAGGTTTATATTTATATTAATAACCAATAAATGAAAATAAGTATAGATCTCTCCAGGTAACTTTACTGAGAAATGTATTTAATGTCAATAGAAGGGAAGTTAGGTAAGAGACCCATAGCTGTTTTCATAGTAAAAATTTTAGGTACTTTTTCCTCATTAGATTGTTTCTGGGCTTTTAAAACTAGATTTTAGAGTTTACAAAATTGGTTCAGATCCAGGCATCGTTCATGGACCTTTTGTCCCAGCACTCAGGAAGCAGAGGAAGGTGGATCTTTGTCAGTTGGAGGCCAGACAGATCTATGTACACAGTGATAGCAAGGACAGCGAGAGCTACATAATGTAGCTACTTCGTCTAAAAGAAAAGCTCTTCTTTCATGTTTTCTGGCTTAATGGTTTGTTCAGTTTGACAGCTGATCCTTAGAGTTCTTTGATCTAGTATTATCCTACTTATCCCAAGTAAAAATATTTCGTCTGATAACGGACAATTATATTATGAAATTTTTTCTGAAGCAATAGCTTTAACAAAGTGGGTATGGTGTTTCTTCAAGTGAACGTTTTCTTAGAGCTTTGTTTCAATTCACTTTCTTTCAGGTTCATCTTAATTTAAAAGAAAAGGCTATCATCAAGAAAAATGAAAAGTAGCAAATTAGTGGCAAAAATATGGGAGGAAGAGTCCTTATATACTTTATGAGGATATAAATTAGTTCTGCTATTATAGAAATTAATACAGACACTCAAAAAACAATAAAATTTAAAAAAACAAAAAAAATAAAAAATTTTAAAAACCAAGGAAATTTGAGCTAGTATAAGATTCAGATAAATAATCCCTGGGTACTCACTTGAAGGAGCCCAAACTAATATACAAGAGATCCCGGCATACCTGTGTCATAGTCACATTTGCAAAGCCACAAATTCAGTCTCAATGTCCTACAACAAATAAGTATATAAATACAAATGTGGCATATGTACATGGTGGAATATTATTTAACCATAAATAATTATTAAAATGTCTTCCAGAAAACTGATAGAATGGGTGAGGCTCAGAAAGACTGGAATCCCATACTTCCTCTCATATACGGAATCTAGTTTTGTTTTGTTTCATCTCAGACTTGAAACTAGAAGGACTTTTTGGGAAAGGTGAGGCAGACACCTGTTATTCCATCTATTAACTACAATTTTATCTTTGATTAGCATCACAAAGTATGAAGTGCAGGCTGGCATTCCCAAGATCTCGATGCCTGTACTGGCTGGAAACCTGAAGTGTACAATGCTGATGGATTGTCTGAATTTAACTGTGAAGTAACCAGTCTTATGTCAGACTGCTCATGTAAAGGCAACTACTACTCCTTAGATTCACTCAGCTAGAACTTGTGGTCTTTCCCAAGGTCCCTCACATCCACTCTGTAAATTATCTCTTCATTTTGATCTGTAGTATGGATTCTCCAGTTGGAGAAATGTTTTTATGGCACAGCTATGTCCCAAGCCTACAATTCAGCTTTTCTTATTGAAAACTACTAAAGAACCAAAGTGAGTGTCTTTCCACTAAAAATACTGAGAGGATAACTTGAGGCAAATTTCTCAGCCAGCAATCTGTCCATCATCAGGCTTTTTATTTGCTTCCTGGGAAGCCTAACACCACAGATGACATTCTATATTCCAATAATACACATGGCTCCCAAGAGAACCAGACTACACGGTTGCCAAAATCAATTAGTCAGACATGAGCTCGTTTTTCTGTCGCTAGCGATGTGTATGCTATGTTTCCCTCTAACAGATTCCTCTACGATTACACTCCAAAATGGGTGAAACATGAGTGAGGCATTCCAGGAGACTTTCTGAAACTCTGTATGACTAAACTATATCAGAAAAGTCACAATATACACAGAATTTAAATGACACAACAAAATGTTGGAAGTATGGTAACTCAACTTTTCTCAGCATTACTAATTGGAGTTTAGATTAGAAAGATGATTTATAATAATGAAGAACCTTAAATGCTTATTTTTTTGGCATTTAAAAACGTTTTTATTTCTTTAAAGATTCATTGACAATGAGGCAGGTTAACTCCTGGCAACAACCAGCCTACCTCAAGATGATGAGAAATGCTTATATTTTAATAATTGATTTATTAAAGTGATTTAGTCTGATAAAATGAATAAAAGTGAAGTAATATTTCTTACCCAAAGCAGTAAATTTTCTTTATTACAGATAATAAGCAAAGTAAGTTGAGACTATGCCTGGAAAAGATAAAACTGAGTACCTACATCTACACCAGGACTTACCTTTCTAAATCAAAGAACCCAACTTTTTTTTATTATGTCATGGATACATTTTGTAAATTCTTACCTCAGTTTTTATGTCTACATAGTCCTCAGATTGTCACAACATAATTCAGAAATAACACTCAGCTCAAAAAAATTTGAGTTTACAGCTCAAAAAATTAATTTCCGTATGCTATCATCAAAAATATATTTAAAACTTTCTGATTTTTATTTATACTTTTCATTTATTTATTATTTTAATCTATATACAGCCTGATCCCAGCCCCCTCCCTCCTCCCTCCCAATCCTGCCCTCGAACCCCCTTCCCCATTCTGCCTCTCCTTTTCCTCAGAGAAGGGGAGGTCCCCAAGGGGCATCAACTTTCAGAGTCGGAATAAAATATATTTTAACTTATACAATACAAGTTGATTATTTCTAGCCCTACCAACTTTGGCTACGAGCTTTCAATTCAAATAGATGACCTGTTTGCTACTTCTCCTGTCTAATAATGTAACGTTCACACTTTCTAATTATCTCTTTCATTCTGAGATTAAGATATAACTGCATCATTCCTCTCTTCTTGTTTGAACACATCTAGTAAAATTGCGCACCCAGAGTAAAAACACTAACACATATTTGAAATGCTATTAGCCGCTGCCATTCATTTATCTTCAGACCTATCGGAGTCCAGAGTTTACCCTTACCAAATACATCGTAAGTTACAGAGTTTTTTGTTCTGCACTTACAGATGACTCAGGGCTTGGAACTGTGAACTTCCCCCTTTTGCTGCCCACATACCTAATGAGTGACCACCATTCCACTGACACTGTCAAATGTTCACTTGAGAACTCCCATGTATTTCTTTCTTGGGAATTTCTCTTGTTTGTTTGTTTGTTTGTTTGTTTGTTTGTTTTATTATAATTTATTCACATTGCATCCCAATTGTTATCCCCTCACTCTTAATCTTCCTCTTCCCACCCTCCCTCCCTCTTCTGCCCCATTCTCCTCCCCTAGACCTCTCACAGGTGGGGTCCTCCTCCCCCACCTTCTGACCACAGCCTATCAGGTCTCACCTGGACACTCTGCATCTGCTTCCTCGGTGTTCCCACAGAGCCTCTCCTCCTAGGGGCAGTGAAAGAATGCATAAAGAAATGCTTACTCAATGGAACACTATTTAGCTATCAAAAACAAGGAAATCTTGAAATTTGCATGCAAATTGATGGAACTAGAAAATAGAATCCTGAATAAGGTAACCCAGACTCAGAGAGACATGCGTGGTATATAATTACTTATAAGTGGATATTAGCCCAACATAGATGTCCTCTCAAAGACTCGACCCAGTGGGGGATCAGGACAGATCCTGAGACTCCAGCCAGACTCTGGGTGAAGCTCTGTGAGTTGTACTGAAGAATTTAGGGATGAAAGGATGTTGGGGGTGGTGTCAGGACTTCCATCAAGGCTGATGGATCTGGACCCAGAGGGCCTGCACAAACTGATGCACCAACCAAGGACAGTGTATGCAGAGAACCTAGACCCTTGTTCAGATTTAGCCAGTGGACAGCTCATTCTTCTTGTGGGAAGGGGTGGGGAGTGGGAATTTCTGTCTTAAAAATTTTCATTACAACAGTCTGAAGTCCATGATTTCTCATCTGAATAGCTACAGGGAACACAGCTATTTAAAGTAATGCTTGCACGACTCAATTTTCTTGGGTTAGTTTTATTTCTCCTACTGGGAGTGACATATATTTTTCTACTGCCTGCAATGTCCTTTGATTGTTTTGTGCCCATCTGCAAACCTCTGCACTACACAGGTCTCATGGCAACAAGGTCAGCAGTCATCTCACAGTTTGCACCCAGGTCAGCTGGTTTTCTCATCATTTCCCCCTAGTGCTCATCGGCCTCCAGCTGGGATTCTGTCCCTGTAACATCCACTACCAATTCACCCGTGACTCTTCTCCCACGCTGCAGGTCGCTTGCACAGATACACAGATGGCGTTTTTCTCAGCAGTATCCACTCTCATAGTAACTTTGGACTTGCTGCTTCTCTTCCACACTTGCAGCCTTGCATCAGTGCTGAAAACGCCCTCTGCGCAGCGAAGGGAAAAGGGCTCTTCCACTTGTTCCCTGTGTGGTTTTGATATTCTTTCTTACAGACGTTGCAAAATATGATGTCGCTCTGTTGATCCCATGCAGAATCCTTTGTTTACATCTTAAAGAACCAGCCGGAACAAACACTTAACAACTTCACCAAAAGCTGTAGTCTTCCCACCAACACTAATCATTCTGAAATAGGTAGCTGAAGCCACAAATATACCGTAAACAGATAGAAATCCCTTCCAGATAGTGGGTACACACACAAATGAGTAAATCTTGCTTCTGGGAATAAGCTATCCACATTATACAACTATAAAAGAGGAATAAATGGCCTAGTATGTTGGTAAGCTGTATAAGAAAGAATTGCAGTCTATGGAAATAGTGGTAACTGCAATTCAAATTGAGTACCTTGTTCTAATGTTTTGCATTATTTTAAGTTCCTTTATAGTTTATTTTTGTACATTCAAATGCATGTTATGGTCCTCTTGATTTTTCTTTTTTTTATGTATATTTGATTTATTATAATTTAGTCACATTACATCCCAATTGCTTGTATCTTCCTGTTCCCACTCTCCCTTCCTCTTCTGCCTATTCCCCTCCCCTAGACCTCTGATAGAGGAGGGCCCTACTACCCTAACTGTCTGGCCTATTAGGTCTCATCAGAATAGCCTGTATCCCCTTCCTCTATGTGCCCACTAGGTCTAGTTGCCAAGGGGCAGTGACCAAATCATGGGCACCAGAATGTCAGAGGTTCAGCAACAGTGCCCCTCCCCATATGGAGAGTCCACAGCCCATCAGACTTGGTTCTCTGTGTGCATTGTCCTTTGGTGGTGCATCCGTTTGTGCAGGCTCCACTGTGTCCACATCTGCAAGACTTGATGGTCTCCCTGTGGAGATCCTGCTCACTCCCAGACCTTCCGTGCCCCGACTCTTCCTTACAACTCTCAGCACTCAGCCCAGAGTCCAGCTTCAAGTCCCTGTATCTGTCCTAATCCTCCACTGGGTGGAGTCTCTCAGAGGAGATCTATCTCGGTCTAATATCCACTTAGAGTGAGTATATACCATGTGTATCTTTCCGGGTCTGGCTTACCTCACTCAGGATGACCATTTCTAGTTCCATTCATTTGCCTGCAGTTTTCATGATTTCCTTGTTTTTAATAGCCGGATAGTATTCCATTGTGTAAATGTACCATAGTTTCTTTATCCATTCTTTGGTTGAGGGACAGATAGGTTGTTTCCAGCTTCTGGCTATTATGAATGAAGCTGCTACGACCATAGTTGAACAAATTTCCTTGTATGGTGAACCATCTTTGGGGTGTATGCCCAGGAGTGGTATAGCTGGGTCTTGAGATAAAGCTATTCACAATTTTCTGAGAATGCACCAGACTGATTTCCAAAGTGGTTGTACAAGTTTGCACTCCCACCGGCAATGGAGGAGTGTCCCCCTTTCTCCACGTCCTCCCCAGAATGTGCTGTCATTTGAGTTTTTGATCTGATGGTTGTAAATGGCATCTCATTTTATGTTCATCTCTTTCTTACATATGAAGCATTTTGAGACTGTAAGTATTTGTAAGAAAAAATAAATGGCACTTGTTTAAAAGAGATACATAAAAAATAAACCCAGCCTTCACAAACCCTAAATTCAGTGGGCTGATTCACCAACACGGAAACTTCTCCTGAGTGGTAGGCCTTTACTCCAGAGGAAATTCTTGTCACTTTCCATATGTAGGTGAGCTATAAAGGTGCCATCTTGAATACAGTGCTCTGAAGACCTGAGATAACCAGGAGCAATCCAGGAGCACCCTTCCACAAGCTCTGGGTGGGACACTGGAAAGTCAGACACTGACACGCTGAGACGTTTAAGCAGCACAGGCTCAAACTTTGAGGGGTGAGGTAACCAGTGTTCCTGCCCTCTGGACTCCATTACCTGCAAATAATGTCAAAGACTGAGCCCTGAGACCATGACCAGAGGACTCTAGAACTCTGAGTCTTCAGAGCTATGTCCTGCCATGTGTAGTTCACTGCTGGCACTGAAAACTGTGAGCCCAGATCCAGAATGTCATTGCATTTCTGTAGTCTCCTCCCTACTGCAAGGTGGTTCACTATTGAGGAGGATCTGAAAGCAAGAACAGCAGGAATAATTCTGGGTTCCATTAGTTTACCTGCTCCAGAACAGACATAAGCTCTGTCTGCCTCCCTCACACTCCAATGTCCTGAGAACACGCTAAAGATAGATGTTAGGTATTCCGGAGTACACAATCAGACAGTCTTTATGAGTGAGGGGATGCTTAGCCCAGAAACACACAGACCAGGGAAATTGGCTCGAAGTAGGGGTAGCTTCTAAAATGAATGCAGATAAAACAGACCACTGCCTCCTGACAAACTTAAACTCAGCACCAGCCTAAATGTTAATAAAAGGAAAGGGTAATAAGAGAGCCACATTTCTATTGCACTAACCAAGGACAATACAACAGTAAACATTGAACCCCTACTCTGACCTACCCAATGGACAGGACATTCTCCACAGTTATGTGGAGAGCAGGGACTGACTCTGACATGAACTCTGGTGCCCCGTGTCTGACCACCTCCCCTTGGTGGGGAGGCCTGGTGGCACTCGGAGAAAGAACAAGCAGCTACCAAACAGGCTTTAATATTTTTCTTTTGTCTTACTGTTTTAGTATAGCTTTCACTTCATTTTTCCAGTGGTTACAGGATTTTTAAAAAATTCTTTTCTTACCTTTTCCTAGTTTTATTCACATATACTTGAATCCTACAAAAGAATTTTTTCTCTTTATATTCTTTTTCCCCTACCCCTTTCTTTTATTCTGCTCATTTATTAGAATTACTTTTATTTCTAATAACCTTTATGGTAATAGCTTACTCTACATTGCTCCTGCCTCTACTGCAGAATTCTGTAAGGCCTAAGAGGAGGAACTTAATAGGGAAATCCCATTTAGAACTAAGTGTCCCTAAATCTCTCACTCTGCACAGTGTCCAGTTCTGGGTATCTGTATTTGTTCATGCATACTGCAAGAGGAAACTTCTCTTACGATGACTGAGCAAGACGCTATTTGAGTTTAACAGAATATCATTAGGAATCATTTTATTGATATTTTCCTTTAACCAAACTATCTATATTGGGTAAATTTTGGTTTTCTCCTCATTCTGCCTAGTCTCGGGCTCTTGGCCACCTCAGCGGTGTCAAGCATGGGTTCCATCTCAAGGAGTGGGTCTTAAATCTAGTCGCATAGGGGTTGATTACTCTCACCAGTGCTGTGCCACTATTTCACCAGTGTGTTTTTCAGGCCACTATTGTAGGTTGTGGAGTTTGTAGCTGGCAGAATTCAGAGCACATACCAGTACCATAAACACTGGCAATAGGTGTGAAGATTGTAGGTAGCATCAGATCTTACTGTGGACATGATAAGACAACTGTCTGTACGCCATCTGTTTCATAGACTTAAATGCTTTCATCTTCCACTATGCAGTCTTAAGACCAAAGGAGCGAAGGGGCTCACTGCAAGTGCAGACCACTTACTGAAAGAATGCCCTTATAGTCTAATATCCAAAATATATAAAGAACTCAAGAAATTAAACACCACCAAACCGAATAACCCAATTGAGAAATGGGGCTTGGAACTAAACAGAGAATTCTCAACAGAGGAGTATCAAATGGCTGAGAAACACTTAAAGAAATGCTCAACCTCCTTAGTCATCAGGGAAATGCAAATCAAAACAACTCTGAGATTCCATCTTACACCCATCAGAATGGCTAAGATCAAAAATTCAAGCGACACCACATGCTGGCGAGGATGTGGGGAGAGAGGAACACTCCTTCATTGCTGGTGGGAATGCAAACTAGTACAGCCACTTTGGAAATCTATCTGGTGCTATCTCAGAAAAATGGGAATAGGGCTTCCTCAAGACCCAGCTATTCCACTCCTTGGAATATACCCAGAAGATGCTCCAGCACACAACAAGAAAATTTGCTCAACCATGTTCATAGCAGCCTTATTCATAATAGCCAGAACATGGAAACAGCCTAAGTGTCCCTCAGTAGAAGAGTGGATAAAGAAACTGTGGTACATATACACTATGGAATACTACTCAGCTATTAAAAACAAGGAATTCCCGAAATTTGTGGATAAATGGATTGAGCTAGAAATGATCATAATGAGTGAGTTAACCCAGAAGCAGAAAGAATCAAATGGTATATACTCACTTATATCTGCATACTAGCCCAAGGGGCATGTCCCACGAAAGCCTTCACTTACCAGGAACCTGGGACAGAGGGGAAGGCATCCTATTGGGACTCTAAATGAGAGACGCATGGGAGAACAGCAAAATAAAAGGATCCAGAGGGTCCTAGAAATCTACAAGTAGAACAATATGATAGGCAGATTTGGGCCCAGGGGTCCCGCTCAAACTAAGGCACCAGCCAAGGACAATACAGGAGGTAAACTTTAAACCCCTTCCCAGATCTAGCCAATGGTCAGAATATTCTCCACAGTTGAGTGGAGAGTGTGATACGACTTTCTCACATACTCTGGTGCCTCACATTTGACCATGTCCCCTGGAGGGGGAGACCTGGTGGCACTCAGAGGAAGGACAGCAAGTAGCCAAGAAGAGACTTGATACCCTACGAGAATATATAGGGGGACATAATCCCCCTCAGGAACAGTCATAGGGGAGGGGAATAATGGGAAAATGGGGGGGGGGAGGAATGGGAGGATACAAGGGATGGGATAAACATTGAGATGTAACAAGAATAAATTAATAAAAAAAAAAAAAAAAAAAAAAAAAAAGAATGCCCTTATAACCTGTGAACTTTTTCAAGCATTGTATTGTATGCATTTCTTCTCTCAAACAAACAGAAAGTATTTCTGAGACTGGATCTCCAGATTATTTTTCTTGAAGCTGGGTTTTACTATGTAACCTAAACTGGTCTTCAAATGATATACAGCCTAGGTTGGATTCACACTTGTGACCCATCTAACTCAGCAACTATGGTCAGCTATACAGTTGTATTAATCATATAACCTTAGGTCATAAAAGTGAGTTTAGTTTGTATGGTCATCTACTGACTCAGTCAGGTATTCATCCTCTGCCAAAATATCAAACAAAGAGTTGCTTCTCAAAAATACAGTGGTTATCTTTTTTAATTTATTCAGATTACAACTCAATTGTTATCCCATCACTTGTATCCTCCCATTTCTCCCTCCCTCCCGCTTTCATCCTATTCCCCTCCCCTAGTTCTATGACCGAGGGGGACCTCCTCCCTGACCATATGGTCATAGGCTATCAAATCTCATCTTGGTAGCCTGTTTATTCTTTCACTGAGTGCCACCAGGCCTCCCCACCAAAGGGAGGTGGTCAAATATGGGGCACCAGAGTTCATGTCAGAGTCTGTCCTCACTCTCCACATAACTGTGGAGAATGTCCTGTCCATTGGCTAGATCAGAGTATGGGTTCAATGTTTACTACGTGTATTGTCCTTGGTTAGTGTAATAGTTTGAGCAGAACCCCTGGGCCCTGATCCCCCCACCACGATGTTCTTCTTGTAGGTTTCTAGGACCCTCTGGATCCTTCTATTTCCCATTCTCCTATATTTCTCTTGAGGGCACAGATTTATTATGAATACTTTCCCTTCTGCAGGTCTCCTGCAGCTCAGAACTTTCCAGAGTCTCAAAATACCAATTCAGCCATAGCCACTCTTTTAGATCCCTATATAGTTATAAAAATACTGTGACAGAGTTATCTGCATTGATGCCTGGACCAACCAAATGCCAAACTTGCTATGGGAACATGGAAATGCCAGCTTTATGTATTTAGACACAAAATTCAAAAACTCAAGCGACACCACATGCTGGCAAGGATGTGGGGAGAGAGGAACACTCCTTCATTGCTGGTGGGAATGCAAACTAGTACAGCCACTTTGGAAATCTATATGGTGCTATCTCAGAAAAATGGGAATAGGGCTTCCTCAAGACCCAGCTATTCCACTCCTTGGAATATACCCAGAAGATGCTCCAGCACACAACAAGAAAATTTGCTCAACCATGTTCATAGCAGCCTTATTCATAATAGCCAGAACATGGAAACAGCCTAAGTGTCCCTCAGTAGAAGAGTGGATAAAGAAACTGTGGTACATATACACTATGGAATACTACTCAGCTATTAAAAACAAGGAATTCCCGAAATTTGTGGATAAATGGATTGAGCTAGAAATGATCATAATGAGTGAGTTAACCCAGAAGCAGAAAGAATCAAATGGTATATACTCACTTATATCTGCATACTAGCCCAAGGGGCATGTCCCACGAAAGCCTTCACTTACCAGAAAACTGGGACAGAGGGGAGGGCATCCTATTGGGACTCTAGATGAGAGACACATGGGAGAATAGCAAAATAAAAGGATACAGAGGGTCCTAGAAATCTACAAGTAGAAACAATATGATAGGCAGATTTGGGCCCAGGGGTCCCGCTCAAACTAAGGCACCAGCCAAGGACAATACAGGAGGCAAACTTTAAACCCCTGCCCAGATCTAGCCAACGGTCAGAACATTCTCCACAGTTGAGTGGAGAGTGGGATATGACTTTCTCATGTACTCTGGTGCCTCACATTTGACCATGTCCCCTGGAGGGGGAGACCTGGTGGCACTCAGAGGAAGGACAGCTGGTAGCCACGAAGAGACTTGATACCCTATGAGAATATACAGGGGGAGGTAATCCCCCTCAGGAACAGTCATAGGGGAGGGAAATAATGGGAAAATGCGGGGATGGGGGGAGGAATGGGAGGATACAAGGGACGGGATAAACATTGAGATGTAACAAGAATAAATTAATAAAAAAAAAAAAAAAGAAAACCTAAATACCCTAAAACCTGACTGTTTCCTGTTAAGAGCAGTAATGAGCCAGGCGGGTGGTGGCGCATGCCTTTTATCCCAGCACTCGGAGGGCAGGGGCAGGCAGATCTCTGTGAGTTCGAGGCCGGCCTGGTCTACAAAGTGAGTCCAGGACAGTCAAAACTACACAGAGAAACCCTGTCTCGAAAAAAAAATAAAATAACATAAAGAGAAGTAATGAGCAACATCCCAAGCCACTGTCATTGAATTCCTTATTTCTATAAAACTGTGCTAAGACACCACCAATAGCAGCCTTTGCAACCTCCACTGATACCTACCTCTCAACCATTTAAACCCAATCTCTTCCAGTGATGGAAGTCATTCCTAAATTCCCACCTTGCCAACATTTTGAGTAGTAAACATTATATCAGGATATCAGCCAGGATTAAATTGCAAATTAAAAATCCTACCTATCTATTTAAAGATACATATATTCAATTCATAAAATTAAGTGCGTATAGCCCAAAATTAGTGGAAAGACTGGAAGCATGCATTCTCAACTAAACCTCCAGAGGTTTACCAGCACTACAGATAAGACTTGACAAGTAACATGCCACCACTGCAAAGGTTAAGTGAATAGAACTATTACACACCTGAGCGAGGATTAATACCCAGAATATATAAAGAACTCAAAAATAAAGACTTTTGGTGGGATTGCAAACTGTTGCAGCCTTCTAGCAATCATTGTGGAGAACTATCAAAAGCTAAAAAAAAAAAATTCTACCCTAAGACCCAGCTATAGCATTCCTTCGCATATGCCAAAAGACTCAAACCTAGAAATGCATCTATCACATGACCTAGTTTTCCACTACTTGGCATATGCCCCAAAGCCTCAGCTTCCTGCTCCACAGATACTTCCTCAGCCATGCTCACTGCTGTTCTATTCACAATAACTAGAAAATTAGAATAACCTAAATGCCCTCCAACTGATAGATACATGATGAAAATGTTGTTCACATACACTATAGAATGCTATTCAGCTATAAATAAAAATTAAAGCGTGGACATCAGAGGTAAATCAGTGGAATCTAAGAAAACCACATTGAATGAGGCAAGCCAGGCCCAGAAAGATAAACGCTACATCCTTGTTTCATTGGGGGCCCCTATCTCCAAGTCTTCAGGTATGAGTTTGTACCCTGGAATGTAGGGACCATTGCCAAGGCAGATGATGTTGGGAAGCCATGGAGAGGGTAAAGAGGTCTAGCCAGGGAAGCTGGGGGAGGTTGTTCCTCTAGTTAGAGAGGAGTGAGGGAGACAAACACAGTCCAATGAGGGAAGGGGGTAAATTAACAGTAAGGATATCATGAAAAGCCATATGAATTATTTACTATTAATTATCAGCTGAAAGTCTAATATACAGGATTCAGTGTAAAAATATAGTTGTATCATTTAGTGCACTTTACTCATCTAGGCAGATAATGCTCCCTTCAAGAGCCAAAGATCGCCTAAGAAAAACTGCAACACCAGATATGAGAAAGCCATCTTCTGAGTTGTTAGTTAGAGTTGTCCGAAAGACTCCAAAAATAATGAGCTCTTGTTTTGGCCCTTGTCGTTTCCCCCCCCCCCCCCGCCCACCGCACAGGTAGAAGGTTAAGTCCCTCTGTTAAAGACACCATGTACTTCAGAGAGGGGTCCCAGAGATGCCTCACTAAAACTGACATGAATGCCTCCTCCCTGGGGACTAGATCTCTAGGTACCAAAAGATGCTACATAAGATTCCAGAGGTGTGAGAGGCGGTCAATAGACCTGCCCAGCTATGATGTCTATGAGCCACAACAACTACCAGCATGGACAGTAAGCCTAAGGGTGCAGTAGTGGTACACATACCTTGGTGGTAACCAAAAGATTTCTCTTTGGACTTAAGACTGCTCAAAAAAAGGAAACCATGCCTGGTTCTAGAAATCTAGCCAACTATTCAGAGCAGGTGTAGTCATGGATCTTGGAGGGGAACCTACAGTCATGATGTACTAACCCAGTAGAATCTGTAGCAACAATCTAAACATTGGTCCTTAAATTCAGACAAGAGTAGCCCTCACACCTTATCAAAGAAACTTCTTTTTATGATCAATAGATGGACACCATTACAGAAGACTACAACTACTCAAAGTGCATAGTTGTGGCTATGTCTACAAAACCCTCCTATATTAAGTCTCAGGGGACACACAGAAGAGGAGGTGTAAAGACTTTACTAACCAGAGGATGAGGAAGTTTGTTGTGAAACTATGATTCCTAATAATGTCAGAATCTACACCCATAAAGCCTCACCAAATGGCTGCCTAAACAATAACTTAATTAAAATTAACGGAACAAAGACAACAGTAGATATGTCAAAGGAATGGGGAGGATCATGAGGTTCCAATAATACACCAAAAAATACAGGCAAATAAGGAATGTTGAGGATGGAAGAAATAGTGTTCCCTAGGGGAGAGGACATCAATTATTTATCCAATGGTCAGCCCTGAAAACATGTGTATAAGTAATATTATACGGACTTGCTTATACTTGCTTATAATAAAAAAAGAAACCTTGCATTTAAAAGAGAGCAAGTAGAGCATATAAAAAGGTTTGGATGGAGTAAAAAGAAGGGGAAATGATCTGTTTCAATTATAATGTCAAAAAATAAAAGAAAAACAGTTTTAAAAGAGAGTGAGAGACACTGTCCCTATTAGCATCGTCTCCAAAACCATGTCACTGTTGTCTTTACACATGCCTAGAAAAAAGAAAAACACATGTACCACAATTTGTGTTTTCATCATTCATGCTGACACCTCTGTCACCAGAAAAAAAAAATGAGAGCTGAATTTATGGAGGGAAAGAGCACACGCAAGAGAAGCTTCCGCCTCACGTCTACCTTCCCTTCCTCCTGCAGAAGCTTCCATTTGACATGAGCCATGTCATGCGCAGAACCAGAGCTATGAATGAGCTTGGAACATGTAATCTTCAGCTTTCTAAACTCCAGAAGACATGAAAACAGGTATGCATTGTGAGTTAGGATACAATTCAATGAGAAATCTGCAATTTATGCCAAAACACTCAATGTACCAATCTTTTCCAAGCCTAAAACAATCACTATAAAGAAAGTGAAATCATCTCTCTTTCTTGAAGTGGAAAAGAGGTGCACTGAGCAACCAAATGAAAAGCAAAGATCATCATCATTTGGAGATGTGGGAAAATAATATTATGAAATAAAGTAATCATGGTGTGTTCAAGGTCTTTCTAAATAAGCAAAACTTCAATTCATATATGCCTGCAGTAACTAGTAAAAAGTAGGACATAAATTTGAAGGAAAAGTGGTTAGGAGTGTATAGGAGGGAGGAAAAGTGTAGTGGATGTAAACATGTTTCTGTTTTGATCCCAAGTGTGGGATGGAGAACAGACTTGTGAGAGAACAGGTGATATTTATCCACTTAGAAGTCGAACCACTTCAAGGGGTGTGGATGGGGCCTTGATTTTTGTCAGCTGAAAAACATCCTAGTACAGACTCTGGGAGGAGATACATATATGAGCCCACAACAGGAGGATGGGGCTTTTTGGGTCTTTGTATTGCTTGGCTGTCCATTGCTCCACTTCGAGACACTCCTAGAGAGAATGGTCCCAGCAAATGCTTTGAGGCTCCAGGTTCTAGGGACTGTGGTAGAATTGCTGGTCTGCTGAAATCCTGCTGATTACACTAGGGGAATCACTCCCAGGAACTGAGTCGAAAAAAGGTCTACTTCTCCTGTTCCCATAAACCTCCTCTCTCTCCTAACTAGGTTAGGTGGGTTGGAAGGGAGACATAAGCATTAAAGAATTCCAAATAAAGTAGATTTGAAAAAGGTGAAACCTACAGAAAAGGAATGGGTAAATGTAATTAAATTATAATTTCTAAAATAAACAAAAATCAAACATTAAAAAGAAAGGTCATGTAGAGGAGCTAGAGAACTTACTAAGTGATTCAATGCTCGGAGTTAAGGAAAGACATGGATTAAAATGATTAGTCATATTTTGTCTGAACGATTGGGCATAAACCGCCCACTTACTTGGGGAGAAAGAGTAGGAGGGAAATAAGAGCTATTAGAGGCAAAGTAACTTTGGGCTGGTTCTAAACCATCTAAGGTAAGAATGTTAACTGTATACATAATTAGACGCTAGAGCCAAAGTCATATATGTGGGACTTGTAGAAGTTAAATAAAGTACTTAGGAAAAGAAAGGCAAGAAATGTCTCCCATATTAAGTAAAATGAAAATCGAAAAAAGTCACAGTTGGGTGAAGCAATGAGAGGCTGGTTGGTGGTTTCAATAAGAGATTTCATACACAGGAATAAATGTCCTAGTGGAGACTCTCCAGCTTCGTGTCATCTGTGGCCAAGGAAACATAAAAGAGAAGGTCATAGCATCCAGGAGAGGGAACAGGAGAGAGGAAAGCAAGGGCAACCATTAAATAATATTTTAAGAAAAAGAAGATGGATAAAGCCAACATTGGAGAGATAGACACAATTATCTCGTCCGTGACACGACTATAGCTCAGAGCCTCCAAGGTCCCCTTGGAATTAAGACATTATACCAACCTCAAAATAGTTGGGGCACCAGAGACTAACACTTTCAAAAAGGAGGAAGGAAAGGGCAGCCTCCCCTGTGCCCAGCATCCCTTGCCCTGGCTGGTGGACCATTTCTACATATCCTGGGTATGGCCCCACACAATGCAATACATTGGGCTTTTGTCTGATAAAACCAGACTCTACCAGAAACAAAAAGGGCAGATCAGGACCCACTCAGGTCTTAGAACCCTGGGGTTGAGGAGCATTTACTATCCCTGAGCACAGGAGAAAAGAATCATGGAAGGGTTTCTCAGTTTTAACTATTTATATACAGATGAATAGTTTGGATGTCACCATGCTTGCTTGGCAGTGGGGAATTTCTTCCAGATAAAATTGCACACAACAGAGAAAAGCCTGTGTATATACAAACAGACAGTGCAAACCTTTGATGTGTAAGGTAAGCAAATACACTATTGTTGGGAGACATGTCATATGACAAGTCATGGTTATATGCTGTGTCAATTTGTGCTGCATAGGGTGAAGCAATGGACTACATGTGGGTCTGAACATTTTCATGTGGCCTGTCAGATGGTAATCACAGCTTCTAGACCTCCATGACCAACATCTTTCAGACTTCTCCTAATGGTCTTCATCTCAGGATTTACAGACAGAGCTGCCTACATCCCACTCTGCTGCCGTACACCTGCCCTGATGAATGCACACACACACACACACACATACACACACACACACGCGCGCGCACACACACACACACACACACACGCACACACACATATACACACACACACATACACACACACACATGCACGCACACATGCATATGCATGCACACACACCATGTAGGCATGCACATGCATGTAAACAGCCTCACTTGACTATTGATACTTTAGGCAGAAAATATAAAATCAAAACCTGGCAGACCAAGGAAGGAATGCCTGCACTGCTCCATGCTTTCATTGATCCATCGCAAAGCCTGTCACCCTCTTATTTCCCATATTCCCAGCTATTCTCCAGAATCCTCATTTTCTTTGTACTCAGAATGACCAGCATATCCCTCAAGAGTTTTTTTTACTGTATTCATCCCTAAGATCCTCAGCCTCTGCGTTCAGAGGTAACAGGTCTACCAAATATTCAGCCGACAGACATATCAGTGTCATTTAGTGCCACCTCCTGTGTCTTCACCTGAACATGCACTAGCTCATCAACCCATATGGCCGGTTACGTTAATGAGATATTTTTTGAGGTACAGTGGAAACAACTGTGGGAAATTTAAAGTGGAGAATTGTTTACTGGGTATAGTGTTTTAATTTTAAAAGATAAAAAAAATAAACTTAGAGATGTGTTGCAGAGAAATACAAATGTACTCAGCGGTAAACTAAAAATAAAATTTAAACCTCAGGAGGAGAAAAAGGCTTGTGAGTTCATGGGATGCAGAGTGAGACATTCTCTTCAAAACCAAAATAAACAGGTTATTAAAATCCTCACCCCTTTCTGTGGTCCAGAGCGCAGTATCTCTCTGTCACACCCGGTGTTCTGTGGAAACTTTGAAAAGTGGCTTCAGTGCCAGTGTCTCTCTGAAGACTGCCCCAACCATGTCAGACGAATGGCCAAGAAAATAATCTTAAGAGAGAAGTAAACAGTCAAATAGAAACAGAAAGTGAGGGCTGAGATGTAGGGAAATGGGAGCAGAGGAAGAAATCCTGGTATCTACTTCTTGGATGACATATTGAGGTAAAATTTGGTCAGAGCATTGAGAGTGAAGAAATAATCACAGTATAGCAAATGTGGCTGTAGGGAGAGAACAGACAAGTTACCTCAGCTTTCCTCAGGAAGGAAGATTGGGATTGCTTTCAGCAAACCTTAAGGAGATTATAAATGTCTATAACACAGCAAGATGCACCAAAAACAAAAGTCTAAACTCAACCAATACTTCACTTTCTGGATATTTTACCTAGAAAAAATATGTTAAGAAAAATAAATGGAGACACACACAAAGACATTGTTTGCATCACATATAATATGCACTAAACGGAGCACTTTAAGTTGCAGAAGTACACAGAGAGTTGTTAAATGCTATTGGAAAAAAATCAATAGATTATTACAAAAGCAGGTGTTTTATTGTTATCCTGGGTTTTTTTTAAAGGACCATTTAGATCGCAGTGTGACTTTTGTGGTAAAATGCCTACAGAAGATATTGTATTTATTAGAAGAAAATATGATAATTTGCACTTTATAGGTACAAGTACGTAATGTAGGTGTTCTTCAAGGAAGCAAATACTTGAGAGCAAATTATATGGAGAAAAGGATCCTGCAAAAGTGATCAAAATCACAAATTTCTCTATCCCAAATATTTTTAAATATTTTAGTTGAGAAACTAACACTTGACATTTCTGCAATCAGAGGATCTACTACATGTTACCTTAGTAGATATGGGCACTGGAGGGATCTGCGACCACGGAGGCTAAATGCTCCTGTTCAAATTTACTTATTCGTTTTTCCAGAGCACATGGCTTAAATACACTGTTCTGGCTCTGCCACCCACTATGTGATCCTAGGTGGGCAGTTTAAATTTGGAGGCTCTTGTTCATTTTCTACAATGAAATTAGATTAGTGCTTATTGATACCCTATGAGCATATACAGGGGGAGGAGGTCTTCCTCAGTCACAATCATAGGGGAGGGGAGTAAGGGGAAACGGGAGGGAGGGCGGAATGGGAGGATACAAAGGATGGGATAACAATTGAGATGTAATATGAATAAATTATAAAATATATTTTTTTAAAAAGAAATAACTACTGACAAAAATAAAAGGTTAGTGCTTATGTTGTTTGTATATGGACAATTGAGAAACCATAGAATCCCCAGCATGTATCAATCCCTAATTGTAAGTTTTAGGAAAATATGTAGTGAAAGGACACTGGATGCAGGGAAGGGTTAGGTACATGAGAAATGGCAGAAGCTACAACCCTCCTTCCTGAGCAAGAAGAGAAGCAAGTGGCTGGACTAAGCTCATGCAGGAGACGCTGCAGAGAGTAGCTGGCTAGTAAGTAAGTCTTAGTGCCTAGGGCTTCTGGAAAGTGGGCACGGTGAGATGCTGCAGAGAGTAGCTGGCTAGTAAGTAAGTCTTAGTGCCTAGGGCTTCTGGAAAGTGGGCACGGTGAGACGCTGCAGAGAGTAGCTGGCTAGTAAGTCTTAGTGCCTAGGGCTTCTGGAAAGTGGGCACGGTGTTCTGTCCTTTCTTAGCTGCTCATGTGTTCCCGCCTATATAACTGGGGTTCTATAATTCATCTTGGATGTGTCTGGGGAAGACTTAACACGTTCTAAGTGCTGTGCTAGCTAAATTAACCTCTGTGATGCGTGATAACTTAGTGGCTGTGAACACAGACTCTGAAGTTGGAAACACTTGGGCTCGAACCCAATCTTACTATGTAAATGGCTTGGGTAACATTACTAAGGATGTCGAAATTCCATTCCCTGGTCTTCAAAACATAGAAAAGAGTTTCTGTATTGTATCAGTGATCTGGTGAATATCGAGCCCTAGGCAGAGTACACTGCAACAACAAGGCACTTGGGAAATGTTAGCAACTTCTCTCCACCACGACCTGCAGGATCTCACAGTGGAAGCAACACTGAGAAGTCCTGGGTGTGTTGCATTTTTCTTGTGAGAGTATGAATTTTAAAAAAAAAAGTTGTTTTCTTCAAAAAGTATTTTCTTCAAATAGTTGAGGACTGTCTGGTTAAAAAAAAAAAAAAGAAGTTAGAACTTTGATAAGCCATTAGACATATGTCCAAACACACTGTAATTAAGGCTTTTCCTGTGGGCAGAGGAGGCTAAGGCTGGAAGGCACTGTTTCAGCCCATAGTGAGTCCCTGTCAGCACTATTATTCGAGTACAACAAACAACACCTTTCTGAAGTGTTTTACATAAAATGTTAGTGCTGTTGACAGAAGTATTGAACTCTAAATGTCTTCTTTGACCCTGAAGTGCCATGGACAAACATTTCTAAGTATAAGGAAAATACATGCTGCCATGGAGCTTAAACTGAAGTTTGAATGAAAGCCGAGATTTCCACAAATACCCACTCAGAGTATTCTGGGGCAGTGTAACTTACATAGCTGATCGCAAGGACTCAGATACAAAGAAAAGACAGAAAACACAGCAGGTGCAGAACACTAATTATCATGTGTCCATGCCAATGTTTCTGTAATATGTGTGTTGTATATAGTATTCTCACAGTACTTGAAACATAAATATATATCGAATACATTGAACATACATATTGAATACATAACAAACACTCATGTTATTATTGGACACCCTAAATCCTAGGCACATTGTGGTGACCGTTAGACACTACCTTGGGACAGTCCTGGTGTGGCCATCTGAGTTTCAGTTTCAGTGTATTGTATACAAAGTGCATAAAAACTATTCCACCTAAAGTTAAAAGTTGGGTCTCTACGTGGAGAGTGAGACGGAGAACGTGAACAGGAGAGACGCACGGACTTTGGTGTTCAAAATAAACCAGGGCCATACTATTTCCTCATTGTCAGTTCAGATGAGTTTCATCTCTGAGACCCACGACTCATGTGAAAATGAAGGACGCCAGCTGCCTTGATTTAAGAAGAGGGTGTATGTGAAGTGTTTTATTGCATCACAAAAAGTTATTTCTCTTTCTTAGCTGAGCAAAGCTTGTGCCCTGGAGTGATGGCTGAGGAAAACGAAACTACAACACCTGAGTTTCTGCTACTGGGGTTCTCTGACCTCCGAGCCCTTCAGGGGCCACTGTTCTGGTTGGTGCTTCTGGTCTACCTGGTAACTTTGCTGGGGAACTCGCTGATCATCTTTCTCACGCAAGCCAGCCCTGTGCTGCAGTCTCCCATGTACCTATTCCTACGCCACCTCTCCGTGGTGGAACTTCTCTACACCACAGACGTTGTGCCCAGAATCCTGGCTGATTTGGCCTCCTCTCACCCCCAGGCCATCTCCTTCAGGAACTGTGCAACCCAGATGTATTTCTTCATTGTCCTAGGCATCTCAGAGTGCTGTCTGCTCACAGCCATGGCCTACGACCGTTATGCAGCCATCTGTCAGCCCCTGCGCTACACCACCCTAATGAGCCAGCGGGCCTGCAGAGCTATGGTGGGAACCTCCTGGGCCATGGGTATCATCACAGCTACTACTCACTCCTCCCTCATCTTCACTCTGCCTTTCCCCAGACGCCCCATCGTCCCACACTTCCTCTGCGACATCCTGCCAGTACTGAGGCTAGCAAGTGCTGGAAAGCACAAGAGTGAAGTTTCTGTCATGACAGCCACAGTGGTCTTTATCATGATCCCTTTCTCTCTTATAGTCACTTCGTACGCCCGCATCGTGGGAGCCATCCTTGCAATGGCTTCCACCCAGAGCCGCCGCAAGGTCTTCTCAACCTGCTCCTCCCACTTGCTTGTGGTCTCCCTCTTCTTTGGGACGGCCAGTATCACCTATATCAGGCCCCGAGCAGGCTCTTCTGTCACCACAGACCGGATCCTTAGTCTCTTCTACACGGTAGTCACACCCATGCTTAACCCAGTCATCTACACCCTCCGTAACAAGGAGGTGACAGGGGCCCTAAAACATATGATGAGGAAGCAGATTCCCTAATTCTAAGGGGAACTGAGGTATTGCTACTCATTCGCTGTTCCTCCTCCCAGAGACCAGATGTTCAACTTGAACTCCATCCTAACAGAATCCATAGGGAAACCTCAAGTAAATAAGTCCTCCTGGTTGAAGGTGCTAAACTTGAGATGCGGATAATCGGTCTATATCTTGGCTCTCATTCCATATCCCAGATTCACTGTCAGAGTGAGGGTCACTGGGAAGCAGAAGAATGGAAGAGATCCTTGGCTTGAAAAAGAAACATCCTCTAGATTGCCCTGGATCCTGAGCAAGGTGACTGCCATGGCCACGTCGGTATCCAGAGAACCGTGTAAGCCATGGAGGCAGCTGTCTGTGAGCTTGACCTCCAATGGGCCTGAAGATGAATTAACTAGCATTTGTTTACATCTTCCACCTGTGTACACTTCTGTCTATTTAGTGATACATAGTGCTCTGCAGAGCCTTTCTAGAGGAAGTGTATCTGAGGACACTCTGGTCACACAATTCCCCCTCCCAAGATACCATTGTGAAAGAAGACAGGTGAGTCTGGAATGGACACTTTGATCCAGAAAGGTTTTCCAGGAGATCCTTCCAAAAGCCCTTCTGCCCTCACAGACATTCCCCTCTGGAGGGATAATTTAACTACAGAAACCCTCTGGATTCTCGCCTGTCTTCTCTCCTAAGCTCATTTCCACGGAGACTTCTGTTCCCACAAAGTCCACTTATAGCTCTGTGTCTTCTCAAAAGCAATTCTTTCAGAAATTATCCATATGCATCTTACCCATCGTGTCCAACTGGAAAGTTTCCACTCACCCTGCAATGTGCAACTCAATTATTCTTCCTTGAAATTTGTTACTTAAATGCATCTCATTGCTCCTTTATGCCACAACCATTATAAACCTTTTGCAGTAAATTATAATTTTTTTCATTTCTTCACATACTACATATGCGAAATGCTAATATTTGAGTGGTACTTAAGGGAAAACTGAAATGGCTTTTGAGATCCAGCACATTATTTCATTTTATAATTATAAGGAAAATAAAACACACAACAATAAAGAAATCATTAATGATTTTATATAAAACTTCCAAAAAAAACTTGCTTTTATGAATGTAAGTTTTGTACGATGTTTTGTACTTGAAATTTTAAAACCATCACTCCTTTGGTATATATCTGAATTATCAGGTCAGCAAACCCCAAAGAGATACCTGTATACATGTTTATTGTGACACTATTCAAATAGATAAGAACCAATTGATAAAGAAAATGTGGGATATATACACAATGCTGATTTACTCAGACATAAAAGAATAAAATTATGGTATTTGCAGGAAAAAAACGGATATTACCAGAGATAATCGCATTAAGGAAAATAAGCAAAATTTGAATAAATATATACGTTCACATACAGAATATATGTGATTTAGAAATAAGACGTTAAAATAGAAGCATGACCATTTAGAAGGAGGAATGGTACCATCAGGTGGGGAGACAACAGGCAGTAATGAGAGAAGTAGACATGATCAAAGTGCATCGTGCACATGCATGGAAGTATTATAATAAAACCCAGAATTTTACACAAAAAAATATGATAATTAAAAAGAAATGAAACATGTTAAGAAAAGAGTTAGTGTATTTACAATATAAGGAAGACTTGCAAGACCTAGGAAGTTTCCTCTGATCTCGGAAGCTGCAGGTGCTCATGAGTGTCACGAGTCACTGCTCTTGCACTCTGCGTGCCTCTCCTCATTCACTTTTTAATATGCCAGAATTTTTGTTTCCTTCTTTTCATAAAGATAATCTTCTTGCATATAATAAGTAATGCAGACAAACTCATTTTTGGTAGTGCATGCTTTCAATTTTAAATTTAATGGTAGCTATATTGAGACATAGTTGATATGCAAGAAACTGCATTTTAAGGTGCATAATTTGTTAAGTTTCGGTATATGTATACGTCTATGAAACTATCGTCACAATTGAGTTAATAAAAATATCCATCAGCTCCAAAACCCACCGCCTGTCCCCCATTTATCTTTGTTTATAATTTAGAATGTTTAACATGAAATCTACCCTAACAAAATATTAAATGAACCATATAACATTGTCAACTGTGAATGTAATGTTATGCTTAGCTCTTTAAGACTTATTCAACTTGGTAACTAAATGATACAATCACGGGCCACAAATGTCCAATTTCTGTAACTCTTCAAATCTGGCAGCTGCCATTCTGCCCTCCACTCAGAGCTGGATTGCAGTGACTGCTGTGTTACTTGACATTCTGTGACAGGACTGTTCGGCTGAGAAGTGTCTTCCAACTCATTTATGCATTGAAGCATGCCAAGATTTCCTTATAACTGAAGGCTGAAAAATATTCCACTTTATCTATTTCATACATTTTCTTTTTAAATTGCTTCTTTTTATATTATATTGTGGTTTCTTTATTCACTAATCTGCAGATAGACATTGAGGTCATTTCTATGCCTGCCTAGTGTAAATATGAAAATATATGAATATAAAAATGCCTATTAAAGGTCATTGTCTCAGTTCTTTTGAAAATATATCCAAGGTGATATTTCTTGGTCCTATGGTGGTTCTTTTTTTTTTTTTAATTTTTAAGGAACAGCCATGTTGTTCTCTATAGTTGTAACAATGTCTTTTATTTGCCTCATGTAATTGTCATGTCCAAGACTTATTGCCTCTGTCTGCTAAGATAGGCCTAGTCCTGAAAGCTTCTAACCTCAATACAGTCTAATCTAGGCCTAGAATGCTTTCAGCCTTGGATGCTTACTGCTGAATAAGCTCACTCTTTACACTTCTTTCTGAACCCTGGCTGACTGGTTTAACTCAGCTGTTCAGGCTCAAACTCCTCTCCAAAATGACAGATTCAAACTGGCTTCTCTCAGCTTCTGACTGAATTGCACTGCTTGCCCTCAAACTGACTCTACCAATCTGTTCTAATCTTCTGGCTCCTTCTCATTCTCCGGTTCATTCTGTCTTTGTCTGTCTCTAGCTTGTTCTCCCTTCAACCTGTCTCTGTAAAACTCTCCTGGTAAAATTGCCTCCTCTATTTCTCCCTCTCTGGGCTGCTCTTTCTTAAGTTGCCTCTCTTTTCTCTCTGTTCTCCTATAAGTTGGGCATATCCTATTCTGTCGGATCTTTCTCTCATTTGTCACTCTGTCTGCCTCTCAATTAGACATCACTTTCAAACACGAGTGCTTCCTTCTACAAACTAAGTTCACCTTCATTGTTTGAGATCAAATGTACTAAATGCATTTAAGGGCATGTCTGTATTCCAGCCAGAGTAGCCATGTTGCTGGACTGAACTATTTTATCTTCCCACACAAGTGTACTTGTTGTTATCATTTGTTTGTTTGTTGTCATTGTTGTTGCTGAGACAAAGCCAAACTGTACTTTCAGACTGGCATGCCAGTATCTGAGGTTATAGGCATGAGTGTTGTACCACTCCCACCCTGTGTTTTTGATTTGTATTTTCCCAATGAGAAGAGATTTTATAAACTGTCCTCATGCAAAGCAATTCTCTGGGTGTGTTTAAGTCCACTGCCTGTTTTACTAACTGAAATATTTTATTCTATCAAATTGATATGATTCCCTGAATAATTTGGAAATTAACTGCTCACCTGCTGTTTATGAATGTTTTATTTTGGAAATTGCCTGCTTACCTACTAAGTGTTTATGAATATTTTCTTCCATCCCATGAGTTGGCTTTCCTTCCCATTGATTGCTGGTCTACACAGAATCTTTTCAGTTTGCTGTGTTCTCATTTGTCTTATTTTTGCTGAGCTTACACATAACAAACAAAACACTAGTAAGAAGCTCCATTTTTTTGAAGCTTTCTTTGTGTATTTTTCCTGGAAAGTTCCATTTATTTGCTATGTTTAAGCCTTTGATCTACTTTACAGCAAGGGATTATGCAAAGATAGACTACTGCACCAGATCCGGTGCTCTTTTCTTCACATTTATAGGTCTTTTGATTTGTACCTTGTTTTAACTTATTAATTATATTATTATTATATTATATTCATTTATATTATACATATTATTTTTATTTTCATGTAAAATGTAAGGTAAATACCACATTTCACTTCTTTCTATGGGAATATCCAGTTTTCTCCTCTCTACTTATCATAGAAACTAACCTTTCTTATTATTGGTTCTTGGTACCTTGTCAAAGATCAGTTTCCTATGCATTCAGGAACCCAGTCTAAACAAGTAGTTTGCACATTGGCCTCTATGCTAATACAATACTTTTTTACCTACACTGCTTCCACATATATTATGAGATCAGGAAGTCTAAAACCCCCAACTGTTTTATTTTTCTTAAGATTTATTTAACTATTCAAAATTTGTCAGTCTGTATATTTTTTCTTTATATTAAAAATGCTATTGAAATTTTAGCAGTAATTTCACTGAATCTACAAAATATGTTGCATAAAATAATGAAACGTCATTAAGTCAATTAAATCCACCTATTTGTTTCTAATTCGTTCTTCAATCGTTTCACCAACAAATCTCTCATCTTCTTATTTAAATTTATTTTATTCTTTTCATATTATTGTAAATTATATTGGGTATTTGATTTTTACAAAGTGGTTCTTTATGTATGTTGGTTCTATATCTTGATGCTTTACTGAGTTTGTTTATTGGTTCTAACAAATTGTGTGTGTGTGTGTGTGTGTGTGTGTGTGTGTGTGTGTTACTGAGAGAGCAAAAGGGAGAGAGAGGGAGAGAGAGAGAGATGGGGGGAGAGAGAGAGAAGATTGAAATGAGTTTAAGGCCAGCCTGGTCTACATAGTGAGTCCCAGTGTAGCCAGAACTAGATATTGAGATCCTGTCTAGAAAAAAATCCTCCTCATGGTTTGCTCAGCCTGCTTTCTTACAACATCCAGGACTACCTGCCCAGGAGAGGCACCACTCAGCATGGATTGGGCCCTCCTACATCCAAAATCAGTCAAAAAAATACCCCCACACCAGTCTAGTGAAGGTATTTTCCCAATTGCTATTCCCTCTGCCCAAATGTGTCAATTCACATAAAACTATCCAGTACAGAAGTCAATCCAGGTTATTAAAGAGGAAGTAAGAAAAGGAGAGATGGAGAGAGGAGGGGGAGTATAAAAGTCCTGAAAAAATAAACCTGACCTGTGTCAAACAAAATACTCAGTAAGTCAAATGTAAACCACAGCATAAATATTCACTAACATGATAAATCAAGCGGAGACCTTATCAGGGCTTGAACACAAGACAAAAGGACTAGAATTTTCTGAAATAATAAAGATAAAAGTCCAAAATTATGAATAAACCATGCAAGGTCTATTGAGCATTATTAAAGGGCCAAATTACAAATCCTGGCTGTATAAAAGCAGAAATGCCACAAAAGATGTAGAAAATGTTATGAATAAAATCATGACATAAATTTTCTGAAATCTAGGGTAAAGTTTAACCAGAGGCAATTAAAACAGCAAGCCAACGAGGCCCTGAAACTAAACTCAACACATCAGAACCAACAAGGAATGTTTTATACACTAGTTGTATATAAAAACAGTTTGTGTGTTAAATATTAGTAAATGGCATAAAATAAAGAACCATTATAGAATATTTAAAAGTTGGATGAAATAGTCAAATGTCAGCTTGTTTCTATAACTTTTAAATTTAAGAAAAATATTTCATTTTTTATTCACATGTGTCAATTACATGTTAATTGGGCTCAGTGTGATAATTCCACTCATACATATAATGTACACAGCCAAAACCAGTGTACTTTTGTCCACCATCCCGTCCATCCTGCCCAGCCTGAAGAAATCACTGTGGTGCATCCAGACATGCTGCTTTTAGCCCCTCCATGTCAAAAGAAAATGTGGTTCCTGACTTTCTACATCTGGCTTACTTCACTCAAGATGATGTACTCTATTTCCATCAATTTTGCTGCAAATGGCAAGCTTTGTTTCTTCTCTTGGGCTGGACAATAGTCCCATGTGCATTTATACACTTTTTCTCTATTCATCCCTTTTTGGGCACCGTAACTAGGCATGGGCCCACATCATGTATGTCTTTAGTATGCCGACTTCACTTTTCTTGCTTATATAAACAGATGTGAGATACCTGGATCACATGATAGATTTATTTCAGGCTTAGTTTGTTTGTTGAGGAACCTTTATATTTCTGTCTACAATGGCTATAATAGTTTACATTCCCACCAACAATGTATAAGAGAATTAGTTGTCTACATCCTTATCAGTAATTATTTATTATGATTACTGTTGGCATCTGATGATACCCGTTTCTACCTATGATGAAATGATACCATATTCTAGTTTTGATTTACATTTCTCTCATGAGGGCTGGATGGTAATTTCCCCCTTTTAGTTCTTGATCTTGTCAATATATGTGTTTTCTTTCTCTTGGTGTTTTATTGTTTTTTATTTTACTCTGCATGCCTGGTTTAAAGTTTATCATTGTTACTTCTCCTTTTCAAAAATTAAATTTTGGTTTCTACTAATATTCTCTCTTATTTTTTTCTATTTCCCATTTTATTGGTTTCATGTATTTATATGGCTTCTTTTGTTATGTCTTTATTTTATTTCATTAATTTGGATCATATCTTATCAAAAGCATATACACTCCACTAATTTTCCTTTTTATTTCCTTTCCTCTGCTTAGATACCTTGACTTTATACATGCAGATTGCCTAAAGCATAAAAAAATAGTTATGAGAAACCACACGGTAATAACAACATTCACCTTGCTGGGACTCACAGATGAGCCAGGGCTCCAAGGTCTGTGTTCTGTGTTTTGTCATCTTATTTCTAACATATATTCTGAACATAATTAGGAACCTCGCCATTATAATTCTCACCCTGATAGACTCCCATCTTAATATGCCTATGTATTTTTATCTCTGAAACTTCTTCTTAGAAATCTCATGCATGACAGTCTGTATTCCTAGGTTCCTGTTTAGTATAGTATATCAACTGGTGATAATACCTTAACATATAATGCTTGTGCCAGTCAAATATTTTTTATTGGACTCTTTGGGGCCACAGAGTTTTTTCTGCTGGCAGCCATGTCTTATGTGGCCGCTGTGTGGCCATCTGCAAGCCCCTGCACTATGCGACCATCATGAACAGCAAGGTCTGTGTCATCCTTGTCCTCTGCTGCTGGCTGTCTGGACTGCTGACTATCATCACACCCCTTGGCATGGGCCTCCAGCTGGAATTCTGTGACCTCAACATGATTGGTCACTTTGGCTGTGAGGCATCTGCCTTCCTCAAGACCTCACGCTCAGATACTGTCATTGCTTGCACAGTACTTACATTCATCATTACGCTAATAGGCGTGGTTCTCTCTTACATTATCTGGACAATTCTCAGACTTCCCTCTGCACAGCAGAAGAAGAGAGCTTTTTCCACCTGTTCCTCTCACATGAATGTGATTTCCATCACGTATGGCAACTGTATCTTCATGTACGGTGAAGCTTTCTGCCAAAGAACAGGTAGACGTCAGTAAAGGGGATCTGTGCTCACTACATCTGTTGCCCCTCTGTTAAATCCCTTTATTTATACCTTAAGAAATATGCAAGTGAACAAGCTTTAAATGACACAGTTTTTTTAAAACTTGTATATCTCTTATACTAGATTTAAGCAGTTAGTTGGGGTGTTTTCATTTTTCTGGAAATCTTAACTATTTCAGTCGGGTTAGCTTTTTCAATTTTGGGAACCTACTTAGACAAAATTTAATTCTCTATTTAATAATAATCAAAATAGGCCTTAATTACTAAAGAAAACATGGAAATTGATTTCTAGGAGGAAAATCTTTCTTTGTTTCCCATTTGGCTTTTTCAACATTATTCAAAATCTATTGTGTAACTTGACAAATGTATTTATAACTCCTAAGAAACTTTTGGAACAATAATTTTGCAAAGTTCTGTTTACATAAATATAAAAACATTCTATATTTATGTAATTTTATTTTTTATATTTTTACTTATTCTTTGACATTTTCATTTATGAAAGCAATGTATTTTGAACATATAGATCCCCACTATCCCTTTCCAACCCTTCTAGGTCATCCAACACATCTCTTTCCAGATTTTTATCTCTTTTCAGCTATTCATTTTTATTGTTATTACCCTGAGTCCAATTACAACTGACCATACATGGATGTGGGGCTAGCCACTGGGGCAGAAACATGTAAATACTCTAAAACATTTGAAATGTACTAACAAATGTTGCATCTTATTTGTGGTATTAATTTTTTTATTTAAAATATAAATCTCAAAAGAGAAGGAAGAAGTCATGTACTTTAACCAAAGAGAATGAATAGTAAAAGCATAGAAACAATATGATATAGAAAGGATTTGAGCAAGAATGTGCTTGACAACAGAATGCATATACTCTCGTGTGTGCACATACATGATCAAACCAGAGAAAAGTAGGGGACGGATAGAAGGACCTGGAGGGCACAGGAGCTCCACAAGAAGACCAACAGGCTGATCAAGGCCCAGAAGGGCTGCCAGAGAGTGTAGCACTAACCAAGGACCATGCATGGACTGGATGTAGGCACCTACACAGATGAAGCTGATGGGCAGCACTACTTCAAACTGATCCTTGGACTGCAGAGCACCATCACTGGGCTCTGATGAACCAGCAGGGAGCCAAGTGTGTGGAGCAGAGTCCCCTGGAGCTGAAACCAGGTCACCTGCCTGATCCGGGCAAGGGTTCCTTGATCCACATAGATGAGGGTTCTTGACCCTATAGACACTCACTAATGAACTGCTCTCAAGTGAAAGACCCCAGAAACAGCCTCTGAACATCAGAGACAGCAAGATGGCTAAAGGCCAGTGAAAAAAACACAACAAAAAACAAAATAATATGGCATCTCCAGAACCCAGATATATTTCAACCCTGAAAACTCAAACACAACTGAAGCACAAGAAAATGACCTCATATCCTTAGTAATGAAGATGATAATGGAGGAAACAAATAAAATCCATAAACAAATACAGGAAGATGCAGCCAAACAGATTGAGGACATTAAAGAGGTCTATGGAGAGGAAGTGAACAAATAACTAGAAGAAATTAGGGAAAATACAAAAAATCAGATGAAGGAAATCAATAAAACAGTTCAAGATCTGAAAATTAAAACGGAAACAATGATAAAAGCACAGACAGAAGAAAGCCGGGAATGAGAGAACTTGGAGAAGAAAGCAGGAAATGCAGAGGAAAGCCTCTCTAACAGAATTCAAGAGATAGAAAAAAAGAATCTTGGGACTAGAAGATACAAGGGAGGAAATTGATGCAACCATCAAAAAAATGTTAAATCTGAAAATTTTCTGCCACAAAACATCCAAGAAATCAAGAACACCATGGAAAGATGACACATGAGGAAAATAGGCATTGAGGAAAGACAAGATGCCCAGCTTGGAGGCCCAGAAAATATTTTCAACAAAGGCATAGAAGAAAATTTCCCCAATTTAAAGAAGGCGATGCACATAAACATTCAAGAGGCCCACAGAACAACAAATAGAATACACAAGAAAAGAAAATCCCCCTGCTACATAATAATCAAAACACAAAATGTACAGAACAAAGAAAAATATTAAAAGTGGCAAGGGGAAAAAGCCAAGTAATGTATAATGGCAACCCTATCAGAATTACACATGACTTTTCTGCAGAGACCATAAAGGGCCTGAGCAGAGGTTCTGCAAACCCTAAAGACCACAGATGCCAGACAAGACTATTATACCCAGTGAAACTTTCAATAAACACTGATGGAGAAAGCAATATATTCCATGACAAAAACAAGTTCAAACAGTACATATCCACAAAACTGCCCCTACAGAAGTTACTAGAAGTAACCCAAAGTGGAAAACTACAACCAAAATAACACAGTAAATAGATAACTTCACTGTTGCAAAACATAATCACAAAAACACTCTAAAGCAACCAACATCAAAATCAAGGAAATTAACAATCACTGGTCATTAATATCTCTCAACATCTATGGTCTCAATTCTCCAATAAAAAGACATGGACTAACTAAATGGGAAATGGACAATTTTCTTGATCGATTCCACTTACCAAAGTTGAATCAAGATCAGATCCAACATTCTTCTGCATTCAAGAAACACATCTCAGCCACAAGGATAGACATTACCTCAGGGTAAAACGATGGAAAAAAGTATTCAAAGCAAATGGACACAAGAAGCAAGCTGGTGTAGCCATTTTAATATCTAGTAATTTTTTCCTTTTTTATTAATTTATTCTTGTTACATCTCAATGGTTATCCCATCCCTTGTATCCTCCCATTCTTCCCTCCCTCCCATTTTCCCCTTATTCCCCTCCCCTATGACTGTTCCTGAGGGGGATTTCCTCCCCCTGTATATTCTCATAGGGTATCAAGTCTCTTCTTGGTAACCTGCTATCCTTCCTCTGAGTGCCACCAGGTCTCCCCCTCCAGGGGACATGGTCAAATATGAGGCACCAGAGTACATGAGAAAGTCATACCCCACTCTCCATTCAACTGTGGAGAATGTTCTGCCCATTGGCTCGATCTGGGTAGGGGTTTAAAGTTTACCACCTGTATTCAACCAAAATTAATCAAAAGTCATCAAAAGTAAACACATAGCATCACAATTCTGAGCATCTACACACCAAATACTAGGGCACCCATATTTGTAAAACAAATATTAATAAAGCTTAAACCACACATCAATCCCTACACATTAATAGTGGGAGACTTCAACACCCCACTTTCACCAAAAGATAGGTCAACGAAACAGAAACTAAACTGAGAAATAATGACATTAACTAATGTCATGAATCAAATGGATCTAACAGATATTGACAGAACTTTTCACCCAAACACAAAAGATTATACCTTCTTCTTCTTCTTAGCACATCCAAAATTGATCATATAGTAGGTCACAAAGCAATCCTCAACAGATACAAGAAGATTCAAATAATACCTTGTATCCTATCAGATTACTATGGACTAAAGCTGGACTTCAACAACAGAAATAACAAAAAGCCTACCCACACATGGAAACTAAACAACTCTCTACTCTAATGTCAACTAGGTCAGGGAGGAAAGAAAGAAATTAAGGACTTCCTAAAATTCATTGGAAATGATGGAACAACATACCCAAATTTATTGGACACACTGAAAGCAGTTCTAAGAAGAAAATTAATAGCGCTACGTGTCTTCATAAAGAAACTGAAAACATCTCACATAGGCAACTTAATGACACCTCTGGAAGCCCTAAAAAAGAAGCAGAAACACCCAAGAGGAGTAGATGGCTGGAAATAATCAAGCTCAAGGTAGAAATCAATAATTAGAAACAAAGAGAACAATTCAAATAATCAAGAAAACCAGGAGCTGGTTCTTTGAGAAAATCAATAAGGTAGAAAAACCATTAGCCAAACTAACCAAAAGGCAGAGAGACACTATCCAAATCAACAAATTCAGAAAGGAAAAGGGAGATATAACAACAGAACCTTAAGAAATACAAAGAATCATTAGGTCCTACTTAAACAACTTCTATGCCACAAAATTGGAAAATAAGAGAAATTGACTATTTTCTTGACTGATTCCACTTGCCAAAGTTGAATCAAGATCAGATAAACAATTTAAATAGTCCTATTTCTCCTACAGAAATAGAAACAGTCAATAAAAGCCTCACAAACAAAAAAAAGTCAGGACCAGTTGGTTTCAGTAGAATTCTACCAGACCTTCAAAGAAGAGCTAATACCAATACTCTTCAACTACTCCACAAAATAGAAGTGGGTGAAACATTACTAAATTCATTCTATGAGGCCACAGTCACTTTGATACCTAAACCTCACAAAGACCCAACAAAGAAAGAAAATTTTAGACCTATTTCTCTCATGAACATTGATGCAAAAACACTCAATAAAATACTCACAAACTGAATCAAAGAACACATCAAAGACATCATTCACCATGACAAAGTAGGCTTCATTCCAGGCATGCAGGGATGGTTCAATATATGGAAATTCATCAATGTAAACAAACTGAAAGAAAAAAGTCTCATGATCATCTCCTTAGATGCAGAAAAAGCATTTGACAAAAATACAACACCCACTCATGTTTAAAGTTTTGGAGATATCAGGGATACAAGGCACATACCTAAACATGATAAAGGCTATATACAGCAAGCCAATACCCAACAACAAACTAAATGGAGAGAAACTCAAGGAAATTCCGCCACAAAAAGGGACCAGACAAGGCTGCCCACTTTCTCCATATCTCTTCAATACAGTTCTTGAAGTTCTAGCTAGAGCAAGAAGACAACAAAAGGAGATCAATGGGATCCAAATGGGAAAGGAGGAAGTCAAATTATCCCTATTTGCAGATAATATGATAGTGTATGTAAGTGACCCTCAAAATTCCACCAGAGAACTCCTACAGCTGATAAATACCATCAGCAAAGTGGCTGGGTACAAAATTAACTCCAAAAAGTCAGTAGCCTTCCTGTATAGAAATGACAATCACACAATTGAGATGTAATGTGAATAAATTCATATTATTATTATTATTATTATTATTATTATTATTATTATTATTATTATTATTAAAAATGACAATCATGCTGAGAAAGAAATTAGGGAAACTACACCCTTCATGATAGCCACAAGTCATATAAAGTATCTAGAGAAACTCTAACCAAGCAAGTAAAAAACTTTTTTGAAAAAACTTCAAATCTCTGAAGAAGGAAATTGAAGATGACATCAGAAGATGGAAAGATCTTCCTTGTTCATGGATCAGGAGAATTAACATAGTAAAAATGGCATCTTACCAAAAGCAATTTACAGATTCAATGCAATTCCTATCAAAATACATACACAATTTTTAAAACACACTGAAAGATCAATTCTCAACTTCATACAGAAAAACAAAAAACCCAGAGTAGGTAAAACAATCCTGTGTAATAAAAGATTCTCTGGATGAATCTCCATACCTGATCTCAAACTGTACTATAGAGCAAGAGTAGTTAAAACAGCATGGTACTGGCATAGCAATAGGCTTGTTGCTCAATAGAATTAAATAAAAGACCCAGAAATAAATTCACACACATATGGACACTTGGTTTCTGACAAAGAAGCCATATTGATTCAATGGGAAAAGGATAGCATCTTCAACAAATGTTGCTTTTCTAAGTGGATGTCTACATGTAGAAAAATGCAAGGATATCCATATTTATCACCGTACACATAACTCAAGTCCAAGTGGACTAAAGACATCAAATTAAACCAGAGACATTAAAACTGTTAGAAGAAAAAGTAGGGAAGAGTCTGAAACACATTGGCACAGGAGACAACCTCCTGAACAGAACTCCAACAGCCCAGGCTCTAAGGTCAACAATTAGTAAATGGGACCTCATGAGGCTGAGAAGCTTCTGTAAGGCAGAAAGCACTGTGAACAGAACAAAGCAACAGCCTACAGACTGGGAAAAGAGCTTCACCAACCCTACATCTGACAAAGGACTAATATCTTAAATAAATAAAGAGCTCAAGAAATTAAACACCACTAAACCAAATAACCCAATTAAGAAATGGGGCTCAGAATTAAACAGAGAATTCCCAACAGAGGAATATCGAATGGCTGAGAAACACTTAAAGAAATGCTTAGTGTTCTTACTCATCAGAGAAATGCAAATCAAAACTATTCTGAAATTCCATCTTACACCTATCAGAATTGCTAAGATCAAAAACTCAAGTGACAACACATTCTGGTGAGGATGTGGAGAAAGGGAAACACTCCTTCATTGCTGGTGGAGGTGCAAACTTGTACAACCACTTTGGAAATCAATCTGGTGCTTCTCAGAAACCTGGGAATAGGGCTACCTCAAAATGCAGCTATTCCACTCCTTGGAATATACCCAAAAGATGCCTCACCAAACAAGTACATACGCTCGGCCATGTTACCAGCAGCCTTACTCATAATACCCAGAATCTGGAAACGACCTAAATGTCCCTCAGTTGAAGAATAAATAAAGAAACTGTGATACATTTACACTATGGAATACTACTCAGCTATTAAAAACAAGGAAATCTTTAATTTTGAAGGCAAATAGATGAAACTAGAAATGATCATCCTGAGAGAGTTAACCCAGATCCAGAAATATGCACATGGTATATACTCACTTATAATTGGACACTAGCCCACAGGGATGTCCCCTGAAAGTCTTCTCTTAGCAGATGCTTGGGATTGATGCTGGGACTTAGTGTTGGGACTCTAGGAGAGAGAGGTAAGGGAAAATGGGGAAATAGAAAGATCCCAAAGGTCCTAGAAACCTACAAGAAGACCATCAAGGCTGGTGGATCTGGACCGGGGGGGGGGGTCTGCTCAAACTACTGTCCCAACCACAGACAATGCATGCAGTAAGCCTAGAACCCCTATTCAGATCTAGCCAATGGATTATACATTCTCCCCAGTTGTGTTGAGAGTGGGGACTGGCTCTGACATGAACTCTGCTGCCCCTATTTAACCACTTCCCCTTGCTGGGGAGACCTGGTAGCACTCACAGGAAGGGGAAGCAGGCTACCAAGATGAGACCTGATAGGCTGTGATCATATGGTGGGAGAGGAGTTGTTCTGTCACAGATCTAGGGGAGGGGAACAGGGTGAAAGAGGGAGGGAGGGGGCAATGGGAAGATGCAAGTGAGGGGTAACAATTGAGATTTAATCTGAATAAATTACTTAAATAAGAAAAAGAAAAAGGAAAAAGGAAATGCACCAAGAAAAGATGGTAGTGTTAATAACACATGGTTCTGTTTTCCTTAGTGCAAATGACATCTTTGTTAGGGCTTGGGAAGGTTTGCCATTAACAAGTAGATATTTCTGAGGCCCATGAGTTACCTTCACAGCAACCATCACAGGTCATACTCACTTTAGTTATTTTTTCCCACATTGAGGCCTCACAATTTTTCCAACATATGTAATAGGATATGATTTTTTAAAAACAACTACACAAACATAAAAATTTTCTAACTAAGAACTACCAAGTGAACCAATATGGTATACCAGTGATCACATGTACCAAGATGGTCACATAAAATCTTGAGGCAGTGTGATATTGCAAATAAGCAATGCTAAGGGTGTCCAAACTGACGTTGTCATTACAAATGTGATGAAAATGTAAATTCTCTCATACAGAGCGATATCCAATGTATTTTTCAGGTTTCCTCGCCTAATTGTTGAGTGTTATCTCTGTTTTGTTTTTGCCTTTTTCTTTCCTTTTATTATAAAAAATCCAATAGTATCCATGAGTTATTTTGTAAAGGTAAAGTGATATTGCACCAGTTTTATTACCATAGACAATACAGGAAAAACGTTAAGTAGCATCGTCTGCTGCCCAGCACCAGCAGCACATCTAATGAAGTTGCATTGTTCCCATCCCTGGGGCTTTTCCCTGATACTGCTTGGGAGCAGTTGATTGCCAGAAAACTATTCTCTTGGTTCCTAGGTGACTTTTAAACATGAGACTCAAAGGATTCTTTCGTTTCTTGTCTCTAGTCTATTATAGTTGGGATTTGTAAAATAATAGTAACAGGCTTTAGTGCTAAATATATCCAGAAACTCGATTATTGTCAATCACCTGCTCATCACAAAGCCAGCAATTTATGCAATGAATTACTTCATTGTCCCTAATAAGAAAGCAAGAATGTATCTTCTGTGTTTTAAATGGCAGATGCTGTCTCATGGAAAAAAGTCTGAGCCAGGTGCTTCAGGCCCTTTTCAGAGTGGATGTGTTTCCCTGAGAAAACTTAGTGTTACGTCTCTGATTTGGAGTCACTATTCAACCTAGACCTTGCTGTTAGCACCTACAGATAAATTGCCAGCAGACATCATGCAATGACCTCCAGCCAAAAGGTAAGTATGAATACATTTTACTCTGCCTATGTTCATGTGTATTCTTGTATGTATTATATATACACTTGCCAGAAAAGATGAGTGGGAAATATAGGGATATGTTTTCCATTTTATAAAAGTTTTAGGCTTTAAGCAATCCATGCTGAATACTTGTGATAGCATTTCATGGGACAATTCTACAATCATTTGTGACATGTTTGCTGGTATGATAACCCTAGAAATTATTACCAGGCCTGATTTAGAAACATTCAAAAATAAAATTCCTCACAGATAGACATGCTTGGTTGTGGTGGCGCACACCTTTAGTCCCAGCAATAAGGAGGTAGAGGCAAGCAGATCTCTGAATTCAAGGCCAGCCTGATCTACAAAGCAAGTTCCAGGACAGCCAAGGCTACACAGAAAGACCCTGTGTCAAACCACAACAAATAAATAAATAATAAATAAACAAGCACACACACAAAGTATCGGTAAAGTGGCATTTTTACTGAGATTTTATTATTCATTTCTGGTCTCTGGAAATTAAACATTCAAAACATGAGTTATCCAATATGAATATTATGATATTATTAACTTTTACTATTTGTTCAAGTCTGAATTAATCATATTTTTATGATTAAAGATTAAAGATAGTCTCAATACCTAAGCAAAGCTAAATTCAATACCAGGAAAGCTATGTAGTGGAGAGTTGAGACTGAAAAGAAGATGTGGCCTGATGTGTGGGCCGGCAATTTCCATCACTTAGGATGCAGTCACAAGAGAATAGCAAGCTCAGTGTCAGCATTGGCTAGACAAGTGAACACCTATATAATATACAAGCATATATCATATATAATATAGGTAGACAGATGATAGATAGATGGTAAATAGATAGATAGATAGATAGATAGATAGATAGATGATAGATAGATAGATAGGTAGATAGATAGATGATAGATAGACAGATAGATGACAGACAGACAGATAGATAAACTGACAGATATACAAAGTTGCTGGGGAGCACAGTAAGAGGTTCTCAGAGTGTGAGCTGCAGTCACCTGATGACAATGGACTTATTAAGTAGGTGTAAGCTCTCTATCATGTTTTCTTTCCCATGGTCACAGAACTGGTGTTCAATATATGTGGGGCCAGTAGTATCAGAAGGCAGTGCTCACTCAGCCAAAAAAGGAAAGTAGAAAAAACATTGCTTAAAGTACATGAATCAAGACTTTCTGAAGTTAATAGATTCAACAGTACAGTTGATAAGAGAAATAACACTGAATGTTTTATAGACTTTAATGCATTGAGATTTCTGGGAAAGCTCATATAAACTTTTGAAGGCCCCCAAGAGAAAGAATGAGCTGCAAACCTCAGCCGCCGCTGCTGGTGCCGCTGGTGCTGCCGCCTCTACCGCTGCCGCTCCGATCACTTTGGAAATCTATCTGGTGCTATCTCAGAAAAATGGGAATAGGGCTTCCTCAAGACCCAGCTATTCCACTCCTTGGAATATACCCAGAAGATGCTCCAGCACACAACAAGAAAATTTGCTCAACCATGTTCATAGCAGCCTTATTCATAATAGCCAGAACATGGAAACAGCCTAAGTGTCCCTCAGTAGAAGAGTGGATAAAGAAACTGTGGTACATATACACTATGGAATACTACTCAGCTATTAAAAACAAGGAATTCCCGAAATTTGTGGATAAATGGATTGAGCTAGAAATGATCATAATGAGTGAGTTAACCCAGAAGCAGAAAGAATCAAATGGTATATACTCACTTATATCTGCATACTAGCCCAAGGGGCATGTCCCACGAAAGCCTTCACTTACCAGGAAACTGGGACAGAGGGGAAGGCATCCTATTGGGACTCTAAATGAGAGACGCATGGGAGAACAGCAAAATAAAAGGATCCAGAGGGTCCTAGAAATCTACAAGTAGAACAATATGATAGGCAGATTTGGGCCCAGGGGTCCCGCTCAAACTAAGGCACCAGCCAAGGACAATACAGGAGGTAAACTTTAAACCCCTTCCCAGATCTAGCCAATGGTCAGAATATTCTCCACAGTTGAGTGGAGAGTGTGATACGACTTTCTCACATACTCTGGTGCCTCACATTTGACCATGTCCCCTGGAGGGGGAGACCTGGTGGCACTCAGAGGAAGGACAGCAAGTAGCCAAGAAGAGACTTGATACCCTATGAGAATATATAGGGGGACGTAATCCCCCTCAGGAACAGTCATAGGGGAGGGGAATAATGGGAAAATGGGGGGGGGGAGGAATGGGAGGATACAAGGGATGGGATAAACATTGAGATGTAACAAGAATAAATTAATAAAAAAAAAAAAAAAAAAAAAAAAAAAAAAAAAAAAGAGAAAGAATGATCCCTGAAGTGATAGACATTCCGCACATTTCATGCTGGACTGAAATGTTCTGCTAAAGCCCATAAATATGAATATTTACTATGTTTCAGTTGAACATGCAACTATATTTTTATATATTCACTTTACATCCTGATCATGGCCCCCCTCTCTTCTCCTGCCACTCCCTCTTCCCACCCTCTTTCCCCTATCCCTTCTCCCCTTGTCCCCAGAACACGGAAGCCACTCACCCACCCACCCCAGCACATCAAGTAGCATCAGGGCCGAGCTCATCCTCGTCCACTGAGGCCAGGCAAGGCAGCCCCATATGGTGAAGTGACTGAAAACAGGCAGCATAGCCCATGTCATAGACAGCGCTGGATCAGCTGACTAGGAGGTCCACATGAATATCCAATTGCCCATTGGTTACATATGTGTAGGGGGCCTAGTTCCAGGCCATGCATGCTCTTTGGCTGATGCCTCCATCTCTGTAAGAGTGGGCACATACTTTACCTCTTGGTGCCTCAGATTTCCCATTTACAAGTGCATATAGACCTAGTTAGATGTCTATATGTGTTTCTTATCCTTTTTCTTTGTCCTTGTTTCTGTTTGTTTGTTGTTTGTTTTGTCCTGATTTGGATTGTTTTTTCTAATTGTATCATTATTCTTACTGTTTATTATTATGTTTATTATTATTATTAATTTATTTTAGATGCTTGTGTGTATTCTAGCAAGAGGGAGGAAGTATGTAGGTAGAAAGTAGGAGGCATATGGGTGGAGTTAGGAAGGGAAAACTGTAATCAGAATATATTATATGAAAAAAATCTGTTTTCAATTTTAAAAAATTTGAAACGGCTCAGTGGGTTAAAGATTCTTGCCTACAGGCCCTAAATCCTGACTTTAATACTTGGTGCTCACATGGTGGAAGTGGAGAATCAAGCACCACAAGCTGTCTTCTGACTTCCATATACGCATATGTGTGTGTTTACGTATGTATATGTGTGTGTGTGTACAACACGTACACACAAATAAAAACATACATATAGAAACCTAAAAACAAATAAATAAATAACATGGAAATAATAAACCTCCATACTCGCAGGTTACTGTAAGGATTATGATAATACATACGTGGCACAGTGAGAATACTGCTTAATGCATGTGAAAAGATGTAATACTTGTTTAATTGTGATGAGTGAAATCACAGGAAATATGCAAAGGCACATTTTAAGTGAACAATATTAGAAGCTAGATAGACACTTTAATTTTTTAATTTTATTTTATTAATTTATTCTAGTTACATCTCAACGGTTATCCCCTCCCTTGTATCCTCCCATTCTTCCCTCCCTCCCATTTTCCCCTTATTCCCCTCCCCTATGACTGTGACTGAGGGGGATTTCCTCCCCCTGTATATGCTCATAGGGTATCAAGTCTCTTCTTGGTAGCCTGCTATCCTTCTTCTGAGTGCCACCAGGTCTCCCCATCCAGGGGACATGGTCAAATGTGAGGCACCAGAGTTCGTGTGAAAGTCAACTAAATAGCTGATGCAGAATGTGGGCCTGAGGTAAAGGAGAAAGGGGGGGCGCAGTTTGTAGTGAAAGTGTTTTGCAGCTTTGCTTTAATTTCTCTATGTGTTTTATAAGCATGCTCTCACTTGCACACCTAACTAAAACCATGGATATATATGGTCATGTAAGCACTAAAATTCTCTCTAAAATTCTTCACATTAGTAAAAGTAATACGTAGACATTGAGTTAATTGAATATTTGTGAGAATGCTCATCTTTAATGGTTTTGTCATTGAATTCTATAGTCCAAGTCTCCCTGATACTAACATCTAGGTTTGGAAATTTTCTGACATCGGCAATGAGAAACCACACTTCAATTACAACATTCATCCTCCTGGGACTCACAGACGATCCTCAGCTGCAAGTCTTGCTTTTTCTTTTTCTGTTTATCACCTACCTGTTGAGTGTAACTGGTAATTTAACCATCATTACGCTCACTACAGTGGATCCCCACCTTAAAACCCCCATGTATTTCTTCCTCCAAAATTTCTCTTTCCTAGAAATCTCATTTACAAGTGCCTGTGTCCCAAGATTTTTATACAGTATTTCAACCGGAGACAGAACAATTACATACAATGCGTGTGCGACTCAGTTGTTTTTTACGGATCTCTTTGGGGTAACCGAGTTTTTTCTCCTGGCTATCATGTCCTATGACCGCTACGTGGCCATCTGTAAGCCTTTGCATTACATGACCATCATGAGCAACAAGGTGTGCAAAGCAATGGTTACTTCCTGTTGGGTGGCGGCGTTCATGATTATACTTCCACCACTGAGTTTGGGTTTTCATCTGGAATTCTGTGACTCAAATGTCATTGATCATTTCGGGTGTGATGCAAACCCTATTCTGAAAATATCATGCTCAGACACGTGGCTAATTGAGCAGATGGTGATAGCCTCTGCGGTGTTGACCTTTATCATCACCCTGATGTGCGTGGTCCTTTCATACACTTACGTCATAAGGACAATCCTAAAATTCCCTTCTGCTCAACAAAGGAAAAAGGCCTTTTCAACCTGTTCTTCACACATGATCGTGGTTTCCATCACCTACGGCAGCTGCATCTTCATCTACATCAAGCCATCTGCAAAGGAAGAGGTGACCATAAATAAAGGTGTGTCGGTGCTCATATCGTCCATATCACCCATGCTGAACCCTTTCATATATACTTTAAGGAATAAGCAAGTTAAGCAAGCTTCTCACGACTTACTCAAGAAAATTGCCTTTCTTTTAAAGAAGTGAAGTGTGCCTAAGTTGGTGAATCAAAGCACCCTCTTTCATAATTTTTCGTTACAAATAACAAGCTTTACGCTTTCTTAGACTACAGGTAATCGTGCTGAGCTCTTATGGGTTTTGTCGGTTGTAGTGTTTTGTAGTTGTTGTTGCTGCTGCTGCTGCTGCTGCTGCAGAAGCCGTTCATTTTAAGTTGTTTGTTTGTTTGCTTGCTTGCTTGCTTGCTTGTTTGTTTTGAGACAGAGTCTCACCATGTAGCTCTGGTTGGCTTGGAATACACAAAGATCTGCCTGTTTCTGCCTCCTGAGTACTGAGATTAAAGACATGTCACCACACCTGACCCTTCTACCCATTGATTTTCCATCAATTCAATTACTAATAAACTAAACACTGAGTGATGTGATATGTAAAACATGTCACTTTTAATCCTTTAGCCATAAATTGTCTCAATAAAATCACATTCTCCTTGTTTCCAGAGGAATGTGATAAGGCGCAAAGGCATTCCTTTTGCACAGTTTCTATGAGAAACAATTCTTAAGCAAAACATGTTATTTCATCCACTTAAAAATATAAGACAGATTTAACTAACAAACTTTTAAACTTCTACAGGAAAATGAGAAATTTTAACGAAACATATTAAAGAGGAAATGCAAGTAAAAAGTTGACTTTCTTGCATCCATGAAACATGAAAGGATAACTACCATAATATAGGACCCTTTTTCTTGTATTTATTTATTGTATCACTTTACAGCCTGATGTCAGTCCCCTCTCTCCTCTCCTCCCAGTCCCACCCTCATGTTCCCCTGCCCAATTCCCCCCTCTTCTTCTCAGAAAAGAGGAGGCACCCCATGGGTACCAACCCACCCAGCACCTCAAGACGCAGCAGGACTAAGTGCCTCCTCTCCCACTGAGGCCAGACATGACAGCCCAGTTAGGGGAAAGAGATTCAAAGGCAAGCAACAGAGTCAGAGACAGCCTCTTCTGCCATTGTTAGGGGACCCACACAATGACCAAGCTGCACGTCTGCTACGTGTGTGTAGGGGTCAATGTCCAGCTTGTTCATGCTCTTTGGTTGGAGGTTCAGTCTCTGTGAGCCCCTGTGGGCCCAGGCTAGGTTTTCTGTAGGTCTTGTTGCAGTGCCCTTTACCCCTTCAGCTCTCTCACTCCTTCTATAGGAAGCTCGTATGTATCCATTAAAAAACAGCTTATAATTTCTAAGGAGAAGTAAAATCTTTAATTTGCTAAAATGACAGAAATTAACCTTAACTAACATAAAACACACACAATCTCATTATTAGTTATAGTTTACAAATAAAAATCTGTTATAAATATCATCAGTCATATTTTTAAACTTTTATTATATTTAAAGATAGTAACATTTAAAGTGAATCAGGCACAATGTGCTTGAATACCTCAAAATAAATATCAAATGGTATATAACCTTTTGCCTAGAAAACCCACCTATAGGAATCTGTACCAAAATTGTAATTATCAATAATCATCACAGTCATTTTTCAACAGTAAAAGTTCAGGAACTGCCTAATGAACGTCACTTGGCAATGTGTAACTCAATGAGAGATTCAAGCCTAGGGTATGGCATAATAGGAGAGCACTTGCCCTGCAGCCTTAGGAGAAGACTGAGTGATGTGACTCTATATTATTTATATGCAGGGCTTGGGAAATGACTCAGTGATTAAGAGCACTTTTTGCTTTTCCCAGAACCCACATGGTGGCTCACAAACATATGTCTCTAGTTCTAGGCAACTCAACGTCTTCTTCTGACCTTCATGGACATCAGGCATGCATGTATGCGTTTGGTACACATCCATACATGCAAGAAACACACACACACACACACACACACACACACACACACACACACACTAAATAATTTGTGAAAAAAATAAAATTTACTGACAAGTGAATGGCGCTGATAAGTGGGGCAGGCCCAGACTCAGAAAAGTATATAATGTGTTTATTTATTATATGTGGATGCCAACTTTAAATCTTTAGATGTGTATTGTGTTTAAATTTTAATACTCATAGAAGTCATGAAATTGATAAAGGGCCACGGGGCCCATGGACTTTTTTAAAAAAGGCGATATACATTTCAAGTGATGTGAAGGAAAATTTAATAATAACAAAACAAGGAAGGTTAAATGTGGTGGGATATGGGAAGACATGGCAGAAGAAAGTATAAAGCCATAATTAATACCAAAAGTCTTCTGAAAATGGCAAGCTATATTTTAGAAGCCTCTCTAGATATAAATGTGCATGTACAAAAGGAGTTTAAATAGAAACATCTTATAATAGGGGAACAATGCTTCTATTACACACCATAGGTGAACAAATAAAACTTCCAATGGCAGGTATGGAATATCCCTTCTAGCACTGTTGATCAGTAAGGACTCATAGACCCCCGAATATTACGCACTATTGTCAGTGTTCTTTGCTGCCCTCCAGAAGAAACAATCTTTTACAGAACATACCACATTCTTGAGTCACAGAACATGAAAACTATCAAACTGGTACTCATTTTGGGACCTAGCTGTCAAAATGTTGGACAGTTCTGCATAAACTACTTGGGGAGTAAAGTATCAATCTTATCCAACTGAGACGCTTGGAAGCTACAACAAATTGGGAACACTGTTACATATGGCCACGTGTGTAATGGTGGCATGAAGGTTATGAGAGTAACCAATCACTTTCTGGTTGTTTTTAAGCCCACTCCACAAAATTCAACTCATGTCCAGTGCTGTTAATGAGTCTCGGTAGGTCATAGCCCCAATAGGTTGGAGAGAACCTACTACTATTCTGCTAAATATATTAAATCAACTACTAAAGACACAGTATTAAATTGACTCCTAAAGACTTACAGCTCTATGCATAGATAAGTTTTTTTCCTCAATCCTCATCCAAAAGGCTTCTTCTTGTGGTAGATGATGAATAACAAACACAGAGACCCACAATCGCCCAACATGCCAAACTGAAGTGCTTGACTCTCAAAGGGGCATCCGAATCATGCCTCCTCATGCCAAAGTTCAAGGATCATCATTGAAGAGTATATCAAAAGATTATGAGAGTCAATGGGAGGTTATAACAGTGTTGTGCTCTGTTGTGTGCCTTGAGGCATCAGGGCAGTTGTACATTTGAATTGACAGTGGCTGTGACTCCATGTCCAAAACCTCCATGAGAGAAAGCCGTACAGAAATCTCAGCATGGCAGGGGGAGGTAGTGCGGAAGTCTCAGCCCTATTTGGGAAACTATTGGCAACTAGCAGATCCAGGAAAGAGAGAGCCAGGAGCATTATCTTCTGCAAAATAATTCTCTACACTGGTGTACATCCTCATAAGGTTCGTTTTTCAGGGATGAGGCCCCTGAAAGACTACTCAGGTTCAAATACATGTCCCTACACCCACACACGTTCTGTTAGCACTAAGTCATATAAATGGACCAAAAGCCAGAAATCACATGATCATCTCAATATATGCAGAAAAGGATTTTGACAAAATTCAGCATAGCCTCATGACAAAACTGGATACTAGGGGTAGAGGGAACATAACTCAACATAAAGGGTATATATGATAAACCTTTACCTAACATGTAGAAAAGAAAATAGTGTCCACTCTCTCCACTCCTTTTCAATACAGTCCTTGGAGTCTTCTTGGCTAAAGCAATATGCAGAATTGTAGATCCCAGCTCCAATGCATAAATCTCCAAAATATTTTAACACCTAAGGATGAGGGAACATTGCAGAAGAGGGACTGGACAGATTGGAAAGAGTCATGAGGCTTTCTGTGATTTTATATATATATATATATATATGTGTGTGTGTGTGTGTGTGTGTGTGTGTGTGTGTGTGTATAATCAAAAGCTACACCCATGAGTCACAACAAGACTGAAAATAGGCTGAACAAGGATGACACTAATGATCATGCCAAACTGTACATGGAAAAGTCCAACATTCGTGTTTTTGGTTTTGTGCAGGAATAGGAGTGGGAGAAAAGAAGGAGAGGAAGGATCCAAAGATGAGGGTGTTTTAGAATGTGATACAAATATATATTTTAACATGGAAAAGGATTTATATTTAGCTACTATCTTTGCATATATTTATACTTTTTCAAATCAAAACATAGACATAAAGCAATTTTTCTATCTTTAATTAAATTATGAGTTAAGTTAAATGAAATATTTTCTGAAAATTCTGCACTGTCCTATTGTCAGTTATTGATTTTTTTACTTAGAATGAGGCTAATAAAATTGTTGTATCTTATTGTCCCCAAGGACACAAGTCCCACTGTTGCTGCTGCTTGACACTCTGCCAAAATTTAGTTATTATTGTATTCATTAATTATGTTTGCATTTAGCCACAATGGACTTACCTCTTTATTCTCTATATACCCAAAAAAGACTGTCATAATAAAACAATAACCTTTCTTCACAATTTAAAATTTCTTTTTGTCCAGAGAAATTGGAAATTAACTATGAAAATACTCTGAAAATAACTTTATATGTCTTTATGTCAGTTTTAATATGTAATAAATTGGTTACTGAGTTATAGTAGGATACAAATTTTAATGCAATTCTGTTGACCAAAAGGAGCATTATTTTCTGCAAAATAATTCTCTACACCGGTGTACATCTTCATAAGGTTTGTGTGCACATTTGATCATGCTTATATTTTCAGCTTCACCTTCAGGAAAGCCAAGATCATAAATCAACTAAGGTCATGATTATTTTTCCAGAAGAGTAAGTATGCTTTAGTTTGATTACTTCAGTTTCCGTCTTCACCCACCATTCTATTTTCTTGGCTCTATAGTATCTATAGTGCCGCCCTATAGTAATCACACTTATCCATTTAAAAAAATCAGAGGTAGCAAAACCTCATATCAATATTGCTAACATGGAAATATATTTATGATGTCATTTTCTGTTTTATAAAAATTAATAATGAAGGAATAGGATTCATTGGACATACTTTTTACGTGCATCATTGGGAAGAATATGGTCATATCTTGTTCACTCCTTCTATCCTAATTATTTAATCTGTACCAATTGTACCATGTATTTCCAAGAAATATGCGCTAATAAATTCATGAGTACTCTTGGAGACAGGGTAATTTTAGAAACAGACGTGACTCACAGTTGTATACCAATCTGCACAAAATGGAAAGTGTAATATCCATGAAATCTCCAAACTATTTGCAATATTGTCACTTGAGACTACTTAGATCATAAAAGTGAACTTGAAATCCTCAATATTAAAAATATACCTAAACTGAATTGGATGACCAGAACATTCATTTGCTATTCAAGTTCAAAAGGAAAGAGACATTTCTCATCAGACAAGAAAGAAGGTTTTTGAATCTGTAATTCTACTATAAATTAGGAGACAGCATGAAAATCCATAGGCGGAATTTTCATATTTGGGCTCAATTCCACAATGATCTTGTCTGAAAGGATACTATCTAAATTTTATGTAAACGTATTTGATTACCAACTAATTATTTCTTCCCCTGTGCTTGAGTTATTTTTTTTTTGTTCTGTAGAGATGCTTACAAACCAAAAGTATTTGTCTATTTATAATGTAATGCCTTCATTTGTACCTGTCTTAAGAGATACAGCATGCCTCAATCCACAAAGTTTAAGAAAACACACCTTTATATTTCTCCCAGAGTGTATTTCATAAGAAATACAAGTGACCAATCTGCTGGAGCTACTATTTTTCTAAGAAACCTTTTCTAGCTTGAAGTAGAGAAAAAATGAAACTTTATTTACCAAATAGACCGAATAAACCAAATTTGTCACAACACATTTCAAAAGATTAATTGTATCTGGACTTCATTAAAAAGTACTCTGATTGCATTGATAAGAGTGAATGAAATTGAAAAACTAATGTCTTAATAAATAAATATAGAATCCTATTGACACATGGTCCAACTTGCCGAAGCCTGACTCCTCCTCTTGTTAATTCACTAGAGGAACATAGAATGTTCTCAGATGCACAAAAAAGAAAAAAAAGAAAAAACTCATCTTTTATCAAGAATAGAAGAACAAAAACATAGTTGCACAATGGCCGTTGGTTAATGACCTCATTTATCATGATGAGTTACAGCAAGTTAATGAGTAAAGAAAAAAAGCAGAAGGAAGACAAAAATGAATAAAAGAATTTGATATATTGGTCCTAACTTACTATCCACTAAGAACTCTTGTGGAATTATCCCAATCAATGATCACAATAATTTGATAAACTAGGTGCTGTTGAGGACGCTGAGGCAGAAAGAACCAGTAGAAGCAGAAAGCTCATAGAAGGTCTGTAACGATTATAAAAGCACAGGAAATATACTCTCTCATTAGGCATCAGTCAGTAAGAAAGAGTTATAGAGTCAGACTAATTTATATAATACTAAAAATAGCTTCAAAACATCAATGAATTTTTACTATTAAGTTCATATAAAAAGAAAATTCTTAGACGTCATTCTAATGGCTTGATTTGTGTGTAAAGCAAATATTATGTTAACTTCTGCACTGATTCCATAAACTTTTATATAACACTTTCTAGAACTCTGAAAATGCATATTTGAATATATTTTATTGATAGTGAAGTCATTTCTGTACTCCCATGTTCATTTTGTCATTTTCAACAATATCCAAGTTATAAAACTAAGTGCCCATCAATAGATAAACAAATAAAAATGAGGTATACATACCAAATAAAATACAGCCTAAATAAAACAGAAATTCTGCCATTCATAATAACATATATGGAACAACAGGACATTAATCTAATTAAAATAAGCCAAGCACAAGACCACACAATGTGGTAATTTTCAGTCTTATTATGATAAAGAACATTGTACATGACCAAATGTGGGACTTCGGGATCACATAGTAATTTTACTTTTACTGCTTTAAATTTCTATGCCATTTTCTGACACATTTGTGCCGCTTTGCATTACTGATAGCTAAGTGGGGGGCTGCCTGCATTGCTGATAGCTAAGTGGGGGGCTGCCTGCATTGCTGATAGCTAAGTGGGGGGCTGCCTGCATTGCTGATAGCTAAGTGGGGGGTTGCCTGCATTACTGATAGCTAAGTGGGGGGCTGCCTGCATTACTGATAGCTAAGTGGGGGGCTGCCTGCATTGCTGATAGCTAAGTGGGGGGCTGCCTTCTCTCCGTATATTCGCACCACTTGTTTTCATACAGCTTAGATAAATCAATAAAAGATTTAAATGTAAGAACTAAAACAACAAAACAAGCAGAGGAAAACATAACAAAAGCAGACAGATGAGATGGCGCCAAACTAAAAAGTCTCTGTACATCAAAGGAAAATATTAAGAGTGAGTAGACAGTCTATTGTCAGAGTGAGAATATCTGCCACTAAACACCACATAATTTAAAATATCTTAGAAGCTTAATAGCAAATTAATTCAGTTTTAAAATGGGCAAAATATATGCACATATACATGTAAAAAGAGATATGGGTGGCTGAGGCAGTCACATATTATTGTTCAACGTCTCTAATCATAACAAAAAATACAAATTAAAACCACATTATCTAGGGTTGAGGCCTCAGGGATGTCCTCCCTCCCGTGTTAGCTTGTTTATTGGTGTGGTGTTTGTTTGTCTCTTGCTTAGGCACCCATGTAGATGAGATTCTGTGGTTGTAGATCCTGGCATTTCCAGATGATTTAGATCAAACCCACTGTTCTTCCGGCTCTTACAATCCTTCTGCTCCCTCTTCCACAATAATTTCTGAGCTTTAGGTGTAGAAGATGTGTGACAGCTGTACCCAATAGGGATGAGTACCACAACTCTGCATTTTGGTTGGCTATGGTTTCTTATATTAGTCTCTGTCTGTTGCAGAAAGAAGCTCCCTTGATGAGGGTAGTAACTACACCCAACTGTGGGTGTAAGGATAAATTTTAGGATGTAGTTCATGATTATGCTGGTTTACCAAATTAGAGGTTGGGTGTTCTGCTCCTAGACCCATGACTTTCCTAGCCCTAGGTAGCTGGCTAGGTTTTCAGTATTAGACATGTTTTTCACTTCGCTGAGCAGATCTTGAGTGCAATCGGAGAGCGTGGTTGCCACCAAGGTCTGTATTCCATTACTACACCACTAGGCTTATCATGCCATGCTGGTCATTGCAATGGCTCATGGTGTCATAGCTGAGACAGGGGATTACCTGTTTCTCTCCATTATAAAGAAACCACGGAATGGCAGAGTGGACAGAGCAGTCTTCCCCAGGGAACAGACCCCCCATTGGTTATCCAATACCAAGTGGTTGCCCTTGAAATCATATACATATAAGTAACATTATACAGACTGAGCGTGTTGTATTCAGTATTTAAAATATTAAAATATATACACATATATGTAACGATAATTTTTAAAAAGAACCTATGAATTTGAGAGACAGCAAGAGGGTTAATGACAGGAGCTAGAAGAATGAAAAAGAATGTGGAAATGGAATTATTATAATTTCTAAAATTAAATTATATTAAAAGTAAAATTTAAAAACACAATATCCCTTTGTGGTGACTATTATTAAAAGATGAATAAGAAGTATGCAAACTGTCTTTATCATCTTCTCATTTGGGAAGCCTCTCAGTTGCTCTCTCAGCAAACTCAAGTAATCAATTTTATTCCTTCTCAAGTCTCTGATGAGGTTGAAGACCAGGTAGTTTAGTTTTACAATGAAGCTTAGTTGTTTAGGGGTTAAGACATTTTAGGTCTAGATAGATGTTTTAAGCTGATAATGATGCAATATAATAGATATTGATTTATATTCAGAATTTTAGACACACCAAGATAGGAAAGATGTTTTCTTTAAGGATGCCAAATACAAACAGCCAAAACACTAAAAATGTAACATTTATATAATTCCTGATTGTTTGATGGTTCTTCTTGCTATAGGTAGTTTATTGTTTATATGTATAATAATATGTATATGTATATGTACAAAATAAAAATGTTTAATTAAAAATGTAAAAAAGGAAAGCAAATATATGCTGTTGGCCAAAAAAAAATGGAGACATTACAGATAATCACATTAAACAAATTAAATCAGTCTCAGAAAGACAAAAAAAAAGAGATACACAAAACATTTCATTTGAATTTTGCACTTAGACATAACACAAGATAAATGAATTGAGCATGTTTTCATGGGCATTCAGATAGAAAAAGTGAATCATGAATTCGAACTCTCTAAGTCTGATTTAGAGGTCCTTAAATAAGTTCAGTGGTAAAAATGGAAAACTGCAATATATATTCCCCTGAAGGTATAAAGATGGAAAACTGCAATATATATTACCCTGAAGGTATAAAACTGAAGATTATTTCTTTACTTCAAGTCACTTCATTTAAAAAAAAATACTAAGCAAGAATCAGAAACAATTTCTTGAAGTAAATAGATCAAGCCTTTACATGAAGCAGAAAATGTGAATTTAAAAAAGACTGAATTGGTGCTGGAGAGATGGCTCAGCTGTTAATGGCTAGGCTCACAACCAAAAAAAAAAAAAAAAGACTGAATTGTGATTAATTGGTTAAGCAAATAGAGATGACTTTGGCCAAAATAAGTTAAATCATACTAAAATCAAAAGTGTTCGTGTATAAGTGAAAGCTAGAAAAGGAGAGACAACTTTAAACAGAGTGTTAACGCAAGGGTGAAGTGGAAATAAACTTAGGGAATGGCTTACTATCTCGATGTGGTGTCACTAGGTGACACTGTCATCTATAATAAAGAACTAGTGCCACCTCAAACCAAAACAATATTGACCCAAAACACACCAACGAGGACCTGGGTTTTCAATTACATCAGCATACTTCTAATTCCCTGATTTCCCTGCAGTAACTGAATCAAAATCATCACAACAGAATGCATACAGAGAAGAAATGTGCCGCCGTTTAATGTGTTTAAAAATAAACACAAGGACCATCATTTTAGAATTTTAATATCAGAAAGTACACTTTCATTGAGCTCCTTCTGTTAGAAAAGAAAGAATCTTCAGTACTAGGTGATGTTAAATTTGTAGCTAGTTGGAGGGCAACTATCAATTAATTAGGGCAATTAAATAATCAGGTGATTTGGTTCTACACATCCACTTACAAGCTGGGAAAACAATTCTTTGTATGATCCTGTCTTAGAAATCACAAAATGACATTATTACATAAGCATCCTATTGTGACATTCACAGGAAACTATAATCAACACTAATTAGTATATTAATATATGAAAAATAATCAGGCAAAAATATTTGAACCGTGACACATATAAATGAGTCTTTTGTGAGGGACTGTAGAGACAGGGTCTGTCTACGTAGCCCTGGTTGTCCTAAAACTCACCATGTCAACTAGGCTGGCCTAGAATTCACAGAATTTACCTGCCTCTCCCTCCCAAGTGCCAGGACAGTGTGTGCTGCCACACCCAGTGACCTAAATGAATCTTTAACAAAAAGTAATTTAAGCATAGAAACTAGATATTAGCTAATAACTAATATTAGATATGGACACAATGTTAAGATGATCTTAACGGAGGACGCTTCATTTGTTTTAGTATGTTCTTTTCTAAAAATCCTGTCTGGAAAAAAGAAGTTAGGGGAAGGCAGAAGTGTTGGACCAAAAGCAATTAATTTAAAGGGAAATCTTTGTGGAATGATGTTTATAAGACTATGTGTTAAGCTGGCATCAGTTACACCTGGACTGCAGGAACACAAGAATACCAGCATGAAATATGTGACTCAAATGTGAGCTATTATGTGACACAAAGAGATGACCACACATCAGCTTGTAGTGTCCGCTTGCCTCCTCGCTAACCAATAGTAACATAGGAATGACACTCAAGCTCGTTTGCCTTGGGCTTAGCACCTGACTCAACCCTGACGTTTTATAGAGTCTTCCTTATTTTTCTACTAGATTGGGCAAGAGGCAGCAATGAAGAATGAGAAACCGAACAGTAACAACCTTCATCTTGCTGGGTCTGACAGATGACCCTCGGCTACAAATTCTGCTTTTTATCTTTCTGCTCCTTTCTTATGTGTTGAGCTTATCTGGAAACCTAACCATCATCGCCCTCACTCTGACTGACCCCCACCTTAAAACGCCTATGTATGTTTTCCTCAAAAATTTCTCCTTCTTAGAAATTTCACTCACAACTGCTTGTATCCCCAGATTTCTATATAGCATCTCATCTGGAGACAAGTCCATTACCTATATTGCTTGTGCCAGTCAACTGTTGTTTATAGACCTCTTTGCAGTGACAGAGTTTTTTCTCCTGGCTATCATGTCCTATGATCGCTATGTGGCCATCTGTAAGCCTCTGCATTACATGACCATAATGAACAGCAGAGTGTGCAGTAACTTCATCTTCTTCTGTTGGGTAGCAGCCCTGAGCATCATTCTCCCACCAATCGGTCTAGGCTTGGGCCTGGAATTCTGTGATTCAAACCTCATTGACCATTTTTGTTGTGACGCAGCTCCTCTCCTGAAAATCTCTTGTTCAGACACATGGCTGATAGAACAAATGGTGATAGTTGGTGCTGTGCTGACTTTCATCATCACCTTTGTGTGTGTGGTCCTTTCCTATGTTTACATCATCAAGACCATTCTGAGGTTTCCCTCTGCCAAGCAAAGGAAAAAGGCCTTCTCCACCTGCTCTTCCCACATGATTGTTGTTTCCATCACTTATGGTAGCTGCATCTTCATTTATGTCAAACCTTCATCCAAGGACGATGTGGCTATCAATAAAGGGATTTCACTTCTTATCATATCAATTTCACCAATGTTAAATCCCTTTATTTACGCACTGAGAAACAAGCAGGTGAAGCAAGCTTTCAATTACTCAGTTAAAAAAATTGCATTCCTCTCAAAGATGTAAAAAAAAAATGAAGAATACTAAACTAAAAAGGTGAGTGAATGTAAAACCTGAAGCTATATTATGGTGTTTTCCTATTTCCCTGTTTTTTACTCTTTCTATGCTCACACTTTCTTTTTAAACTTGAACCCTATGAACATGACTTTCTCTATGTCCATTAAAAATCAAACATTTTGAATAGGTTTAGTCTTGCAGTCAGCATAAGACCGAACACACTAAAAATATGATAGACAATAAAGTAGGGAATAGTCTTGAACTCATTGGCACCAGAAGGGACTTTCTGAACACACCATCATTAGCACAGCAACTAAGAACAACCAATAAATGGGCCGTGATGAAACGGAAAATCCTCTGTAAGACAAAGGACTCCATCATTCAGACAAAACTCAGGCTACAGAATGGGGTTTACCAACTACACACCCAATTGAACGCCAATATCTAAACTATATGAAGAACTCTAAAACTGAACATCAAGAACACATGAAACTCAATTAGAAATGGGGTTCAGCTGGACAGTGGTGGCTCATGCCTTTAAGCCCAGCACTTGGGAGCAGAGGCAGGTGGATCTCTATGAGTTCGAAGGAAGATCCATCAGGGAAGTGCAAATCAAAACTACTTTGTGACTTCGTCGTAAACCTGTCTTAATGTCTAAGATCAATAAAACAAGTGGCAGGTCATGATTGCAAGGGTGTGAAGTAAAGGAAACACTCATCTATCGCTGATGGGCATACCTACTTGTACCACCACTATGGAAATTAGTGTGGTGGTTCCTCCAGAGGATGAAAATACATCTACCTCAAGGTCTAGCTATGCTACTCTTCGGCGTGTGCCCAGAAAACACTTTTTTTCAACTACAGAGACACTTGCTTAATCAAGTTGATTGCTGCTCTGTTCATAATAGCCAAAACATGAGAACCTAAGCCTCTGTCAGTGAATACATGAATAAAGGTAGTGTAGTACATTTACACAGTGTGGTGTTACTTAGCTGCTTTAAAAAATGAAATCATAAAGTGTCAAGTAAATGAACTGATCCTGAGTTGGGTAACCCAGATCCAGAAAGACAAATACAGTATTAATTCATTTGTGTGTGGGTGGGAGCTGTTAAGTTATTGGTAAGCAAAATACAATATATTTAACCACAGAGGTTATATAGAGAGCAAGGTAATGGGGATGGTATGGATATCTCTAAAAATAGGAAAAATATATATAGTTATGGATGGATGGGGGTATTAGAACTGGAGGATCAAATAGAGGGGAAGAGATGAGGTGGACTGAGGGAGGGAATGCAGATAGGGACATCCAAATCAGCCATTTGATGGGTTGTATGGAAACCTAATACAGTAGAAGCTTCCTAAAATATGTACAAATGAAATTGGCAAATAATGAGAGAGATGGGCCCCAACTGAACATCTCTTGTCACCAAATGAAGCTTCCAATCCTGGGAATGCATTGTATCTAACTGAATTGTTGGCCAAAGGGGTGCCATGGGAGCTCCAAAACAACGTAGGCTATTGACAAGGCTATTGGTTTCTTGCCATAAACTGACAGTAAGGCCCTATTGATGAAGACAGTGCCTACACAACTTATTGCACACAAAGAGGGAGGACTGGTACCCCTAATGACTAGTGTTCATGGTACTGGAAGGTACTCTGCTTGCTACCAAAGGAGAAAGGTAAACACATACCCCCTTTAAGCCCTTTGATCTATGATGCTAATTTGCCTATAAAAATCTGTTGGTGCCTTAGTGCTGCAAAGCCAAGATATCAGGCCCATAAGTGTCTCCTGTCTCCACCTCCCACCTTCCTCAGGAGCACCATGATTAGAGTCACTAGCATTAGCCAGCCTCACATAGGTGCTGAAGATTACAACTCAAGTCCTCACATTTTCACATCCAGCAACTTACTCTTGGCACTGTGCCAGCTTCTCAGCCCCACAGTTTGACTTATAAGAAATAATATTCTGAAGTCATCAAGATGCTTCATTAAATAGTGGCTCTTGTACAAGCCTGTAAACCTCAATTCTTTAGAATCCACAAAAAGATGGCAGGAGAGAAACAGCTCCACAAAACTGTCCTGGGACATCAATACGTTGCTGTGGCAGGCACACACACACACACACACACACACACACACCTGCATACAAACACACACATCATGTACACACATATACACTGATTAATTAACTTTTAAAAATAAAATTAAAACATTCTTCCCACATAATAAAACAGTACTATTTTAAACCCATGTAATTCACCCCTGCATAGCAAACTGATAACTCAGAAATTTAGATTTTGATCTTTTATACCTGATATAACATGAATTAAGTATAAGAAATTGGACTAGGTTTTCTTTTAATTAGATTCTACATTTTCCTTGCAGTTTCTTGTGATTTGGGTGATTCAAATCTCCAAAGACTCTGTTCCCATAAATGATTCATTATTTATTTCTGAGCCTGGGTCACCAAGGACTCTTGTGTTTATTTGTTGTTGGTGCGGCAAGTTAATAAGTATCAATCTTGATATTTGAAAACCCTCTTTCTGAGCAAAGAGTTCAGAACATCAGCTCTTCCCAAACTACCAGACATATTTCTTTGAACCTATTTCTCAGGGATAGAAAAAGTAACAAAATTATTTTCTTACGGTGGTTACTGCACCATCAATGAGAAAATTGATCCAAATGATTAAAAACAGAAAATCTAAACCCCTATGCCTTCCAAGACTGCTATTTTTGCATACATTACTATATTTGATCAGTCTTTAGATTTAATAAGTAGTCACCAGAAATAATCATTTTCAAATCATGTTTACAAGACTAACTGACGTTAAACAACTAAGAGAGAAATGCTGTGAAACACCGCCAGAAATGTGAGTATGACAATCCTATCCTCTCAACTACAGGTTGTTTAGTTGTTTTGTTTTGTTTTGTTTGTTGTTTGTTTGTTTGTTGACACTTGGATCCTGTGTTCCTCTAGTTTAAAAAATCTTCACCAACTTCCTACATTTAGAAATGAAAACTCTAATATAGTACTAATTTAAACGCCACTTTGGGGCATACACATTAATAAAGTTATATTAAGATACAATAAAAACAGGCTGTATCTGAGTGGTGCTTCCCTAACTTATGCAAAGCCCTGGATTAACAAAACGGCAACAAAGAATAAAGGTCATCTAAATTGGATAATTTGAAAGCTGTGGGGAAAATATCTACATGCAATTCTTTAGAAATTTGTGATATAGTAGCCTGGGGATCAGAAGTAGAACTGAAAACAAAGAACAGTGAAGGAAGATCTTCCTGATAGATGAGACAAGTGCTTCTTTCAGAGTGTGACCTGCCATGAAGGTTTAATAATAATGGTGTCCTAGTTCAACTAAAAGATGAGATAGGGTTAGGTATGGACATCAAGTATTTCACTTGGGAACTGTGTCCCAGGCATGCTCAGCTATATGACTGATTGAACAGTGAGCATTTTTGTAGATTAGAAGTTCAAGAAAATAGAGTTGTGTTGACAAATAATAAAATACAAAGTGTTACATAAAGGCATCAGCAAGAAAAAAAACAAATGTATCGAAATTACAAAGAAAAGTGATAGATAAAACGCATATGGGGCCACAAGGTAAGCTATGAATGCTGTGTGGTTCTTCCCATCATAGATATATATATAGAGAGAGAATATATGTATTCTTAAAATTAGATAGATGATAGATAGATAGATAGATAGATAGATAGATAGATAGATAGATAGATAGATAGATATTTTAAAATGTTTAACTGGGTTTTGCTATGTATATCAGGTTGGTCTGGGACTCATGCAATACCTTCAGATATAATAAGCGTATATCACTAATTCTAGCTAACAATTTTTATTTTTGATGAATAACTAATTTGATATTTCTTAAATGGATTTTACCAAAGTCCATAGATTTTAACAGAGCTATTATTACAATGATATGAATTGGTAGTAGCAGAGTTTCATTTCAAATACATTATATATATAATAAATTGTATATAATTGTATATATGTGCCTTATGCCACTGTAGCAAACTATGATTATCTTATTATCAATATTAAATATTAATTTGTATCTATAAATTATTCATTTCTATAGACTTCTCTTTAGTCGGCCTTTTTAAATGTATATTTTTCTATAATAAACAATTATAATTCATGTAAGGAATTGTGAAAAATCACATTGGGGGCTACAAAATAAGAAATAAATAGAATATTAACCTAGACATCAAAAAATACGCATTCTACTTACAAAGTCACTAAATTAAAACAAATTTCATAGTGTTTGAATAACCTTACTATAAATTTTAAATATAAATAATTAACAAAATGTGACCTTGCTATATTGACAATTGAACGTGTTAACAGGAAGAAGAAAGCATTGTGGATCAGGATGGTAAAATAGCTCAAATGTGTCTGCTAATGGGATGTGTTTGAACAGTAACATTATTTGCATATAAGGTAAAATTTAGAGACAGTAAAGTTAAGCTATTTTTAAGATAGGCTTAACAGCTAAACATGACAATTTTTACATAATGTTGATAGTGATATTTTCGGTGCCTTCCAAAAGCACTAAAAGCAATTGTGATTTCATAAAACATATTTTTATACATTACTTACTATCATACTATGCACTAAACCTTCCCTCAAGACATTTCCTTCCTTTTATGCCATTATAGGTTAATAATGCAATTTTAAACTGAAAATTAAGAGGAAGAGATGGGGCAATAATTAGTGAAGGAGTTGTTTAAAGAAAATACGAATGTTCACAATTATAATATCAGGCTCCAGCATACTAGACCACAAATAGAAAGCCTATAACAATGAAATGGAAACTATTTGTGGTTTTTTTTTATAAATAACAAAACCTCAAGAAGCATGTGAACAAGCCAAAGACAGTGCAAGATTTAACATCAGGACTCAACCTCTAGGAGGAACTCAGTCTCACAAAGCATTAGCAGCCAACTCAAACTGCTTGAGAAAACATGAGCCCAAAGAGCAGTTAAAGAAGAGGAAGAAAAACAAGGAGGAGGAGGAGGAGAAATAAAAAATAGAAGAAGAAGAAGAAGAAGAAGAAGAAGAAGAAGAAGAAGAAGAAGAAGAAGAATCAAATGGAAAGAGAAGGAATCACTCAGAGCACTCTGAAATGTGCAGGTAAGGCCATTTGGTTTTCTAACACTATGCTGAAAAGATCAAGCACATATTCGTAGGACCTGAACCATCAGTGTGTTTGTCCTTGCAAACAGAATGCGTGCATGCATTTGCATTGAGTTTCATAACATTTCTCCTGTTAATTACTACTCTTGAACAGATATCCCTGAATTTTTAAGTTCAGACTGGATAGAGGTAAAAATTCAATTATGAGAAATCACACAGTAACAACGTTCATCCTACTGGGACTGACTGATGACCCACAGCTGAAAACCCTGGTCTTCATCTTCCTGTTTCTCACCTACATGCTGAGTATAACTGGGAACCTCATAATTATCTCCCTTACCTTCTTGGATCCACACCTAAAAACTGCTATGTACTTTTTCTTACAAAATTTCTCCTTTTTAGAAATCTCATTTACAACTGCTTGCATTCCCAGATACTTATACAATATCTCAACAGGTGACAAGATAATTACATATAACAGCTGTGCCATCCAAATATTTTTTACTGATATTTTTGGCGTGACAGAATTTTTTCTCCTGGCTATCATGTCCTACGACCGATATGTAGCCATCTGCAAACCCCTGCACTATGTCGCCATCATGAACAGCAGGGTCTGTAGAAGACTTATCCTCGGTTGCTGGGCAGCTGGCTTGTTGGTGGTCCTGCCGCCGCTTAGCCTGGGTCTCGATCTGGAATTCTGTGACTCCAATGTCATCGACCATTTTGTTTGTGACGCATCTCCCCTCCTAAAGATCTCATGCACGGACACATGGCTCATCGAGCAGATGGTGGTCGTTTGCGCGGTGCTGACATTTATCATGACCCTTGTGTGTGTGGTTCTTTCCTACGTGTACATCATAGGGACCATTCTAAGATTCCCTTCTGCCCAGCAAAGGAAAAAGGCCTTTTCCACTTGTTCATCCCACATGATCGTGGTTTCCATCACCTATGGCAGCTGCATCTTCATCTATGTCAAACCTTCAGCAAAGGACTCAGTGGCTATCAACAAGGGTGTGACAGTTCTTACCACTTCCATTGCTCCTATGTTGAACCCGTTCATTTATACCTTGAGGAACAAACAAGTCAGACAGGCCTTCAGTGACTCAGTTAAAAGAACTGTACTGTTCTTCAAGAAGTAGGGAATTGACTACTACAGAGATTCAACTTTTTATCAAAAATATGTGTCTATTATGAATAAGGCTGCTATGAACATGGTTGAGCAAATTTTCTTGTTGTGTGCTGGAGCATCTTCTGGGTATATTCCAAGGAGTGGAATAGCTGGGTCTTGAGGAAGCCCTAGTCCCAGTTTTCTGAGATAGCACCAGATAGATTTCCAAAGTGGCTATACTAGTTTGCATTCCCACCAGCAATGAAGGAGTGTCCCTTTCTCCCCACATCCTCGCCAGCATGTGGTGTCGCTTGAATTTCTTATCTCAGCCATTCTGATGGGTGTAAGATGGAATCTCAGAGTTGTTTTGATTTGCATTTCCCTGATGACTAAGGAGGTTGAGCATTTCTTTAAGTGTTTCTCAGCCATTTGATATTCCTCTGTTGAGAATTCTCTGTTTAGTTCCAAGCCCCATTTCTCAATTGGGTTATTTGGTTTGGTGGTGTTTAATTTCTTGAGTTCTTTATATATTTTGGATATTAGACCTTTGTCAGATGTAGGGTTGGTGACGATCTAGAAATTATCATAATGAGTGAGTTAACCCAGAAGCAGAAAGACTCAAATGGTATATACCCACTTATATCTGCATACAAGCCCAAGGGGCATGTCCCACGAAAGCCTTCACTTACCAGGAAACTGGGACAGAGGGGAGGACATCCTATTGGGACTCTAAATGAGAGAAGCATGGGAGAAGAGCAAAGTAGAAGGATCCAGAGGGTCCTAGAAACCTACAAGTAGAACATTATGATAGGCAGATTTGGGCCCAGGGGTCCCGCTCAAACTAAGGCACCAGCCAAGCACAATACAGGCGGTAAACTTTAAACCCCTACCCAGATCTAGCCAATGGTCAGAGCATTCTCCACAGTTGAGTGGACAGTGGGATATGACTTTCTCATGTACTCTGGTGCCTCACATTTGACCATGTCCCCTGGAGGGGGAGACCTGGTGGCACTCAGAGGAAGGATAGCAGGTTACCAAGAAGAGACTTGATACCCTATGAGCATATACAGGGGGAGGTAATCCCCTCAGGAACAGTCATAGGGGAGGGGAATAATGGGAAAATGGGGGGGGAGGAATGGGAGGATACAAGGGATGGGATAAACCTTGAGATGTAACAAGAATAAATTAATTTTAAAAATGTGTCATCCACAAACTGTGTCTTTACACATTTTAGCTTTACCTTTCTAACTGGGAAACTTCACCAAACCTAAATGTCTCAATAATTACGTACGAAACACTATCAGGGAGTAAAAATATGTCTTCACCCCCACCCAAAAAAAATGTTAAGCAAACAGTGATGAAGCAATCTCACTAAATAACTGTGTTTATTGCTATTCTAACTCCAACTTTCCTTAGGATCTTGGCTCCAGGCACCAGGCTAAGATCCGTCTGTCTCTTGGTGTTCTCAGGGAATTGGTTCAGGGTCCACATGAGGATACTAAAATGCTTATATGCACAAATCCCTTACATTAAATAGCTCAGGATTCCCACATACCTGTGTACATCTTATAGACTTTAAATTATCTCCAAATTGCTGAAAGTGCTGAACACAAGATAAGTTCTGTGTAATGTATAAGGAATTATGACCACAAATTGAGCATTTTCACTATATATACAATTTTTTGTTTAAATGCTTCACACCTTTTAGTTGACTCCTACATAACCTGGAGGTATGGAGGGACCGACCGCTGGTACTTTACTGTTTGCTCAAAACAATGAACTAAGAAAAAAGAATGGGTTTACAACAATAGATTTAATATTACAAATGATATTTAAATCTTGATTTAATAATATTGTTAATGCTTTCGTCTTCACACTATAATGACAATGGTTGTTATATAATCCTATTACTTTTCTTATTTTAATAACAAGTACAAATGATGCTTTATCTTGTATTTAATACAGAATTTAATGCCTTACTAAATTACATCTACCATAAACAATCCTAAAGTATCACTTTTCAGTTATACTTAAAAGTATACATTTTACAGGAAAACTATACATGCCTCATGGGAATATTGATTCATTAGTGAAAATTAAAACACATTAATTTAAAAGAAAAATGTCAGGGCTATAGAGATGGCTCAACAGTTAAGAGCACTGGCTGATCTTCCAGAAGACCCAGATTTGATTCTCCACACTAACATGGCAGCTCACAACTATCTGTCACTCTAAGAACATGAGACCCGACTTCCTTTTCTAGATTCAGCAATCAGGTACAAACATGGTGAACAGACCTACACTCAGTCAAAACAGCCTTACATACAAATAATTTAAAAAACATATTTACATGTTTCAATTATTACTACATTGTTTCCCCTCTTTCCCTTTCCTCCCTCCAGTCCATCCCATGCCCTCTTCAGCTCTCCCATGTTCAGGTTGTGCATAGGCAGCAAATTTGTTGAGGTATTATGGTTACAGATTTCCTGTCATTTCTCAGAGACATAATTTCAGAGTAGACTTCTCTTCTGGCTCTTAAAATCATTCTGTCCCCTCTTCCTCGATGCTTCCTGAGCCTTGAGTGCAGGAGTTGTGTTATAAATGAGTTCACTGGTGCTGGGCACTCGTAGGACGCTGATCTCTTCACTTTGACCAGTTGTGGTTTTCTATAATGTTCTCCATCCGTTTCAATGAGAAGTTTCTCTGATGAGTAGTAAAAGCTACACTTACCTATGAGTACAGGGGAAAGTCTATAAAATAAAGTTAGAAATTATGCTGGCCTATTAAACTCGTGATGGTAGATTCTTGTCAAGGATCATGACCTTCCTAACGCTAGCTAGTTGGATAACCGTAGCTGGTTAGCTAAGTTTCCAGCAACAGGCATGACCTCCCTCAAGCTGAGCCATCTGTAAGTTTAATTAGTTCTTAGTCACAGCCAAGACATAAGTTCTACTCCTGCTCGCTCCTTTAGGGAATACCTTGCCATGTTGATCATTGCTATGGTTTCTAGGTGTCACATCTGTGGAGCGCTATTGAGTGCCGATAAATCTATTGATTTATTTATAAAATAAGTAAAAATTAAAGGAAATGTGCAAAATATACTATGGTATTTTTCCACATTTTGCTAGTTTTTTCAGAATTTTGTACAGTATGTTTTTATTATAATATCCCCTCCTCCTGACTCTTCCATAATTCACACTCTCTTTCTCACCCACGCAATTTTTGTGTTCTTTTTTTAAAAATCAACTACAGTTTGTGCTACACATATATTCCTAGATATGTGTCCTTCCACTGGAGCATGGTCCAACTCCCAGGGGCCACATTCTTAAAGAAAATGAACTCTTGGTCTCCAGGCCATCATGAGTTGTAAATGGCTACTCAGCTGGGGTTAATAATCATGTCTGCCTCCCATTGCCACCTTGGGATTTACTCTGGTTTGAGCTTGCACAGATCATGTGCGTTCCTTCACGATCACAATCGCTGTGAGTTTATATGTACAACTGCTCTGCTGTGTTTGAAATACTGCCTTACATTTTGTCATCCCACCACCTCTTGCTCTTATAGTCCTTCCTCTCCCTTTCCACAATGATAACTGAGCTTTGAGAAGAGGGAGCTGCTGTCAACCCACCTGACCCTCAAGGCTATCTTCACAGACTGACAAAATATCAGCATGTGGTGACCAAGGACTCAAAGCATAAGAGTTCAAGCACTTCTCATTTTTATTACTAAAACAATAAGCAAGGCATGAGGTGGTGTTTACAGTCAGCTTAAGCAAATACAAGTACAAAGGAATACCCCTAGTGTTCCGTCTCATCATCTTTGGTCATGTGAAAAGAGCCAAGAATGTTGGTGATGAGATGAGTTGTCCATGCCAGGTAATTCCATTCATGTCCTTCCTTTCACGTGCATTCACTTATCACAGTGTATGCAGTTCTTTCTAGAAGGCCACCATGTGGAAAGAGCTTTCCGCACTCCACCCCATCCATAGTTGACAGTCAGTTAAGAGCTTTTTTTACACAGGCTGAGATACAGATGCCCAGTATACAGCTTGGCATTCTGAAGTCTCTTATCCCCTGCTACTTGACCAATTGTGTGTCTGTTATGGCCACCAACTGATGAGACTTTTCTGATGACAGTTGATTGTTACACTAACCCTGAGCACAATACGTGTCACTGAGAGGCAGCTTAAAAGCCTATGCCAAGTTAAAACAATAACAGTAGTAGGCTCTCCACAAGGGCCTGCATGTGTCTGGCCATAGCTTTTTGGCCCCAATAACAGTACCCAACTATCCTATTGGTTTTAAGACCCACTCCACAAAATGGAATCATGCCTGACACTGTTCAGGTAGCCAAGAACATGAGACTAGATTGGCAATAGTTATAGACAGACGCTAAATACTGTTGTTCTGCCTAATTATTATGCCAATGTACTACACATTCTCCTATACCTGTAGATCAATTTCTTGCTCAGCCATCACCAAAGAAGCTTCCTCATGCAGTAGATATGAACAAATACAGAGACTCACAACTGGACAATGTGCAGAGAGGGAGCGACTACCGCTTCTCTAAGGGCATAGGGAACCGTGCAGAAGAGGAGGCAGAAAGATTAACCCTTACAAAAGCCAGGAAGGCTGGAAGACACAGAGCAGACAATGGCTTCCAGACACAGCAGTCTGACACACATATGAACTCACAGACACTGTGGAGACACGCACAGGGCCTGCACATGGCTAAGCCAGATGGGGTCCCAGCACTGAGGATGGGAAGTGACATGGTCTTCCACCCCTAACAAAGAAGCTATCTCCAATTGACAACTACTGACAAAGGGAAAATTAGTTTTCTACTGTGGGGTCTTACTGAGCTTACAGACCACACTAAAGTGCCAGTCTCTGGCTGCAGTATATGGCCAACATCAAATGAGTTCAGTGGTATTTGGGGAGATATTTTGTCTCATCATGCTTTGCTTGGCTTTTTGTTTTTTTAATGTCACTGTTCTTTTGTTTAAAAAATATAGTTTCCAGTTTTGTGTTGTCATGAGTGTGTGTGTGTGTGTGTGTGCGCGTGTGTGCGTGTGTGCGTGGGTGTGTAGTATGCATATATGCATTATGTATGTATATATGTATATATGTATTTCTTCTGCTATTTCTTTGACTTTTGTTTGTTTACTGGTTTGTTGTCTAAACAGAGAGAAAAAGAAAGCCTAACATTGGATGGATGGGGAAATGGAGAGATCTGGAAAGAGGGAAAGGAAACTGTGATCAGAATATTTTGTATAAAAAAATCTATTGTCATTTTAAAAATAAATTAAATAAATATGTAGACTTTCCATTAAGAAGACCAAAAATGAATCCACAATAGGCTTTTGATTGTATTTCTGATGTTGGGTGACTTGCCTAATTTCCTAATCTTCAGTGGTTTTGTTTGTTTGTTTGTTTTTAATTGAACTATGATTTCTAGAGAGTTTTTGAAAATCTAATCAGATTATATAAAAATTGGTTTTATAGGTATGTTGCGCTCAGGCTCCAAAAATAGCTTTAGTAGCTGTGTCATTTTTCTTTCAAATTGATTTAATTCTTCTCTTGGAAAATGATATTCATGGTAGTTGTGATTTTAAAAGTTACAATATGTCCAAATCATTGTGAACTTTTATCTTTAACTTCAGCTATCCTTACAAAATTTTTATTATTCACAAATGAAACATACTATGTAATAGACACTAATTCATGTAGCTAATAAACCTCAAATATAATCTTAGATCACCTATGAAGACATGCATTCTCTTAAACACAGACCTACATAGCCTGTATTTGAAATAAACACTGACACAGAAAGAGTAATTTCTAACTTTTTATTAACTTATTTATTTACTCACTTTGCATGTCAATCATAGCACCCTTCCTCCTCTGCTCCTAGTCCCACCCTCCCTCCCCCTTCCCCTATTCCTCCAAAAAGTGGAACCTCCCTACCCACCCACCCCAGCTCATCAAGTCTCATCAGGACTGAGATTGTTCTCTTCCCCTATGGCCTGGCAAGGCATTCGCAACCGAAAGAAGTGACCAAAAAGCAGGCAATAGAGTCCATGTCACAGACAGCCCATGTTCCCCTCACTAGGGGCCCCACATGAAGCCTGACTGCCCATTGGCTACATCTATGTAGAGGACCTAGATCTAGTCCATGCTTTGTCCTTGCTTAGTGTTTTAGATTCCACAGGCTCCTCTGGGTCCTAGTTAGTTGGTTCTGTTGGTAGTTTGAAACAGATGCTGAGACCCACAGCCAAACACTAGGCAAAGCATAGGGAGTTTAATGAAAAAGTTGGGGGGAGGATATATAAAAGGACTTGGAGATGACAAAAGCTCCACAAGAAGACCAACAGAGCTAACTAATTTCTACCATTTAGCCAGAACAAAATTGCTTTTCTGTACTAAAACAAATATGTTACTTAATGCAATTTTAATATATCATGTCACAATATAGTCTGGTATAATTTACCTGGTTTGACTAAAATTGAGCTGTTAATTTTAAAATATAACTTTAAAAATAAGAATTCAAATGGAATCATGGGTGGAAGATGTCTCTCCCAAAAGACATTGGTTGTTAAGTGAAAATTGCACTACGAGGAATCAGGTACCTCCCTGTGATTTATTGGCAAGGATGAGCCCCAAGATTTGCAAAACTACACAGGCTATTACCATTACCCTTGGTGATCCAACATAATTCATGGTAATAACTTCAATCCTGAAGATGCCGCACGCCTTGAGTGTAGAAAACAGAGACATCAACCTCATAACGCCCATGGAACTTTCTCTTTACCACAAACCTTCACAGTGCTGAAATATTCTGTAGAGACTGCTGGAGAGCAAAGACATCAACAGCCTTCTGCAGCGCTAGACACTGCATGCTGCAGCACTGTCCTGTTAAACAAAATGTGTCAGAATGTGTCCACTGGTGCAGTAGCCGCTAGACTGGTCAGGAGACATGACCACTTTCTGAACGGATTTGAGACCTGCTTCACAGGCAGAATTCTGTATTTTTGATGTAACCCTGAATTAAAAGTCCATAGATAGGAAGGCCCGAGTTATTTGAAATGGTGATGTTATCAAATTCCTTCTGAGTATTCATGTTTATACACAGAGATCTGGGCTGCTCCCGGGCTTTGTCAGAGAGCTTCTCTCGCAAGTGAGCAGCCGTCAAAGTGCACAGGGTGCTAGGTGCTCTGCCTGAGTTGGACATCTATCTTAGTCTCCACCCACCAAGGCTCAGGGAGCACCAAGAAAGAGGAAGTGGAGCATCTTTAGGGTATAAGCCTTGGAGTGGTATGTCTGGGTCTTGAGGTACAGCTAGTCCCAGTTTTCTGAGAAAGTGTCAGATAGATCTGGAAAGGGGTTGTTCAAGTTTTCGCTCGCACCAGCAATGGAGGAGTGTTCCTCTTTCAACACATCCTCACTAGCATGAGCTGTCATTTGAGTTTTCGATCTTAGCCATTCTGAGGGATGTAAGATCCAAGTCGTTTTTTGATTTGCATTTCCCTAATGACTAAGGATTTTTAACATTTCTTTAAGTGCTTCTTACCCATTTGAGATTCCACTGTTGAGAATTCTGTTAGCTCTGCACCCCATTTTTAATTGGGTTATTTGATTAGTTGGTGTTTAATTTCTTGAGTTCTTTATATATTTTGTATAGTGACCCTTTGTAGGGTTGGTGACAATCTTTTCCCAGTCTGTGGCTGCCATTTTGTTCTCTTGGCAGTGTCCTTTGCCTTACAGAAGCTTTTCAGTTTCGTGTGGTCCTATGTATTAATTGTTATTTTAAGCCTGAGCTGTTGGTGTTCTGCCTCAGGAAGTTGTCTCCTGTTCCCTGAACCCCAGTTTCTCTTCTAATAGATTTAGTGTATCTCATTTGATGTTGAGGTCTTTGATCCACTTGAACTTGTGGATTCTGCACGGGATAAATATGGATCTATTTGCATTTTTCTACCTGTAGATATCCAGTTAGACCAGCACCATTTATTGAAGATTTTTTTTCTTTTTTCCATTGTATGTTTTTGGCTCCTTTGTCAAAAATCAACTGTCTGTAGATAAGTCTTCAATTCAATTCCATTGATCAACCAGTCTATTTCTATGACAGTACCATGAAGTTTCTATTACTGTTGCTCTGTAAAAGAGCTTGAAGTTAGTGGGTTTGGCTCTCTCTGACATGGACTATGTTGCCTGATTTTCAATCACTTCCCCCTGACAGGATTGCCTCACAGGGGAAGAGGATGCATTCAATCCTCGTGCGACTTGATGTGCTGGGATGGGGTGGTAGTGGGTCTTCCCTTTTCTGCAGAGTAGGGAAGGGAGGATAGGGGAAAGAAAGAGTAAGGGAAGCACTGGGAGGACAGGACGGAGGGGCTACAATTGGGATGTAAAGTGAATAAATAATTTTTTAAGAAAGGAAGGAAGAAAGAAAAATAGAAAGAGAGAGGAGGTGGAAAGAATGTAAGAAGCAGAAGATGGGGGCAGTGCTATGAATACCATCCTCTGGACATGACATGCACTATCGTACCCATGATGTCACAGGAGCAGTGGTGACCTGCACAAGACCTATACATATCAAGCCAATCAAACTCCCAGCACAGACAACACCCATTGCTGAGGAGCTTTTGCAGTACATAGTTGGTGGAAGAGAGAGATTCATTTTTTTTTTTGAGGATATGGACACTGGTAGGTTTGCCATGTTCCAGATGGTGGTCCTCACATCCTTGAACATACAAGCAGCACTAACTGTCTTATGAACAAACAAACATGAAAAAGACATGAGGTCGTGAGGGAATGAGTCGTAAGGCAGAAACAGAGGAGTTGCTATATTTCATTGCAAGCAGGTATGAAATTCTTAAATATGAAAAATTTGTTTTTAAGTTCTTACCTATGAATCAATGCTCATAATCTCCAGTGCTTTATATACATCTAGTATGTAGACATATATTACCTCCAAATTTCATACAATTTTAATAATATTTGGAATATATTAAATAGTGCCAATATCATCATCTTATGGTTGTGATCTGATTCAGAGAAATGAGCGTTGATAAAAATTATTCTTCCTCCCATTCACTGAAAGTGTTTTTGTGACTTAGTTTCCCATTCTATACGTATTATTTGTGCTAACTTGACTGAGGAGATGAAAGAACAAAAAATTTAAAAGGAAGTGTATCAGACATAAGGCATTTAAGATTACTTGGCTTAATATATTAACTAGGATTGGAAACAACTCAAGTGTCCAGTAAATGATGAATGAATTTTGAAAGTATAAGTCTAAATAAATATATGATGAAAACTCAAACCTAGATAAATATATACTTATGCATGTCTGTATATCATTATGTATTATATATATATATCAATAAGAGCTCATTATTTTCTTTGTTCATGGAGATTTTGCATGTGAATATAATATATATCCCAGTTACATAGCTTATTTGCTGTGAGTGATAATCAGTAAACTTCTTGTCTCATTAAAAAAAGATTACTTGGCATATTTTTACACACAGCCCATATACCATGAGACAATGAATCATGAGCTCTCTGCCAACAGCTCAAGGAACTAAGTTATTGTAATGAAATTGCACAGTACACTGGGCATGGGCCATGGCTCGGTGGTTAAGAGTGCTTGCTGTACAGTCATGAGGATCAGAGTCTGGGCATCAGCAGCCACATCAACTCTGAGCAGAGTCCCACGTGTGTTTGTAACCCAAGAGATGAAGGGAACAGAAACAAAATCAGTGGGGCTTGCTGATGGCGAGCCTAGCTGAGCTCCAGGTTCAGTGAGAGATTCTCCATCAAAAAAAAGGAAGAGGGATAGATGTAGACACCCAGTACTGCCCTCTGGTCTCCACACACACAGGCATGCACACTCACACATAGGAACACAAACCACGACACTTGCACGCCACACCAAATATATGCAGAAAAAGGAATAGTCATGATAGAACACAGTCTAAAGGAACACATGATGTGACACACATCTGTATGGACATTAGAAAAGGGAGATTAAGAAACAGTGACCAATGACATGGAAAAGAAAATAATAACAAGCATACAACACCAAGTGTAAATGAATTTTACCATTAACATCATAATTTTGGATACAATGATAGTAACCAAAAATAGATTCATATTCTGCAATATGAATGGGTATTAAATATTTCATAACATTTACACTGACTCCCCACTTCCTCCAGGATGGAATGTTTCAATGCAGAAGAAATGTTAAATAATACCTAAAAAGGTTTAAAGAAAAACATTTTTAAGAACTTTTAATTTTTAAAAAGTTGGAGGACTGGAGTGTTGGGTGTGGGGTTAAAAGAATAGCTGTTCCTTCTGAGTACAGTGGTGCAATTTCCAGCACCCACATGACCACTCACAACTATAAATCCAGAGGATCCAATGTCCTACCCTGATATCTGTGAGGACCAGGCTTGCAATAGTTACACAGAAATGTACACAGGTATACATGCAGGGAAAACACCCATAATCACAAAATACTGCTTTTAAAAGCTGAAACCCAGATCTGCCCATCATAGTGTTCTTCTTGTAGGTTTCTAGCCAAGGGACAGAATATTTTTCACAGCTAAGTGGAGACTGGGGACTGACTTTCACAGGAACTCTGGTGCCCCTTATTTGGCCATGTCCCCTTGATGGGGAGGCCCAATGGAACTCAGAGGAAGAATAGCAGACTACCAAGAAGAAACTGGATACCCTAGCATCATATTCAAAAGGAGGAGGTCCCCATCGGTCACAGTCATAGAGAAGGGGAATGGGGTGAAAGCAGGAGGGAGGGAGAAATGGGAGGATGCACGGGGTGGTATAGCAGTTGAGATGAAATATGAATGATTTTATTTTTCAATAAAAAAAATAAAAGCTGAAATATAAAGTTTCATTCTTCCATTTTTGAATAGATACAATGATATTCATGTTAGTGAGTACTTTCATTTGTTTCTATAAAGCACTACTTTATTAATCAAATCCTTGAAGGCTTGTTTAACTTGCTGATTTCTCAGTGTGTAAATAAAAGGGTTCAACATGGGAGCTATTGAAGTATTGAGAACAGCCACCCCTTTGGTCAGTGATGCCCTTTCATTTGCAGAAGGCTTGACATACATGAAAATGCAGCTTCCATAAGAGATGGAGATGACAATCATGTGAGAGGAGCAGGTGGAGAAGGCCTTTTTCCTCTGACTGGCAGATGGGAACCTCAGAATGGTGCTGATGATGCAGGTGTAAGAGACGATCACTAATGCCAGTGTGAACAGCAGAGTGAAGGAGGCAAAGTAAAGGCCAAATGCCTCTAAGAGCCATGTGTCTGAGCAGGACAGCTGTAAAATGGGGAAGTAGTCACAGCAGAAGTGATCAATGACATTCGAAGCACAGAAATCTAACTTGAGGATAAGCATGAGCAGTGGGAAAATGGTCAGAAATCCTGCCAGCCACGAGGTGAGGACGAGAAGGGTGCAAACTCTCTGGTTCATGATGATGGTGTAGTGCAGTGGCTTGCAGATGGCAACATAGCGATCATAAGACATAGCGGTTAGAAGAAAGAACTCAGACACACCCAAGGAGATGAAGAAAAACAGCTGAGCCAAACAGTTGTTATAGGAAATGGTCTTGACTTTAGTAATTATTGACCCCAAAAATCTGGGGATGGAAACACTGGTGAACATAATTTCTAGGAAGGAGAAATTCTGGAGGAAAAAGTACATAGGAGTCTTTAACTGAGAGTCTAACGAGGTGAGGATGATGATGCTTAGGTTTCCACACACACTTAGTATGTAAGCAACGAACAAAAAGATGAAAATGACAACCTGAAGTTCTGGATCGTCTGATATGCCCAAGAGCACAAACTCAATAATCACAGAATGGTTTCTCATACTTATTTATTGTCCATAGAATCTATTGATAAAAAAAGAAGTCAAGGTGGAAATTTAATATAAAAGAAACCAAACTTTAAATGTTGATATGACTACATTCAAATAAAGCAATGGACCATTTTCACCAGGATTTTCTAATCTTTGCTCATTCCTCTTACACACAAAAAAAAAATATCTTGTAGAAAGGAAATATTTTTGTAAATGAGTGTTTAAGATCCCCATAATTATACACAAACATTCTTCATATGGTCCTAATTTTCATATGCATAAGGTATTTTTAACTATAGTTAAGTATAATAATATTTTAATAGTATCTTCATTTTTAATATGAAGCATTGTTTTCTGATTTTGCATATTGTATGCTTTCAAGACTGAATATGTAACATTTAATTTCAATTCTAAAACTATTTCCAAACTTCTTTAGTTCATTGGTAGAAACTGAGCATCCAATCATACTTGCTAAACCTAATGCTGTCGTGTCATTTTCAATCTTAACAGGTGTTATTTTAAGATGGCCAAGGAAGAAGATGTGTTTACAACACAGAAATCACCGCAGATTTTCTTTTACTATATAAAAAACTCGATTTGTGAGAATTAAAAACATGGGCCAGAGAAAATAATTTAAACAGAGCCAAGGTTCCATAATTACTTCCTGTGAATTCTGGCACACTTTTGCCACAACATTTCCTTTTTATGAAGTTTCCTTTATGACTCTGTATCTAAAGTGTCTTGAGGACAAAAGGAACTCATATGAAATATTTTATTCTCATATATAAATATTTAGATAATAATATAATAGTACCTTCCTTTTCAAAGAATTGTCAGAATAAATAAAATTATAGGATTTACTTTATCAAGCCACAGAGCTCTACGCTGCAAAATACATGACTTCTATCAC